>NW_010972585.1:2419639-2420105 GCF_000737465.1 Haliaeetus leucocephalus | reverse complement strand
CCCCCCCCCCCCCGCCGCCGCCGCCATGCGGGGCCGGGCCCGCACCGCGCTGGACCGGAGCGACGCCGCGGCGCATGCGCCAAGAAGGCCCCACGCAGGGGCGGGGACGGAGCCCGACGCCCGCCGGCGGGCCGTACCACTGCGCGGCGTGGGGGTGGCCGAGGAGAGGGCTTCCTCCAAGAATTCGCTTATGAGGACTCCCCGCCGGCTCCTTCCGTGACTGTGTCCGCCACTAAGCGCCGAGGGCCGGAACGGGCGGGCGAGCGCCGGCGCTCGCTCTCAGGCGCCCTCTCCGCCTCCTTCTCTCCCTCGCCTCCCCCGTCGGCGGCGGATTGGTCGCGCCCCGCTTGCCCCCTCCCTCCCGCTTTGCCGATGGTCGGGGCCCGCTGGTGCTGCCCGCGTCCCGGCGTCGCGAGTTCCCGCTCTCCCGCGTCCGCCCCCTCCCTCCTTCCCTCCCTCCCTCCCT
>NW_010972585.1:2393096-2419490 GCF_000737465.1 Haliaeetus leucocephalus | reverse complement strand
AAAAAAAAAAAAAAGTCTAGGCCATGTGTAGCTCCGGCACCTGGTGGTTCTTGCGCTGAGGCCTCCCCCTCGCCGGGCTTCCACGCCGAGGTCGGGTGTGCGGAGGGGACAGGGGAACACCCCCCCCCCCCCCAAAAAAAAAACCCACGGACGTAGATTGGAGTGGGGGCTGGGCTTCCACGAGCCTCTCTCTTCTAGCAAAACACGAAAGCTGCGCGCGTAGGTGTTTAATAATAGTGAAATTCGAGTTGCTTGCAGGCCTTCTGGGGTTTGCACGCTCGCCCGGTGAGGACACGGCGGCTCGTGATCTGCGTTGTCGGTCACGTCGAAAAAGCGCACGAAGCTTGTCCTCAGTCGCAGATGTTTCCAGCAACTTGTTTGCGGTTCTGTCTGGCCGCAGCAGGGAGAACTTTTCGTTTTCTTCTTGAGTTTGCACTTGTTTTTCCTTTTTTGTACTGGGAGGGTAAACTCGTTGGTCAGACGAGTTAAGAGATTTGATTTTTTATTTTTTTTTTTTTAAATTGCCTCCTATTGTAACAATCCTTTAAGTTGGCGTCTGAGACTGGTATTGGTAGTAGCCAGGAAACGGAGGTTGAGGCTGTTTGGCCGTAGCGCTTTGGTGTTTTCACCATTTTGGAAATGAAGATGAATGGCTAAACCCCCTAAGATATCAAAGGTGTCTGTTGCTGTAGCAAATCTGCCATTCTTTAGAAATGGCAGATCTTGTGGGGCCTGTCTTGGTTTTTTTACCACACTAAAGGAGGCAGAGTGGTGGTTGCCGCCCCCTTCTCTTTGTTGCTAGCTCTGGTTCTTTGTTCAGCCTAAAGGGGAAAGGAGGCCCCTGTTAGGGATAATTTTGGTGAGGCTGGGATCTTACTTTTCCTAGGGAAGAGGAATCACTTTTCGCCTTGTTGAAAGGAAGATTGCAGTGAGAGTTTAGTAGCTTTCTCTCTACAAATGTTTGCATGGTTTTGGTTTTTTTAATCAGTATGCTTTTTTCTCCCCCCCCCTCCTTTTTTTTTTTTTTAATAAAGTCAGGTGGCTATAGTTTACTAGATATTGATATCTTCAGTTTTTCTGTGATCCCTGGATTTTGGTACTTGGTGCTAGTATCAGGCTTCCTTAACAGCCAAAAAGCTATACTAGCGAAGAAGGGGGGAGAAACTGGAGAAGCAAGAAGTTTGGAGGTGGCAGGGTAATGGCGACTTAAAAGCAGTTGCAGCTCATATCTTGCTTGAATATGTAGACTAGGATAAATGCAGTTGACAATAGAGAAAAGAGTATCTGTTGTAAAAGTGATTAAAAAAAATGCTTTCTATGTGACAGAAATGAACAGCTTTGGAATGTTTTTGATGTCCCATTATTACCTCCAAGTTATATAGAGGTGCTATGCCTCCAAGGATGTCACAACTGAAGTAGATGACCGTTTTTTGTCAGAATTGCCCCTCCACACATACTTTCACTCTGTTTCTCTAAAACTATACACTAAAAGTGTTCATAAGTACTAGAACCATATGTGCATATCTTCTGAGATGCAATAAATTCCTACATGCTTTTTGTGAAACTCAGTGTGATTGTCATCTAAAGTTGCTTTTTTAAATTAGCTTGTAGCTTACCAAGTTTTCTTGGAGTTTTCTGATAATTAACTGTTTTAATAGCCTTCACGCTGTACCCAGAACCAATAAACTTTGGGTAGACGAAGCTTGATTTCATTTTCTGCAGCTAGTTTGTAATAGACTGTCAGCCACATCCAGTTTGCAGAATTTGCATTGCTTGTGATCACACTCAGGCCAGGAATATTGTTTAAGTTTGAGCCAGTATACTATGGGAAGAACTAAAAATGTACAAATTAAAATACTTTAGTCATCTTGCCTGAAATATTTTTAGTAAATACTTCTAGTCTTAATGTATATATGGCTATAGCTTAGCAAAGTCTGCTCCTCACACTGTTTAGAACCATGCTAGATATGGTAGGATATTGTAGCTTTT
This sequence comes from Haliaeetus leucocephalus, assembly GCF_000737465.1. Lineage (NCBI taxonomy): Eukaryota > Metazoa > Chordata > Aves > Accipitriformes > Accipitridae > Haliaeetus > Haliaeetus leucocephalus. Next base: position 2,417,501 of record NW_010972585.1, on the reverse strand, counting down.
ATTTTAGCCTCTTACCATGTGTCTTCAGGTCATTGCCACAGTCTTGCAGCATGCGGCTCAGGTAGTTCAGTGGCCTCTTCCAAAATAGGTATGTGTCGTACAGTTGCCCATAGCAGTGAGGACGGGACCCAGATGGTCTTTCCAGCCCTGTGCTCCTGTACAGCAAAGCACAGTTCTAGCGAATCACGCAGCAACTAGCATGGTTACAGTTAATAAGTGTATTTATTCCATGCCAATGCACTAGCAGTATTGTTTAGATTGCTTCTTGTGCATAACTTAATGTGGGTGTTCAAAAGGCTCTACCTTCGTGAAAAATTTGAGAGATCTGCATCTGAATGTGGTTGGTTCCACCCATAAAGACGAGACCAAACCTGTTTTCAATAGGGCAGTATGCTACTATATTCAGACATTTTTTAAGTACATTAGCACTTCTAGTTTAAGTTCATTTTATCTGCAGATGTAAACTTTTAACTGAAGTGCTTCAGGGAAATTCATCAATGCTTTGCTCAGTGGCTTCCAAATACGGTGGTGGTGTCCAACCTCTGCTCAGGGCTCAAAAGTCAGGACTTTGCTAGTCTCCTGCTGTCTGCTTAATTTTACAAACGAGAACAAAAACTGCAACCCTTCAGATGCTAGTGCAATAATTTTAGGCCTGTTTGAATAGCTGTTTGTTTGATTGGTCAGGCATTGATGATCTTTCTTACATTCATCTTTATGTGAGTTCACCTGTTAGTATTGCAGAAGTCAGTCCAAATGTAACTACAGCTATTAAGATTTTTTTCATGTGGTTTCCATTGTAGCGTTTAGGTTTCTGCAATTAGTGCAGTTCTGAAGTACCTCATGGTTTCATGGTAACTGTACTTAAAATAAGCAGAAATACGGTCAGCATACATAACAATTTATCCATATCAAAGTTACAAAGCAAAGTAACTTACAAGTTACAAAGTATCAGAAAAGATAAATAAATGTCATATCTTTCCTCTTTGTTCAGGCTGTTAAGACTGTTTTGTAATGGGCTAATTTAAAGTTGTTATTATCTTAGTAGCTAGAGAGACTGACATACTTTTTGGGGGACATAGCAGCTTTTGTTGGTCGGTTGTGTGTTTGTCAGACATAATTGAAGTTCCTTTAGGGCATGTAGCCTCTTGTGTTTTTCTATGTATTAGAATACTTAACATCTGTAGACCTTGCTGAAGTCTCAGATAGAGAAGTGAGTGTCTAAAACTTAAGTTCATCAGAGGAATCATGTGGGTTTATTTTTTATTTGATAGCTTTTTTGAGAATTTAGGCAAGTAACTTGTATGAATTGAAATATAGGGGGTTTTTGTTGTTGTTGGTTTTTGATATATTTGAACTCAGAATATGACAGTGTATGTAACAACTTAATTTTCTGGACATTTATTGATATCACATTTTGCATCATGTGGTGAACAGTGCAGGACAGTAAACTTGTGCTAGCATTAAATGGGCACTTGGTTCATCTCTTTTTAGTTAAGGACTCAACTTTTCAGAGATTATGTTGTTAGCGCTCAATGAGAGCCATTTAGCTGATATATTTACTGGTTTAAAACTGTAAATTTCAGTCTTTGAAGCCTTGCTGTGAAAGATTAATAGTTTTGCCAACTTTCTGCATATACTACTTTGCATTTTTTCCCTCCACTTCCTCTTTCAGTTACATTCTTTTGCACTTTCCACGTGCACCCACACTGGTGAGCGATATAAAATACGCTTGTAACGCTTCTTTAGATTTTTATCTTTGTATTGACAAGTTTAGAATCACGTACTCATACTATCTATAACATTAGTCTTGTGCGCTTGGCCTCGCTGTACCCATTTCTCATATGTATGCATACTCTAGCCAGAGTTAGTCTGGTGCTATGTGCAGAGCTTTTTAGTTCCATCAGTGAGGGAGGTGTCCCATCCCCACACACACTAGCTCTTGGTACGCCTTGCTTTTCTCCCCAAAGTACTCTGGTAAGGCTGTGATATACGAAGAGAGAAATAGGTTTCAGGATCAGTGGATGAAGTGTTTGTACCATGAAGGGCACCTTCTCCTTCAGTGGGTAAAGGAGGAGAGACTTTTGACACCTTTGCCTTCACCACGGGATGATGTCTCCAAGATGGGTCCCCTTTGGGTTGTGATGTTGGCTGGCAATCAAGGTGCTAATGAAGAGGAACCTCTTGCATACCTTTTCATTCCCCACTCCTGCTAACATACATGTCACACCAGTCCCTTGAAACTTAATGGGCTTTTTGTCTTATGTTTGAGTTTGGGTTTTTTTATGAGTCTAATGCCAAAACCCTTTTTTGTTGGTGGTGCTGAAAGATGTAAATAGTATTGCCTGTTGCTAAAGTGTATTATATTGATATCTATTGTTAGTCATTACTGCTGACCTCTAATGTGGAAGGATCAATATGCTTCTGCCAGATATTCATCCACAGATCTTGTATTTGATTAAATAAGCTCCCATTACGTTTACCAACTTGCCAATTCTTTTAAAAGTTCTCCTTTCTGGTAAAAAATAAAGCAAAAGTTATTTTTATTAATATATTATTTATTATTATATTAATATTATTAATTGATTTTTTTCTTTAAGTGTACACTGCAGTGTATGGTATGTAGAATATGCTTAACTGAATCTGTTTAATTGATCAATTGCAGTATATCGAAGGATATGTTGCAAGTATATTTGGGAAGCTTGTTAATGTGGTGGTTTGGGTTTTTTTCTTTTACATAAGGGAAAACAAGCCTTACATTTTATATAAGGTAGAAAAATCATTCTTAATTGCCTGCTTCCTTATCCATCAGCATTCTGAGTAAAATATCAGTGATGACTATACAAGTTGAAGTAGTTAAAACTGAAATGACCTGTTTAAAAAAAGAAAAGGTATGAAATACATACGCATTTTTTAAGCCACAAATGCATTTGGAATGAAGTTTCCTCAGAAGCATCAAGTTATTGAAAGTCACTATTGTCTTAAAAATTTCAAAATTTTAAGCTCTTACTAGCTTGAAGCTTTGTAAATCTGGGACTTATCAGTAACCACAAAACAAAGTAGGGCTAGTAAATGTTTGGTTTCCATCTTCTAGTCATTAGTTTGAAAGAGCTGTGATAGATCTTTCCTAAACACCAAACTTGGAACGTACTGTTTTGTAAAATGCAAGGAAATGTTTTTGCTGGTGGGAATGAGTGTGGTTATACTCTCTTAATACCTTTTGCTCTTGACCTGCATGCGACCAAAACTGGAGGCTTGCAATAAGTATCTGCAAGACTCTGGGTCTTAGTAACTGACAAGTGCTAATCTTCCACTTAAATACCCAAGTTAGGAGTGGGTCCAAGTTATTCAGAGTTCTTAATGCTAAAACTTGGTATTTCCATTGTTATGGGATGGCTAAGAGCTAGGTGTTGAGTGATTGTTTTTCAAGATAACTTCATCTTACATTACATTAGGTTATATCTGTTTTCCTAAGTGTCCTTACTCTCCTTGTCACTTTGAAAGCTGGAAGCTGGATTTGAGAATGCTTTGAGACTTAAAATCTTACTGTAATGCTTGCTTTTCTTGGTAGTTGGTGATGCTACTGCAAGCTGACATTTTCCGTTCCTCCTGAGCTGAGGCTCACGTTGAAGAGGTGAAACTAAAGCTGTTTCGTAGCGGTGCTTTTTCTTATCTCTGACTAACAAAATTTGTAAAATAGTATGACATTGTGAAAACAGTGTTTCTTTCATTCCCAGTGGACAAGGCAGAGCATGTCAGAGGGTGTGAAAGAAAAGCAAAAATTTCAAGAAGGTAAAGTTCATTAATCCTACCAGGAAATTTGGTCGAAAAGAGGCACTATCACAAAGAGTTGGTACGGAATTCTCTAATTGAAAGCTATTGACAACTGGACATACCTTTTAGGCCTGTCAACGTTTTCAGAAACACACGGACTGCTAGTTCTGTTTAAAATAATCTGTGTCTTGAGAATGTCAGTGTTCAAAGTGGAGGCATGTATGTTCTAACAGTACCCAAGCTGGGGAGAAAACTTGCTAGCCCATGATAGCAGCCATTCTTTTCTTAGAAATGAGTGTGAAGTTTTGTTATCTTAATCACATGTCTAGTTGCTCCCCAATTTGACAGAGCCAGGCTAATCTGGGTTAAACTACTGTGGATCTGTAGCAGCAGGTGTCTCGGGAATATTTGTGCATGTGGTTGCAGCAATGGATCTGAAGCTAACTTCTGGAATGTAACTGCTAGAGTTAGTAGGGCAGGCTGAGGACAGTATCTTAAAATCAGCTCCTAGAAAATGGCAGGTTTTACTACAGCCTCTGTTGTGGTATAATGTGGCTATGTCATCAGTAATTTTTTACTCCCCTCTTAATTCTAGTTCAGTTTCCCATTACTTTATACTTCAGTTCTGGCCCGCTATTTCCTTCACTCTTGATTTGAAACCATGTCTTGTAGGCATCTTTGCTCCCCCACTACTGTCTGCTTGTAGTAAAAGGTGTTAGATTTAGCCACCTTTTTGCCCTCTGCTTCTGACATACAACTTTTTATGGGCAGTTTTCCTCATGGCCTTTTTGAAACAGACAGTAGTCCCTTTATCAGGTTTTCTTGTTTGGGTTTTTTTTTTTTCTGGAATCATATCTGCTTGCTTATCTTCTAAGAATGACTCTTCAGTAGCAATGAAAAGTTGTTTTGTAATATGAATAGCTATTCATTTGTGTAATATTGACAGGTGATATCGGAAACTATTACTATGGACAAGGGCATCCAATGAAACCTCATAGGATCCGAATGACCCACAACTTGCTGCTAAATTATGGCTTATACAGAAAAATGGAAATTTATGTGAGTATAAGCAATAGAATGTCCACTGAAGCATTTTAAGTTATTTTTAAAGGGCTTCAAGTATTGTCACACAAATAAATGGAGGGAAGTGGAAATGGAAATAGAAAATACTTAAATGGTGTATTTGGAACTCTCTTACTTGGAAGTGAAGCAGTATTTTGTGAATGGTGAGGACTGCAGATTGTTGCCCATGTCTGGAAGAAGTGAGGTAGAGCCCCAGTAGAGAATTTTCACCAGTATTTTTATGACTGGGGGGAGTGGGATGTTGGGCAGACATTGCGGTAACTGCACAAAGAATTAATCAAGTTGTATACTAACAACAGAGTAGCCGTTGCTTTATGTAAAACAGCACTACTACCAGTTTAACTGTTCTCACTTCAAAGTAGATTATATTTTTTTGAGTTGTCTGTTTTAGCAAATTGTTAGCTGATTTTGCAGAGCGCTCTTGATTATTTCTATAACTTGTTCTTGTTATCAGCGACCCCACAAAGCTACTGCTGAGGAAATGACCAAGTACCATAGTGATGAATACATCAAATTTCTCCGATCAATAAGGCCTGACAATATGTCCGAGTACAGCAAGCAAATGCAGAGATGTAAGTGTCAACATTAGGCTAAATCTTTGTGTATGTGCTTTGATGGTTAGCATTGTTTAAAGCTAAATATTCACCAATACAGAGGTATGAACGTGGCGTAATGGTGTGGGTGGGTTAGAGAAACACTGTAACAAGAGTAACCCCTGCCTGCCTTTAGATACACTGATTTGGGGACTTTTCTATTAAAAGCAGCCATCTTGGCAAAAATGTTCTTTAAGCTTATGGAAGGAGTTTTGCCTCCCCTTTCATAGGGTGTATTCTGGATGTGAAAGAATACTTTCTGTAGGCTTAATGCACAGATTGAACTTTACTTGTCAGCTGTTTGCAAGAGTCTTAAAATCTGTTCTAATGCAAAATCTTTCTGAAAAAGAATGGCCTTTAGAAGAGTAGAGAAGTAAAAATCAACGTGTGAAAATGTGTTTAAGTCAATAAAAGGAGTTATTCCTCTTGGAGGGAGATAGTAAAAATTGTATATTATTCACTGTTCACCCTTTCTGTTAGTTTATTTCTTTAATTATAGGAATAGGCTCAAAGTACTGTTAGGAATGCAGTTTGACAGCTCTTATATCAATTTAAAAGGCAATATTGTAACCTCTTTATGATGCCTTATTCTCAGCGAATTATTTTTCCAAGTAATTGTCACTTCTTAACATGACCTATGTTAATCAGCACTTCTTCAAAAATCTAAAAATTGTCTAACTTGTTAACGAGGAGACAAAGCTTCCCATGGAAACTAAAAAGAAAGAAAAAAAAGGTAGTTTGGAGTCATCGTAGATTATAAAGACTTTACATTGTTTTCAGTGTTTAAAATTTAGCCTGACAAGAATGAGGTGGGGCAGGGAGCGGAGTAGTCAAAATGCTGAATGAGCTATGCATTACATTTGTGTTATCCATGTGTATAGCAATGCTGTTGGAATGGTGTTTTTGACAAGTAATACGTTTCTTACACAGTTAATGTTGGAGAAGATTGTCCTGTATTTGATGGCCTGTTTGAGTTTTGTCAGCTGTCAACTGGAGGCTCTGTTGGTAAGTATAGGTTGTTTGCCAGGTATTTTGTAGCTTTATTACATTTATGTCAGCAACTTAAAACTTTGCTTCAGTTTTAAATATACTATCAAATATAAGTTGGTTTGTTTTTTTTTTAATAAAGAAATAATAATCATATATAAGTTACCGACTGTCAAATATGAGATATATCAAGTATCTCCAGTATTGGTAAGAGATCAGATCTAGGACCAACTTATTTAGAAAATAAGATACTATTTCATGTAATAGATTTAAAGACCTTCAGAAGTTTCCGACTGTATTTCCTTTCATTTTTGTGTATGTCTTTTCACAGCTGGGGCAGTAAAATTGAACCGACAACAGACAGACATGGCTGTTAATTGGGCTGGAGGACTTCACCATGCCAAGAAATCGGAAGCATCTGGTTTCTGTTATGTCAATGATATCGTGCTTGCCATCCTTGAGTTGCTGAAGTGAGTTTATGATGGGAACAAGATAAAATTATAGAAAGTGTCAAATTCAAGTATTTAAATCTTTGAAGATATGGATTGTAATTACTATTTCAGTGAGTTTTCATAGCCCATGTTGAACTCGTACAGTTTCAATTAAGAAAACTCCAAGCTCTGCCCGGTTTGGCTTCAGCAAGAAGTTTAAAATACAGGCAAGCTGAAAAGATAACTAATAGGAGATGGGTTTAAAACAGATATTTAGAAATACTTTTCTACACAGAGTATAGTGAACTTCTGGAACTTGCTGCTGCAGGAGGCTGAACGAAGCAGACAGCAACCACAGATTCAAGAAAGAGATTAGACATAATCACGGACAAGAGGTCTGTAAATGGATGTTAAAGATCCAAGCAGTGATGTACCCTGTAAAACGCCATACGCTGTAATTCTAGATGGTGGGGAAGTACTAGGGTAGCAAACTTCAGAAAATGGACAGGCTTATGTGCTTTCTGTAAATGTTAATCTGTTGCTACTCATGGGGACAGAATAGTGTGCTAGATGGATCACTGCCCTGACCCCTTAGGGCAGTCATTATGCTCACAATCATACAGCCATTTGGTTTCTCAATATGCCTGCATGTTTCCTATCACTTGAGTCATTACTAAACCAAACAGGAATATTCAGGGAAGATCATGCACTGAGCTTCCTTGGATTGGTACATGAATTAATGTGGCTGTTATGAATAAATCATGAAATAACAGCTGTGCTGCTGTGACTGCAAAATAAAAAATGAGAGGAGTAATGAAAAAGTGATCATATAATTAACTTCAAGAAGTAATGCTTCACTAAAATTTCAAATCCTAAGTGTTACTTGTACTGCTTCAGGGGACTGTATCCCTTCTAATAAAACATAAATCTTATTTTATTTACAAAAAATATTCTAGGTATTTGACTCTTGTGAATGGAGCAGCTGAATTGGCCGGTGAGGGATGGGCAAAGCACTGTAGTCTGGAAGTGTTTTTGAAAGATGGAAAAAGTTTCTAAGGACTCTAACAAATAGTTAATATTAACATATTAATTAAAACATTCCTTTTAATGTACAGCATGTATTCAGGATCTGCTTCTGCAGTCTGAGAAAAGTGATAATGATTTTCTGTGGTCCAGTCTTGAATTTTTTAGCTTAATATACATGTGAAGGAAGGAAACTTTCAAATAGTTATGGGTTACATAGGAAACGGTCCCATTCGGTGTCTTGTTAAGTGAAAAATCTTAGCCCACTTGAGATTATGGCTGCTCAGACTCGCATTCTATAGCACTATGCAAAGCATGACGAAAATACATCTTCTGATGTTGGTAGACTTTGTTCTTTGCTGAACAATGTAGAATTTAAGGGATACTTAGTGTTGTTGCCAGTGCTCTGAGGCTTCAAACAACTGGTTCCTTTATCCATCTCAAATGAACTGATCTGAAACTTGCAGTATTTAAGGAAATACAAAGCAGCAGTGTAATAATTTCATGCTAACAGTAAGCGCGATACACTTGGAAGTAAGAATGTGCCTGTCTTTACAAGTTGCAGAGGTGAAGAAAAGTTGGTAGAAAATAAGTATTTAAATTTATTTTTTGCGGGCTTATGGAACATGGGTTATTTCTGCTCCTGGCACTATGCTGTTTGAAGAGTGCACTAAGAGATGTTTTAGTGCAGACTGTATTGGTAATTACTGAGAAGGCAGAAAGAAATGCCCTGTGAAAGGGGCAAATTCAGCAGACGTGAACAACAGAAAGTGGTGTGAACAGAAACACAAGGTATAGCTTCTATGGAGTGAGACAACTTGGGGTAAACTAAATGCACTACATACTTAAATTACTTATTTTGATGAAGAAACTTATTTTCATTATTATCCAAACTGTACTGAGAATTCTAAGAGCATATATGGTCACTTCAATGAAAATCGTCAAAATGATCATAATGTTAGATTTCAGTGTTTGGTTGGGTTTTTTTCATTAGGCTTTTCCTTGTTAGGTATCAGTATATTATGAATGTAACTTCTAATGATGATTTCTCACATATTATTTTCTTTCTAGGTATCACCAAAGAGTGTTGTATATTGATATTGATATCCATCATGGTGATGGTGTTGAAGAAGCATTTTATACCACAGATCGTGTCATGACTGTATCATTCCATAAGTATGGTGAATATTTTCCGGGCACAGGGGACCTTAGGGTAAGGTTGAACATGAAATTTAATTAGGTGATAAATAACCTCTTATTTTCTTCCTTGTAGCTACTCTTTCAGTACTAGGTTACAATAACTATGTTCAGTAATAATATACAGCAGTAAGTTTTCAGAAAATATGTTAGTCCAGAGTGATAGATTTGTTGAAGAACCTTAGGGGGGAAAAAATACAGGATAGTGGGGAAGTAAATTGTTCACTTCTACATGAAATCAACACCTTAACTTCCAGATAAATTGTCTGAAATTTTAGTTCAAATGTAGAACTAGTTTAGTTCACTCAGATTTTGTCTCTAGGAAGACAGTGTGGTATATTTATAATTATCTGTACATTTCAAGGGAAAAGTAGCTGTTTGGAGATGACATGGCTTCAAAACTTATTTCAGATCTTAGAATAACTTCATGCCAGAGCTTTAATAGTCGCAAAGCTTCAGTTGCAGCTTGAATTTACTGTGTTCTGTTTGCCTAGTAATGCAGTTGGCTTGTTTTTGGAATATTTATTATGTCATAAAGTGTGTTTTGAGTTCTCGTGATGCTCACTGCTGAAGAACTTTAACGTGCCCCACAGGTGATTGGGTGCTAAGCCTTATAGCTAGCTTGAGGGAAGGAGCATTGGCCTGTGAAGAGTTATCATTTAAGCTGTAGTAGAATCTCTGGCAAAGCTGAGAATGAAAACCAATTTTCCTGGCCCTTCATACTAATTTGAAGTTAGTCATTCCTCATGTCAGACTCTTGTCCATTAGAACAGGAAATTGTTCCACTTCACAACCTGAAAGAGTATTTCAAGTATTAGGATTAATATATTCCTAGCTTCAAACTCTTACATTAAACCTCTTTTTATCAGAGACGCTCCCGGGATAAGTCACTCCTCCAGTATTAGCAACTTTGTGCCTTAAGTTTGTACATACAGTTAGTAATTTTTTAAAAAAATGTAAGCACTTCTAAAAAGTTGACCTACAAAAACACTGCATCGGGAAAGAATTCACTGTTTTCTTCCTATCTTGAAATTGATTCAAGAGATGCAGCTATTTGTGTTCCTGCTAATATTCCCGAAATGTGTGCTCCCCAGTGTGCTGATGATACCCAGAGGACACAGGAGTAAATGAAAGTTGAGCTTTAAGTCAGTGGGGTGCTAAGCATTGATTTCAGCGTGGTTGTTGGGGCTGAATGTTATTACAGTTGTTACATTCTGTTAAACTCTGTTCTAAATTGGTTTAGGTAGAAATCAGATTAGGCATTGTTTTTATCCATGTGGTTTAACTTGACTGGCCACAAGGTGGTAGTGGTGCTTCAAACAAAAAGCAGCTCAGACCAGGATGTTTATCATGACAAGCTGTTGTTGCTGAATTTGGCTAGAATTTTTTTTAAGGGTTAGATATCTTGTCTTTTTAGAAACAGTGCTTCCCGTTGACAGAGAAGTTTGTGGACTCTTCACCTTATCACACCCAGGACAAAGAATTTAAAGATGATGCAGTTGAAATAAATAGAATAATATTGTATGTTATTGGCATTTTTTTTTTTTTAGCACAGTGTCAGTGAAAAAACAGTACCTCAGGCATGGTAACTTTTATTCTGTGCTGCTAGCTAGTATTTTGAAATGAGCATTGTCTGCATACAGACTTCAGCAGGCTTTATTGGAATTATTACATCCCCATAGGAAAAAAAACATTAGCTTTTTCCTATCTCCAGAGCTTGCAAAGCTAATTGAACTAAAGGGAGAACTAATTTTCTGAAAAGTCAGTGTTTCTTCTGGAGGCCAGTATTGTACTGCTTGCTTCTGCTCAACTTGATCTGCTGTTGTTGGTTATTTACATCAACTTTAACAGCCAGCTCTTATCTTTGTTTTTGTCCGTGGGCTCCATTCAAGCTTGTTTCTGTAATTCTTTAGTTATTTGGTCTGGTTTGCTGATCAGGTTACACTTATTTGATGCAGGAACAAATCATGAATCAGCTGATGATTTTGTGACTGCAGCTCAATCAATGGAGCTGAATCTTGACAGAGGTTGTCTAGTCTAGCTGCATTTATCCATTTTCTACTGAAGGTATTGTGCAGTCTGAACTTCCAGTGTTCTAAGTGAGTTATTTGACTTTCTACACATCTTAGATGATAGCATTAATCTTGTCTTATATCATAGAATCATAGAACGGTTTAGGTTGGAAAGGACCTTAGTTCCAACCCCCCTGCCATGGGCAGGGCCACCTTCCAGTAGAACAGCTTGCTCAAAGCCCCATCCAACCTGGCCATGTATATATATATATACACACACACACATGTAGATGGGTCAGTTCAGACGGTAGTGCTATGTACAGGCCCAGGTTCTGTGAGGAAATTTGATGTATTGACGAATGGGCAGCTACCAGAATGCTATATTGTTTCTTTAGTGTTTATAACCAATGCAAGTATCAGTTACAAAGTATGTCTGTTGAGTAGCTCAGGCTGGAAAGCAATTACCCTGTTTAGTGAACATTTGGCTTTGGTATGTTTTAGAATGAGATTGATTTAATGATTTATTTTATTTTATTTATTTATTTTTTTAAATCTGGAAAGCAAGGCACTATCACCTCACAAAAATCAGCATCTGTAAGCCCAGGTGATTTACTTTGGGAGATTTTGGGTAACTAATGCTCCAAATCAGAGTTGAGTTCAGCAGGGTTCTTCAGTGTTACTAATCTTACAATACTGTGAAATGTTAATAATGTTCTGGAAGAAAAAATGTCAGCTGTTAACATTGTGTCTATGCTGCATTGGGCCATTCATCCTTGTCCCCATGTCCATCCGTTCCCCCCCCAATAAAAGATAGTTACTGGAAGCGACACGTTACTGTTGCGTTCAGTGCTAAGGAGGCTTTGTTCAGGAAGAGGAAAAAAGGTCTGTGACTCTTTCAATAGCTAGTGTTGAGAAATTTAGTATTTATATTGCTGGGTTATCTGACTGGTGACTTGTAGTTTTTTAAGGATGTTGGACCTGAAGTGTGCTCTTTCTGCCAAGCTGCTGTTTGCTAATAGCTTACAGCCAAACTGAACAGGTTAAATCTTACTGTCTTCCCCACTGCACCTTTATTAATGGCATAGAACTGCCCTGTAAACTGGATCAGTTTCTGAGTGTCTTGGTGATGAGCTACAGGGAAGAAATGGAAATGTGTGGGAAGCAGGGATCTTTAGGTTTTAAGCTGATCATCAAAACAGAAGTGGTTTCAGGGTTTATTCACTCAATTTTTTTGCAAAGAGTTTTTTCTTTTAATACATATGTTGTCTAGGAAAGCTGGTAAGATAGATTACTACAGTTCCTGCCTTGTCACCTGATGGAACTGAGAATAATCTGCAAGTTCTTTTTTTTGTTTGTTTGTTTGTTTAAAAAGTCTGTATTTCTTCAAGGGCACCTGTAAGTGGCCTCTGTTTGATTTTCTTCTCTCCCTTTTGCTGCAGCTAGTTCTTCATCCTATGTTTGGAATGAATATGGTTTTAAAAACCTTCTTAAGTCCAAATCTTCTATACAGCACTGAAAACATGCATATCACCTTGCACTTCTTGGTTTTCTTGCTTGTTTTTGCTTAACTATTTTTACTGGGCTAAATTGATCAGTTATATTTTGTCTTCTGGTCCTCAATCTTTGAATTAAAGAATCAAGTGTACTTACTGCAAATTTAGTCTTGGTGTACAACTCCTATGCTCCAAAATGATTTTATGGGAGAATGGGAATCCAGTTAGGTACTTCGCTTCTTTTCCTCTTGCAGATGTGAATAATGGTACAAAATAGCTCAGCAGACTTGTGTAGACTTTTTTCCATGATACCATCATATGCTTCTGTGTTTGTAATAAAGCATTTGTCATCTTTTCTTGTAGGACATTGGTGCTGGAAAAGGCAAATACTATGCTGTCAACTTTCCAATGAGGGATGGTATAGATGATGAATCGTATGGACAGATATTTAAACCAGTGAGTACTTTTTTTTCTTTTTAAGCTCTCTGGAAAGATACTAGTTTTATTATGTGGATTTATTTTCATAATGTGAATTATGACTTGCTGTTTTATATTAATTATAGATTATATCCAAAGTAATGGAGATGTACCAGCCCAGTGCTGTGGTATTACAGTGTGGAGCAGATTCACTATCTGGTGACAGGCTGGGGTGCTTTAATCTTACTGTTAAAGGTAAGCAGAAAAGTGTTTGTTGTCTGTAACTTTTTATTTAATAGAAACCTCTACCCTTCATACTATTTTTCAAGACACTTGCATGATGAGGACTGGAGTCACAAAGATTTTGTTCATTACTATGATTAATCACCTCTTTCTTTGCTATACAGGAATGGCCAAAAGAAACCCAGAAGTTGCCTCTTTCTTTCTGTCCATCTAAAAAAGTTAAGAAGCTTGGTTTTCCATGTTCTTCCTAGCCACTCAAGTGATTCCCTTTCTTCTCTGCACAGGCTTTCTGTAGTTTTAAAGCAACATGCTGGAATTACAGGATGACGACAGTCATCGTGCTGCAGCTTACTGTGATGGGCAAATAACAAAACTAGTGGTTCACTTAGTAGGATTACAGATACTAAAGGCCAAACACCTTGTTGGGTGTAAAATAGGTATTACTGAAATGAGAATACTTACTGCATTGTTAAATTTATAGTGATGTTTGTTATGCTGAGGTTTATGTTAACTAATTCTATGAAAGTTAATAAAAATGAATGTTTATTTTAGTGTTACTTACATTTCTACCCTTTTGGGTGATTATCAAAATTGGGGTGAGATGTTAATTTAGCAAACAACATAAATATTAGTAGTATTATTAATTTTTAATTATTATTTACGTGATAAAATGTGAATGTATGTTGAACTTTTGCTAAGCCTTGAATCCAGCTTGTTTGAATCTTCATTTTCTGGGTTTTCTTGGTTTTGTGTTAATGAAGCAGTTAGTCTTGTAGGCAACGAAATGCAGTATAGTATCTGTTGGGTCTGCAGTGTTTCAGGGTTCTTTTCTTGATTTGCACCAGGTGGCAAAGCTACTTCAGTTGCCCATACAGCTCAGATTTTTTTCCATCTTACATATCTTGGAAACCAAGAGAGCTGCTGCCTCCTACAGATGCCTTTCAGTATGCTGTATCTCCCTGGAGTGTGTACTGTCTTGGCACCAGTTCACTCTGTAAGCAAGACTGAGCAACCTCTAATACAGGTTCAAATTTAGAAGTAGAAAGGACCAAGTACTGATTTACTGTTTTCCCTTCTTCCCCCATTGCATTTGACTGAGAAATTGTCCCTAGATTTGTCACTGTGTGTTGACATCAGTTATGAAAAGACAAAACACTAAAACATTCTAAGAGCATTTCAGAGCAGCAGCGATAGACCATCACGCAAAGTCTCTGAAGACTGGGGTGGATAACGTTTGATGTATTTTGTACATTTCTTATCTGTAGGTCTTGACTTCTTGTGAGGTTGTACTTAGCTCTAGGGGGAGACAGTTCTGTTTTAGTTGAATCAGTTCAGTTCTTACTTAATCAGACATATGCAGTTGCACTTATCAAGTAGTTTGCTATATATTTTTCTGTTTAATAGATATTTTGCATATATTGTCAACTCTTTTTGTGTTTGACAGGTCATGCTAAATGTGTGGAAGTTGTAAAGACTTTTAACTTGCCATTGCTGATGTTAGGAGGAGGAGGATATACGATTCGTAACGTTGCTCGATGCTGGACGTATGAAACTGCCGTTGCCTTAGATTGTGAAATTCCTAATGGTAAATATTAATACCCAAATTAGTATTTTATTAAGGAAACAATCATGGGAGGGTTTAAGTGAACAAATAGCAAATATTTCTATAGCTAACTAATGCATCAGTTTAGAATAAACTATGTGGAAAGTTATTGTTAGGTTTTTGCCAATAAATTTTCAGTAGCTTATGCACTAAAACTTAAGCATTTGGGGCTTTTTTTATGGCTTAGCAAAAGCTTTCAATGATTGGATTGTTTTTAGAAAATTCAAAACATTTAAAACTTAGGCAATCTTACTTGTCACTATTTTTAATATGAATGTTATCAGTATGATAGAATGTATACTTTGTTTTGATCATAACAGTGCAGACCTGTGTAAGTTGGGCACCACGGACATGCTATTCATAAGAAATTAATGAGTATGCAAGTGTCCATTTTACATAGTAAAATGTTACTGTTTCTTCATTGTATCTATGACTTAAAAGTAACTGTAAAAGTATATTGACTTCTGCTCTTCCATTTGACTCAATTTTGGCTATACGAGCTATCTTAAAAAAATTTAAAGTCAAAAAAGCAGTAGTAGACTTCTTTCAAATAGTTGAATAACGAAGTAATTTCTCTGAGGAAGGTCCCCAAAGATCCTGCACTCCCTTTACTTTTGGCCAAATATGCTTCTGGACACGTCTTTGGAAATATTTTTTTTTATAAAATTGGTATTTGGACTGCTTTGTTGCACATTAATCACTGGCAGTTTTCATGTTGGACTGCAACTTTTGCTGATAACCTTTTGCTGTTCATGTATCTCTTGCTGGATTCATGGTGTTTCCATCTGACTTCAGTGGAATGCTGCTGTCAGTGAGGAAAGAATATTTGGACAGTACCTTTCAAGATGTATATTTTCCATCTTGCGCATCAATATATATTCTTTGTCAGTCAAAGCTTTTGAAGAGACAGTAGTATTTCCTTACCTTGAAACTTTTTTCTTCCATTAGCATGGCCCATGTGATGGATATATATTAAGGCTTTTTAATTTTTTTTAACATTCCTCTCAACTTTGTGGGTCTCTGTCATCTTTAATCTGTCCTGAGAAATAACAGTGCATTTCTAAATGTTGCAATAGCAACTTGATCTTCCTGTCTCCTTTCTATCTACCTAACAAGATCACTTATCCCATAATAATCATAAATGAAGAAACAAGACAAAGGGTTCAGTCAGAAGTGGATTTTGGAGTTGTATTTTGTAAGGGTTCTACATTTTTTAGATTTCTGTTACTTCATCTGGGAAGATACAGTTATATTCAATATAAAATATTACTGTTTTCTGGGATATTATGTGTTCATTGACTTCATTTTGATAATTAGGTGTTCCAGTCAGGGGACCGTTATCTGTGAAAAATACAGAAGCAGGGAAGGGGGGAACGGACAGATGTGGGCAGCACTGAACCACCGTACAGTGCTTACTATAGATATCGAACTAGCTGTCATCTTCAGCCTAGTAGTACATATTGTATGTTTTACTGAAGGAATATTTTGAATGGCTCACTTAAACCTTTCAAACTGGACTAACTTTGGAAAGAGCTATAAGAAATCATCAGTTGATCTTCTATTTTCTGCATAAATAGCATTTTTAATTATTTTATCAAATTTGTTACTTATGTTCCAGTATATGTTCTAACATGATTACAGTAGAACTTCCTCTTGCTTTTCGTTGTATTTGTTGTATTTTAATAACGAATTTAAGTTCATCTATTGAATAATTTAGAGGAAAAACACTGAACAGTTCAAGCAGTACTTAAGTATTGCTTACCTGAATGCTTCAGGTTCGATAGTTCTCTAAGTAAAATCCTGTCAAAACTACTGTTGTATATAAAATGTTTTAAATCTTTTTTGGGTCACAAAGTTGTCTTTTGTGTTTTGGTTTATAGAGTTGCCATACAACGACTACTTTGAGTATTTCGGACCAGACTTCAAGCTTCATATTAGTCCTTCAAATATGACTAATCAGAATACACCAGAATATATGGAGAAGATCAAGTAAGTAGTGATTACCTTGTATATCAAGTAGGTCATGTGGATCACATTTCTCCAGAGGTTGTTAGGCAGTTTTGAAAACTGTATGCCTTTCTCTGTTACACGCTAAAAATGAGTACTGAATAGATTCGACATATTTTTCATTTCTGTCAGAAGAACTTTTTAGAAGCCTGTTGCTACAACAGTATGTGTGCTTATGAAGTCCTATGACTACAGATACAAAAATTTTAAGACCCAGCTTGGATTTTTACTTTTTCCCGCAACTAAAGAGATGACAGTTGTACTTGGATTCCCATTCTAATTTTGTAGAAAGTTTATCGCGCCAGGAAAGAAGCTGGTATGCTGTGATGATTAGGATTTCTAATTCTCAGCTTCATGTCTAAACATGAACTGAGATTGTCATTCTTTGTAGCTGTTGGCTGTAAAAATGAAAAGTCACGTGAGCTTGGACGTACAAAACTGTGCAAAGATAGTGATATGTGTGCAGGTAATTGAGTGACTGTGGTTTGACAATTCCACAAGTTTTGAGAAGTGCTCATTGCCAAGCTATAGCAGGTACGTGTTTTTAGCCTGTGCCACTTTTGATACTTGGTTTATTCCTCCTCACATCCTGCAGTTTTGATTGTAAACAAATATTTTACTTCAGGGATGGAGTAATGCATACATACAATCAATTCCATACTCATATGGTAAGAGATAATTGGTTAGCCTAAAGTACTCTTTGCTTACTGTGGCTTGTCCCTGCTCTAGGTTGGCTGTTAATGGTGCACACAGGAATTCTTTTGGTTACTAGGTGTGGGGGGTTGACCCTGGCTGGATGCCAGGTGCCCACCAAAGCCATTTTATCACTCCCTTCCCTGCTCAGCTGGACAGGGGAGAGAAAATATAACAAAGGGCTCATGGGTCGAGATAAGGACAGGGAGAGATCACTCGCCAGTTACCGTCACGGGCAAAACAGACTTGACTTAGGGAAAATTAACTTAATTTATTAACAATCAACCAGAGTAGGGTAATGAGAAATAAAACCAAATCTTAAACCACCTTCCCCCCACCCCTCCCTTCTTCCCAGGCACAACTCCCCTCCCAGATTCTCTACCTCCTCCCCTCCAGCGGTGCAGGGGGACGGGGAATGGAGATTGGGGTCAGTTCATCACACTTTGTCTCTGCCACTTCATCCTCCTCACTCTTCCCCTGCCCCATCATGGGGTCCCTCCCATGGGCTGCAGTTCTTCATAAACTGCTCCAGCGTGGGTCCCCCACGGGGTCACAAGTCCTGCCAGCAAACCTGCTCCAGCGTGGGCTCCTCTTTCCGTGGGGCCACAGGTCCTGCCAGGAGCCTGCTCCAGTGCGGGCTTCCCACGGGGTCACAGCCTCCTTCAGGCATCCCCTGCTCCGGCGTGGGGTCCTCCCCGGGCTGCAGGTGGAGATCTGCGCCCCTGTGGACCTCCCTGGGCTGCAGGGGGACAGCCTGCCTCACCATGGTCTTCATCACCATGGGCTGCAGGGGAATCTCTGCTCCGGTGCCTGGAGCATCTCCTCCCCCTCTTTCTTCGCTGACCTGGGGGTCTGCAGGGCTGGTGCTCTCACATGTTCCCACTCTCTTTCCAGCTGCAGTTTCTGTGCCGCAGCAACTCTTTTTTTTTTTTTTTTTTTCCTTTTTTAATTCTTTTATCCCTGAGGCACTACCACCATCGCTGATGGGCTCGGCCTTGGCCATCAGCAGGTCCGTCTTGGAGCCGACTGGAATTGGCTCTGTTGGACATGGGGGAAGCTTCCAGCAGCTTCTCACATAAGCCACTCCTGCAGCCCCCTCACTATCAAAACCTTGCCACACAAACCCAATACACTAGGAGCAGCTGAATAAAGATATGAAACTATCTGTGTAAGTTTGCCAGTACTGCTATAACCCGCAAAACTGTCAAATTGCAAAATTCACCAAAGCAGTTAAAATACTGATTTTTTAAGTGGTTGGTATATAGACTGTGATTGGTGTTCATAACAGAAACGCATAAACCTTTTCATTTGATTGTGATTTAAATTTTTAATAATGTGCAAGGGGGAAAAAAACCCCTATTTTTCATTGATGTAATTCTACAAAATTTCTCTCTAGTAATATAGTGCTCCAGCTGGTGATCTGCCAGGCTGCTTGCTGTATATTGTGTATTGCTGAGGTTTTGTGATGCAAGTAGGCTGCAAAACTTGCTTGCTTTTTAACACATCCCTGGGCACAGATTGTGTGTTTTCTGTTGACAGAGATACAATCTCACATCCCCATATTAGCACCCACAAGAAGAGCAATGACCCATCATTTCAGAGAATCTTCCTTCAGTTCTGTGCTTTCCCAGAGACCTAACTTTAGGGGACTCCCTGGATTGGCAAAACTGCTTTGCCAGGTCATGTGATTTGTATGGAGGCAAAGACTGTAAGGATTCCAAAAAAATACCAATTGCCCTTTAGCTCTTCAAATTGTGCAGCAGTATACTAAAATAGTTGTTACAAATGCTGATATTTGACACGTGCCAAACCCTTCTCTCTACTTGGACTTCTTTGGAATGATAGTTTTGAGTGTCCTTCCTGTTCCTGCACATGGTGCTTTGGAGTGTGGGGTCCATTGCATCAGGTTGCTTAGACAGGAGAGAAATTCTCTATGTTCTGCCTGAAACAGTCAATTAGGAATCTTATCCAGATGGATTGCTTTTGACCCTGACATTGTTCCTGCATGCAGTTGGGAAGTCTTCATGCTTTAAGTGTCTGACTTTCTAAGAAACTAGAGGACAGTTTATTATCCAACTTGATACTGTGGCTTATTATAAACAGACTAATGCTGCCCCTTGCTTCAGCCCAGGTGGGCAGTACTTGTGCTGATCCTGTGGGGAACTGGTGATTGAAGTTGATTGAAATAAGTGTTTAAAAAGTTTAAAGAAAATGATGTTCACGTACACTGTGGATACTAATGATCTGTTAGAGATAGAAAACTTTCTGAACATGGCATGCCTCTTTTTTTTTTTTTTTTAAAGAAACGATGACTTTAAAGCAAAGCAGGTTAACTTTGAATGCGGAGTTTTCAGAATTTAATACAAAATTCAAGGAAATTCCACTTCCGTGTAGTAATAACTTTCCTTGTTTGTTACTTGCAGGCAACGCTTATTTGAAAACTTGCGCATGTTACCTCATGCACCTGGTGTACAGATGCAGGCCATTCCTGAAGATGCTGTTCATGAAGACAGTGGAGATGAGGATGGAGAAGATCCAGACAAACGCATTTCTAGTAAGAAATATGTTTTCATGATAGAGCATGTCCAGGTAGAGTCTTTTTAGATTTAATTGTTCAGAACTTTAGTCCTAGTAGTGCAGTATTGGAAGACTGGCAGCTCTGTTTCCTGAGGAAAAATTGTGCTACTCGTCTGCCAGTTTGGTCGTCTTAAGGTGGCATCTGTGCACAAATCTGAACCTGTTAAAGGGGTCTAAAGAAGTGCTGAAAGAACGTGGGTTTTTGCATCTTATGAAACAGTCTGGCTATTTCAAATCTAAAACAGATACTCCAGAAGTCTCAGATGAATTTCTACTAACAGAATACAGGACTTGGCTTCTGTCTTTTGCTAGTCACAAAAAAAAGTAACGTTCTCCCTTGATGTAAAGTGAGATACTGTCTTTTCAAAAAAATTCTTTTATTTCCTTTTTTGTTGAGAGAGGGAGGTTTTCCATACTTGCAACACTACCCGTTACTTCACTTTAGTACCGTTAGCCTTTGTATGGACAATGAGTTGTTCTTCAGCTATAGCTATGAGTTTCCTGCTACGTTTAACCTTTTTTGATGTGATTGGAATAATTCTGTAAGCTTTTACTGGTGCACTGTCCATTTTCTGAACTGTTGAAACCATAATGTTTTCTCCTGTGATTTAGTTTTCAGTATTTGAAATTCATCTGACATATGTTAAAATACTCCCACCCTCCCCTGCGTTTCTGTAAGGCTATTTTTGGAAGTCATTGTGAGAGTCCCAGAGTATCTTGAAAGATAGTATTTTTATCCATAATTTAGTTCTTCAGCATTAAATGATTATAGTATGTTATTACTCATTCTTAACTCAATAGTTCTTCTTTATTAGGCCTATTGTAGTTGGACTTTATGCTCAAATAATTTCATAACTCTGAATCCTAGTTCGAGCATCTGATAAGCGCATAGCCTGTGATGAAGAATTTTCTGATTCTGAAGATGAGGGGGAAGGTGGACGACGAAATGTTGCAGATCATAAGAAAGGAGCAAAGAAAGCCAGGATAGAGGAAGACAAAAAAGAGACGGAGGACAAAAAAGCAGGTAGGAACTCTGGTGTGATTTCATCCTATATTTTAGAACTGCAAATGTCAGTTCTCCCAGGAGAAAGGTGCATTTTCTGTTAACAGTTAATTAGCTATTGAGATTATGATTTATTTTTTCCATCATATTTAAAGCATATATTTTAAATTAATCAGTTTCAAGATACAGCTATTCACACTAGAATAGTATTTTCAGCCTAGGGTTATTGTTGCTTCTCCACAAGCTTGAAGTCTTAGAGCCAGGGATTTGTATAGCTTAATGAAAATAGGGATAAAAACGGTTCTTGCTTTAAATATGTTAGACAAAGAGTTTGTTCTCTGAAACAGAAGCTGGAGAGAGTTCTGGGGATAGTGTAATTCCAAGGACTCTTGACTTTTCCAAGAACAGGCTACATCTTAGGGCTACAAAGACTACCGCAAGGAGCTCAGGGGAAATCCAGGTCTCATTACTGCATACCATCATTATGGCCAGTTAAGAGAGACTTGCCTTGAGGTATTTTGAATCACTTGGCATTGTGCCCAGATCACTCCCTTGGACGGATGCATTTAACACTGTATGTTAATATGTAACCAGTGAGGATTTCTTTTAAAAGCTAGTTCCCCCTGGCTCGGGGTGTATACAAAAAAATATACTTAGGTCATGCTTTTTTCCTTGTGAAGTATTTTCAGGTTTTCTTGCATCTTTTGGTATATTTAAGATCTTGGTTTTTTTCAGATGTTAAGGAGGAGGATAAATCCAAGGACAGCAGTGGTGAAAAGACAGACGCCAAAGGGTAAACACTAATAAATAATGCATGTCACCTTCTTGAAGTGTGTATTAAATCAATACTATATAATATTTGAAATTCTGTAGAAATCACTTTCAATTCCTCATAATACTAAATATTTTAAACTCATGACAGTAATTCAAAATTGCATTTCTAAAACGGTTAATACAAAAAATGAAACAACTTAAAAGTTTATTTTTGCCTTTGTACAGAGCAAAATCAGAACAGCTCAGCAATCCTTGAACAAAAGATAGCCTCTCATCAGTTGCAGAACATAATACTAGAGTTGGAGAATACCTAAAAGAAGAAAAGTTTTCGTATTGAGAGAGACTGCTGATTTCATTTTGTACTATTTGGCATGGACCGTATTTATTTTCAAACGGCTTTGTTCTGGTTTTTGGCAAGTTGTATTGTGAGTTTTCTAATTATGAGGCAGAAATTCCTTTCTTCACCATGCTTTATGTAATAGTATTTAAAAATGGATGTGAGTTATTATGTTAAATGTCTAAACTGATCTATTAAAGTAATTTGCCTTTCCTGAGCTGATTTTACCTTTTTTGTAATTTTATCTTTATTAAAAAAAAAAAAAATTGTACTTGGTTGTCTTTTTGTCCATCATTGAACTACAAAGAGGAAAAACTCCGTATAAATTCAGCAGACTTATCTGTGCGTAACTAGTGGATTTAAACAGACAGCTGGTGAGCACACAAGTCAAACTGTGTTGCTTTCATTGACTCCACAGATTTCAGTGGCTTCTGCATGGGGTGCAAACAAATGTACAGGAATATGAGTACGTGCGATTTGAACAGGCTGAATAAATGGGTGAAGAGATGTTGGAATAAGATGGTTGTATGAACTCGCGTTTTAATGTAAAGGTTTAAAACTCTGCAGTCTCATGCCTTGTACTGTCCGAGAACCTTTCCCACCATCAGAATCTACCCAGAAGACCGATTCATTTGCTGTTCATGAAATTTCTGCATGGTTGTCTTTCAAAGCTTGCAAGATAAGGAGTGAAAGTTTGGATTTAACTTGTAAGCCATTCTGATTTTTTACAACTGTGAGCAACGTAAAACTTTGTCACCCCTAAAAAGAAGTTAGTTCTGGTGCCTGAATTGAAACAGAGACCTGAGTGCACACGTTCCTTTTTTTCCTGTCTCAGTCTACAACAATTGTCTTATAGGTTGATGTTTAATGAAATGCACAAGCTTTCATATCAAGATTTCAGGGCAGTGAGCACAGAAGTTTGCAGAACTGCATTGCTACCCAATCTTTTTGGGGGTTTCTGGGGGGTTGGTTGGTTTGTTTGTTTTAATAAAAATTCATCTTACTACTCTTTTTTAAAACCTATTTTCTATCCTTCCCATAAAATTCTGGGATTGTGGTCTGTGGCCTAATTGATTCATTCATGTTAAAATTCCAATGCACTACTTTGAATTGTTTGTGCATTCGTTCTGTCCAAATGATGTATTCATCGAAGGCTCTTCTGAAGGCATGTCCTGTGTTGACTAATTTGACTTTTTATCCAATGAGAATAACTTTCACTAGAACTAGAACTACTTGAATATGTAGGAGGGGAAAAGTTTTGTTTTCTTAATGCCTTTTTAGCATTGGTGGGTTTGGAGGGGGGAGGGTTTAGATCTTAATTTAATCTTCCTGAACATTTCATCTTGGATTCTTCTCTTCCGTTTGGACTCTTAGGTAAAGGTTAAGTTCTTAAATGTGCAGGTAGAGATGTGGCATTTTTCAACACCCATGTAGTAGTGCTGTGTTCCTTCCAGGAAAGTACCTGTAAAACTCCCATTAGGGTTGGTCTGACTATTGAAAAATCAGATTTAACTTTTTTTGCGGCAGTTCAGTCAAGCTGACCAGTGCTTCCCTGATATTTGCATAATAAATATTTTTAATAGTAAATTTGCCCAGTGATTTAAATACTATGCTAACTTGTTCCTATATATGACTACAAAAAAAGCTTTACAATTCAGTTTTACAAAGAGTAGTATGAACTCATAATTGCCCGCTTCAAGTTTTTGTTATCTTTTAGACTCCGAAGTTTAGCAAGAAGATGGTGATTTTGTGTAGTTTAAGATGCTGTTAATTTTAAATAGTTTGTGGATGAATTGCTGGTTCTGTTGGGAATGAAGGCCAAGTGTGTGAGTAGGATTAGTGGACTGAAATACAGTATTTAGGGGGATAAAACTGGGGAGGGGGAGTGGTGGTGGTGTTATAAGAATTAAGACTTGCCATCAGTAGGCTCTGACAGACAGAACGTCTTCACTCCAGTAGGTACCCATGTGGTGAAGTGGTTTTTTGTTTTATTTGAGCTGAGATAGTTAAAGTACAAATGCTTTAGAACCATGCTCTGGCCAAATGGTCTGTTGGTCTGTTTGCCTTTAGTCTCATGTTACCTCTCTCCGAAGTGGATCAGCTCACTTTTTTTTTTTTTTTTTTTTTTTTTTTTTTTTTTTTTTTAAAAAAAGGAACTTTT
>NW_010972585.1:2344462-2393086 GCF_000737465.1 Haliaeetus leucocephalus | reverse complement strand
CCCCCCGGGGGGTGTTCCCCTTTTTTTTTTTTTTTTTTTTTTTTTTTTTTTTTTTTTTTTAGAAAAAAGGAAGCTATTTCGCTTAATGTTTCTAACAACAGCAGGCAGCCCCTCTGCATCTGTCGTGTGCTGTAAAAGGGTCTTGGTCTGCAATGGATTTCTGTGAGGATGGGGGAAGACTATCTGAGCAGTGGAGGTGGGTGGTTGCTGTGAAAATTAACTTATTTAATCTTTCAGTGGATCATACATGCTCTCTGGACACCTCTTAGGACTTCAGAGATGCTTTTTATGACCTGAACAGGCTTGGGGAGCGCTTGCTGCATTTTCCTGTTCTTGACTGAACCATGGATTTGGAGACAACATCTGGGAGCAGGTGTGCCTTCTCCCATGTGAATCTAATACCTGGCAGCTCTCTAGGGCAAAGGGATAAAAGCTGGATTTCGGGAAGTGGTAGAAAAGCTGTAGGATTGTACCAAGAGGGTGGGGAGAGGTCAGTGATACCATAAGTGCACCGGTATTTGTAAAGAGTTTGGCACTAAACTTTGTTACTGAAGTTTTCACTTTATAGAACTGAAGGTAATGTGTATGTCTATATTTGTAATGTGTATACAACTTAGTATTTTTTTTAAAGTTGTTACACACCTTGTTCTTGTGTGTTACAAGGTTCTTGTTCAAGTAAAGTAACCTGTAATCTCTGCCACCATTACAGGCAGATCAAGGTCTATTCTTTAGCTGGATTTCCCAGATAAAGGTGTTGAAAAGATCCAAGCTTGTGACTTTGGCTCACTTCAACCCAAAGCAGCAGAACGTAGAGACCTTAATGTATGAATGAAATCCAGGAATATGCATAAGTGATACTAACCCTCAGCTCACTCAAGATAAGCAAAAAGGTTAACCTTTTTGCCTCATCCTCAGTCATGTCTTGAAAATGACGATGCAACTCATATCCTGCTGAGGATTGATGATTATCTCTTCTATTATTAAAGGGAGGTATAATATTAAAATATACGACTTCATGTCTGTATGTAGCCTAACTACTCGGGCAACTCTCCTTGAATTAACTATGCAAGTTCTCTGGACACAAGCATTTGATTCCCCCACCCCCGAAAAGCTGTTGCTCACACTTGTACAGCTCGTGCAGACTTATGCCTCGAGATCTGAGGGTCTCTAGTGCCCTGTGTAAAGTTACTTTATGCTTAGTGTTTATGCCTGGAGGAAGGAAGTTTCTTTCCCTTGCCCTTAAAGAACTGATCCATATTTAAAGCATAATTTGCTTTTAGCTTTACCTATCCAAGAAAAGATTTCTGCTTATTCCAAACACTGACAGTCACCGTCCAATTTTTAAAAGCCTGAAGTCCAAGAATAACAATAGATATATTTTTTTTTAAATGTTCGTGCTGGCTATCAATGCTGAAGGTTGTTTTTGTTTTTTTTTTTCTTGTATTTCATTTATTACTACCATCTCCAGTCTTTAATGAAGGATCTTGTAAAACATTTGATATTGTCACTTCGTAAGAAGTTTGTGAATGATTTGTCTTAGGAAGAGCTCAGGATACCGGAGTATTTCTGAAATGCAGTGTTCAGCTATTTTGCAGGCTGGTTTTTGGTGTAAACAACTACTTTCTGCTCAGGTAGAAATATGAGATGCTCCTATTTCAAGACATTGTCTGAAATACTTGCTGTAGGTCTGTGTACAGATGGAAACAGATTTTTTTTATTATTATTATTACTTTTTCCTTGTTCAACAGGAATATAAATATGGATGAATATCAACAGCTATTTCTTGGGGAGGGGAGAGAGAAGGGTCAAGATTTTTTTCTTTTAATTTGGATTCCTCCTTGATTTCTGTTCCCCAAGTGACTGTGCAGTGTGTGGCTGGTCTTTCAGGGAGGACAGAAGTAACCAGAGGAGTAGCCCTTTGCTTTTAGCAGAAGAGCTACTTCAAAATGGACTTGAAATTGGGTCTGTATGTATTTGCAAGCCCCACTGAAAATACATTTCAGGTACTCGCAGCTTCCCATTCTTTCAGTAAGTAGCATTTTGGGAACATGAATTTGGGGGGGGGGGGGAAAAAAAAATCTGAAAGGGAATTCAGAGTCCAGAATTTCTCTTTCCTAGAGCCTAGAATTGACTACTTCTGTTCACATACATGCTAGTGGTTTAAGATGGATGATGTGGCTCTTTTTAGCCAAATTTTCAGTGGGATTTAGAAATCTGTAAAATGAACCATATTAGAAAGGATTATATATGGTTATGTATTATGTGGTTAATAGATGTTGCAAGCATACAGTCTGTAAGATACTGTTCAGAACATGGCAGCAGAAATAGTACATATCAATACAGTTACTAACCATGGGGTGTTTTTTTTTAAAAAAAAAGTAATAGTTTGTAATAATTACCTATTTGTGAGGTGAAGATGTCAAAAATGGAGACTAATATGTGACCGTATTTGGTCATATTACAATTCACTCCAAATGATTGACTTCAATAAATATAACTGTAAATGCAAATGTAAACATCTGGTTTTGGACAGGGTTGAAGCACAGGCCGGAATGATGGATTTGCAGAGGGAGGGGATTAGGTAAACTACAGCCATCACCCTTGTTCCCTCTGCTGCCTTTCCTCAGCACCACCAAATATGTTATTTGTTCCCCATCCCACAGTAAGAGAGTAGCTGCAATCTCTTGCCCCTCTATGGCTGTATCTTGATATAACTACCTCTCTTTTAGTCTTTTTTTTTTTTTAAGTGAGATAGTTTTCACCTGAAAATGGTTCTTCAGCTTGCTAAAACTATGAATGGATGCAGCCATTTGAAAACGTCTTCTAAGTGACAGATTTGGTACTTTTTTTGCTAGTAAAAGAATCCTTCAAAATCTTTACCCCTTTTTTTTTCTGGCTCATTTGTGTCATTCTGTTTAGTCATATCACCTCTGTAAGAGTACATGCAAATGGAACAGGGAATTATATGAGCTTATTTAAAAAGAGGTTATATGCCACAGTCAGCAGTAAATTTAGTGAAGTATTTAGTGCTTTTCAATTTGCCTTAGAAAATACCGTATCTTTTTGAAATGGCATTTGCTGTAAACAGATGACCTGGCAAAACTAGCTATTGAAGCTGGATAGCATCAGGCAGAAATAAAGAATAACTTCCTAGGTTAGAAACTTGTATACTTGTATTAATAATAGCCTAGGCCTAATGTTTTCCACGATCATGCTGCCAGAAGTAGAAGGCGGGGGGGGAGCAAGCTGTGGGCAAGCTTTAAGTAATTCCATGTTGCAGTTGCCAAACCAGCTCCACATGGATAATGCATATGCTGAATTGCTCTTTGTTTTTTAAATCTATTTTAAAAACTTTCTTTATGTGATGCTGCTTTTAACAATATTTGATTCCATAAAATGCCCTAGAGACTTAGCTGGCGGAGGAAAAAATTCTGTATCATTGCAGATTGTATCATGCTGCTGTATTAAGCCTAGAACAAAATTGACTCAATATTTTAAAAGCACTTATTCTTCTCTTTTCTTTTTCAGGCTAGTGACCAATTGTAGATAGATAAATCGGCATTCCGGCTTGAAGTGAAGGGAAGATCAGAGTGAGCAAGAAGGGTTGTGAGGCAGAAAGCCATGCTGTTGTGTGGCTGACTGAGACCTCATTTGGTCAGGAAGGTTTTTAAACACAATAGCAACGTTCTTTTAAAGTTTCTACTTAGTACCTTTCTGTGGAGACCGAAATTATGAGGGAGATTTCTGACAGCTCAGATTGGAAGAAGATGACTCAGACACCGCAGACTTTTATATGGAATCTTCTTCTGTGCTAACAGTCTTCACGTTACCCTTTTCATTATGCAAACGAAAGGGGCATGCTTCCCTACTTGCATCACTGTGCAAGGTTTTTTGGTTGTTTCCCTTCCGTTTTTTTTTTTTCCTATATTTTGGCAGTGTTTTTTCATTCCACGGTCAGTGAGTGGCAACACGCTAAAGGCATCCATGAATAGACAGTGCTGCTGTAACTGCAGATACATGTTACCAGTCTAAAAAATTGTGCTATGCACCTGAACATCAAAAACCTAGATGCTCCCTCTCTTTTTTTTTTTTAAGGAAAAAAAAAAAAAAAAGCTGGATATTGCTAGAATTGCCCTGCAGAATCTTACATGCTTCTTCCGTCTAAAGGAAAACATGAAAACCAGCAAAGGTGGCACATTCTCATCAGACCAGGTGTTGGTCTAAGCCGTTGGCAGCAGAGGACTGGTACGTAAAGGCCTGTCCCCTCTACCCACAACCAGCAGGAGCCTGTGATTCCATGTGCGCACAGAGCAGCAGAACACCAGTGCCTTGCTCGCTGGTGCTGAGATCGCAGCTTGGTGTTTTGCAGAAGTAAGGACTTGTTTTGTGCGCGTTCGACTTACGGGATGAAGAAGAAGCATCTCTACGAGGCTGTGCTGCTCTGCAAACCCTAGTGAAGGTCTCCTGCATGCGGTACCTTAAAAAGAGCTTGTTCAGCTTTCAGCAGCAGTCCAAGGGGGACAAGATGGGTCTCTGTTTAGCCTGATTTAAACTTCCTCTTGTTTATCCCTCACAGGCTGGTGATTCTTATCCTGGACTGCCTGCAGGGGACAGATCTAAGAATCCCATAAGCTCCTAAACTGATTTTGTTTGGAAACCCACTTTATTCTTCATGCCTCTGCCTAAAGGTCTGTTTGCTGTATCAGAGGCAAGCAGGCTTAGAGGAAGAAAAAAATATCTGTGAAGTTTGACAAAAGCTTCTTCTGTTCTGTTCACCTTACTAGATGTTTCCTACTCCCAGATGGATGGTGCTTTAAGTCTTAAAACGATGGGTTAAATTTAAGATATGAGCTATTTTGGGTGCCCAGTCTGAAAGAGCTATTTGGGATTTGATGTTGAGAGGCAGATAAACAGCAGTTCTGCAAATCAGCACCTCCAAACAGAAGTTGCTATGGAGAACCTGAACATCTCGTAGTTTCAAAATTGTTGAACTGAAATTTTGGAACATGAGTTAAGCCTTTATGTGACAGCAGCAATGATTACTTACTGCATACGTGCCTCTTCTGGTTTCTTTCTCATGATGACATGAAAAGTTTCTTTACAAATTTCTATTTTTAATATTAAAAATATTTCCAGTACTGTTACAAATCCACTTTGGTATGGGTTCATTGTTTGTTTTCTTTTCTCAGATTGCTAAGATGTCTTCTGAAAGCAGGCTAGGAGAATTGTAACACAGGTCTCGGCACGTCCCTATCGCATTCGCTGTCAGTGTTTGGTAAGCGTGTCTAGGCACGCCACAAATGAGCACCGGTGCACGATACCGTGACTGGTTTGGCTCTTTGAAGCCCGGAGTGATACAAACCTTGACAAACAGTTGGGATAGCTCCTGCAGGGACAAGAGTTGAGACAGACCGCAACTGAAGGTGCATCTCTTCTAACATGCTGCCTTGGAACGGCCTGGCTCAGCTTTCAGTAGCGGACTTGCCAGGACAGAGTTCAGCTCAGGTTGATTTAAAATTAGGTCTCGGCTAGGCTGAGCTTGTGTATAAATGAAACAATGCTTTTGAGGTGCTGGCTAAATGCATCCCAGCAGCGGGGATTTTAACGTTAAGACTGAAACTAAGATATGTGGTAGAAAGGAAACAGAGAGAAGGGAAATTTGATGTGGCGGCTGGTCACATCAGAGGGTGCACTGATAGGACTCGCACTGTTAGTCCTGGAGAGATTGCTTCACCAGAGCCTCCTCCTCCCCCTCGGCAGTCTCATCTGCGCTTGTTTAAAAACAAGCAGGTCCTGCCTGTGCAGTCCCAACCACGGCGGTTCCAACAAGAGCGAGTTACCAGGAGTACCGAACCCTGCGAGAAGGGCCTTCGGGTAAGATATTTAGGGAGTTTCAGATGTTGCAACGTTAGCCTGGGTCCACTCCTCTGTGCCCTTTCTTTTGGGGGATCACTTCTGCTTCTGCCTGCGCTCCGTGTGCTGTACGAGCTGGTGGGCATCACCGGTTTTCTGTGCCCGACCAGAAACTGGAGTCACCTCTGGTAGGCACGAAGCTGTGGCTCTGAGCGGGTGGGAGCCAGCAAAAGAGGAATCAAGGGCTCCACCTCTTCCCTCCTCCTCACGCAGGAAGTTTGTGGGAGTTTGTTGGGCTGTCATCCTCGCCGGGACACTGCCTGCAGGACAAACAGAGGAGGTATGACCTCACTCGGCTCTGCTCCTTCCCAACAAAATGCCATAAACAAGGGTTGCCCGCACGTGATGGTTCTCGTTAATCTAAACACAGTTCATACAAAAGATGTGCTGAAACCGTTCGGCAAAACATCAGAGCCGCGAGCCTCATTAGCAAGCACTTAACTAGCGTGCTTCTGATTTCTTTGAAAAGAAGCTCAGAAAATACACGGTGAACTCCTGCTGCCTTTTTCCTGAACTCCTGAACGGTCATTAAAATCACTGTTGCCCCGTTGAAGGAATTTGAAGTGTGTTTCTTAAGGCTCAAACGTGTTCAGAGCATCCCCATCTCACCCCGGTGGAGTAAGACCAGTCCCAGAGACTGAGAGCACTGCATGAGATTTGCTCTCCACCGTGTCAGCTCAAGCATTGCTTCCTTTGCTTCCCCTTTTTCTCTTGCCCTTGGACCTCCCCACCCTGTGCCAGTGACCCAGTCAGCGGTGACATAACAGGCTGGGTTGGGGAATTGAGCTGGGACTTGGAATAACCCAGCAAAAAGGGGCCACGCTCTCATTCTCTCGTGGGCTGGCACTGCCGCGGGGCCGGGGCTGTGGTGAGAGTAGGTGGGAAGGGGCAGAGGTCACTAACGTGGTACCAGTACTGAGAGAAAGGCTTATCAAACAGTTTTTCTTTGGTGTTCTTTCTCCTTGTTACTCACAGGGCTCATTTTTCAGGGGACAAGTTACACCAATTTAAAAGCGGTATTATTGAAGTATTCCACGTTGAAGGTGCCCTGTCTTTTCAGTATTAATGTTCAAGTAGTGAGTAAATGAGTCACTGCTTAATAAGACAACTGGAAAATATTATCTGATTTTTAAAAGGAGAACAGTTCCCCATTTAAAGCAGCCTTGAGCATTTGATGCTTAACTCCTGTTGAGCTCCTGGGCTGCTGGTCTAGCAAGGACATCCTGTTAAGTCAGTGATAAAAACTTGACTACTTTTTCAGGGTAAAACCTTACATGCTATGTTAAAAAAAAAAAACAAAACAAACAAAAAAAACCCCACCAAAGTGAAGTATCTGCAAAATACTTTGTCCTGTTTTCGCTGTTTCAGCTCTTTTTCCTTCTGTCCACATTCTCCAGCCCCAGGTGGTGAGGCCAGTGAAATGGTGGCGCGTGTTACCTGTGAAGCACCGAAGAGCTGCTAGAAACCGCTGTTGTGGTCCTGCTACTATGCGTAATCCTATTTATTGTTTCACTTCTGCCTGAAGTTTTGTTATGGACGGAGGGTTTGTTTGTAAATTCCTTTGGAGTTTCTCAGCTTGGTGAGGGCTGTAGGGGGTGGGGGTACAGCGTGTTATTTCTCTGCCAAATATACTTGGATACATCCTTCAAATGTTCTATTGTCTTAGGCTTCTTGTAGCTGCTTTATGATTTTACTTTTTTTTAACTATCCCTACTTTCACTGCTGAGGTTTTTTTTCTGATTCATCATGAAATCCAAATTTAACAGTCATGGAGACTGTGCAGAATTATTTACTTACCAATGTAAAGTCCCTTCTTAAGTAAGTTGTTGCTTTATAAAACTTGATGGGATGACCTGGCACTTCGTGTACTTCTGATAGAGCCCTTGTGAGTTAGGTGAGTTCTATTGCTTCCTTCTGTTGATAGGAACAGGGTTGTAACAATTAGCAAGTCCTAACCCAGTGCAAATTAAACACAGTCTTTTATTGATTTTTTTCTTTTTTTTTCTTTTCCCCTCCCCTCCCATCTCTTTAAGTTTTCATACCACCGCTGAGTCTCCTTTTTATGGTCTGAAGCAGACAATAGATAAAGATCTTCTTAGTGAAAATAGCTGTGGACATGATAAATGCCAGATATTGAAAGAGCATGTGTAACATAGGGTAAAATATTAGCAACTCATACATTCATATTGACCCTTGTCCTTTAATGCCAGAATGCTTGTGCTACTTGAAAGCAGCATATTGAGAAATAAATCCCTTCTTATTAACCCCACCCTCGCAAAACAAGTAAGGCAGTTGTAGCACATTGTCACTGTCCTGAAATGGAAGAAAAAGCCTTTGTTTTGCATATGGGTAGGAATGCACGTCTGAGATTTTAAAAGGCCTGGTTTAGGCAATCTGTAGCCCTCTCCCCAAGCCCCTAAGATCACCAGTCTTCTGGAAAAGTCTTATTGAAATAGCAGGCCAAATAACTTAAAGTGGAATGGCAATCTATTTGTGTGGTTTGGATCCATCATGTGAAATGCTCTAGTGAAGAAGTAATTCCCTTAAAATCGTATGGATGCTATAAAAAAGCATTAGAAAGATTTTGCTCTTTTAACTATGTAGACTTTTATCAGGTAAACTTTTCCTTTCTGCTCAGCAGCCAAGAAACTGCTCTGCATAGGGTAGCTGAGGGTTACATGGGTAAATTGGATTTAAGTGTTGTGAATTTTAGCATCACTGGACCTAAATTTTGATTGCCTGGAACAATGCAGATTCTTTAGTGTTTTTCCTAAATTTTCTATGACATAAGTGAGGCAATTACACTGGAAGCCTACTGAACAGACAGCTTCTTAAAGTACGCCTCAAAAAAAGTTGATGTGTGTTTTTAAACTACCTCTTAAGCACCCCTTGGCAGGCACACACCGAGAGGTCCATTTCCCTCCAATTTCTTTACTGTGGACCTCCTGAAAGCAGGTACCTGAGTGTTAAATTTAAAAAAAAAAAAAGTAAAAAATTTACTTTTCTTCCTTCTCTGCAAATCACAGTTGGTCAAAGGCTAATGCTGCTTCTTGCACAAGTAATTTTGGCTTTGGAGTCGTGATTAAATCATGCTTTCTTTGGGGGCTAGTTCTTCTACAAGTCAGAAACTGTGCGGGGTTGAATTATCTCAGGAAGGAAGATAAAGAGCTAAAGTTTTTTGCGTCTTGGGTGAGTTTCCTAACTGCCGATCTGTAAAAGAAATACCCTGTAGGTGTCCTCATGGGATGCAGAAGGCTCAAGGCTCTGGTATAAGAGAAGCAGAGGAACACCAGGCAGGCTCCCAGGTGTTCACCTTCCCTGAATGTGCCCCACAGATCCAAATTCTGAACCCCAGTGTGCTTCTGAACTGCAGCGTTTTCAAGACTAGATAGTACTTTAGCATCAGCTTGGATGATCATGGGATGCTTACATTCCTACATTGATATGATTTTCATCCTCCAGTGTATAGGATAGCAAGAGAGTATATGACAAAACACTTTATTCCATCTGGATTATTGTCTCTACCTCCTTCAGCGCACTACATGCTATCTCATCACAGGGCTTCCTAGATGAAGCTCCTATCGTAGTGGTGTATTGGCACCGTGGAGAATACGTAGGTGCTCATGGTGTTCTGCAGCATCTTCAGGCATTGCATATAAAGCAAATATGCTGGTCGTGCTGTTTGTCAGAAAATAAATCTGTCTAGAAGTTGAGAAGGGATAGGACTGGAAACATGGAAATTCTTGAAGGGTCTGTAGTTCAAGAAAAAAGTTTAGGGTATGTCAGCATTTCATCCTAGAGAGAAGATAAGGATACTCCTGAGCTGTCATTAGAATTAGACGCAGCATAATCACATCAGATGGTGTCCCCCTGAATTAAGTTCTGCTGAAGGACAGGACTTGTTCGGTGCAGAACCATATGGATGTGGCTGACCTGTATTTAGCTGAAAAAAACATTGTCTCCATGCAGTGCTGTAGCTGTGCATCTCTGTTGGCACTCCATTGTACAGCTGATATGATCTTTCAGTTCATGGTTTAGACCGCAAAGATAGGTCTTAACAGCTTAACATGCTTAAACAGACAGTTTTAAAATCAGTTTCTGAAAACCATTGTAGTAGTTCTGTTGATAAAGTCCATAATCCCCTTTTCTCATCCCAGGAACGGCCATGCTGAAGAAAACACTTTTTTTTTTTTTTTTTTTTAAGATTCTAACTCTTGTGTAGGAGCAAGTCAGAGCAACCGGTTAATTAAATTATCTGCGCCAATCTGAAGCTCAGGTTAATTCCACCCGAAGGGCATGTGTATTATTTTAGCATACAGGATGTTCTGCACTAACTGATCACACTGTTTCCAGGTAACTATCCATAAAAAAAGGGACAAATCTTTCAAAATTAAGTAGCTGGGTAATACAGAAACTACAGCAAAACATCTTTTAAAAGGTCAACCACAGATGATGAGGAAGCACCTCATTCAGGAAGTGGTGGTAAAAGCACACTGAAAAAAGACACCAGGGAAAATTTCAGCTGATGTGTATAAACCCAGCTATACTGACATCAGGCCTGTTGAATCCTTGCTATTACTCTACAGTGTTCACAAAACAAGAAAACGTATTGACATGTTTGCTCCCTAAGTAGTTATTTACTACCTTCAAATATAGAGGCCTTTGCCACTTTGATAGCAGAGTTTGGATGTGTTGTTTTCTGTAGAAGACAGCAAAGCTGCGTTGTTCAAGATTGTAAATAGGCAGAGAACAGTCTGCCATGTCTGTGTTTCAAAGTTGGGTTGAATGTCTGGGTTTTTTTTTTTCCCTGATGCATTATGCACTAATTCTGCTCCATTGGTCAGCAGATGCATTTGATTCTAGGTATCAGTTCTGGTCTTTATGTATTAGCTCAGGATTATTTTGTTAAGACTTTTTCTTCCATGTGAAAAGTGTGTGGGTGTCTGAGCCCACTTGATCTTGAATTCTGTGTGAATGTTTGTGCTCACTGTTTCTTTGAAAGACTACTGTAGGTCATGGTTTTCAAGGCCTGGATAAAAGCTTTAATTATCTTATCAATCCATCCACCAATGGTCTGGTTTAGCAGAATGTACAACAAGCTGCAGTTTTTCTGGTGTGATTAAGACATCTCTCCTTTCTTTTTTTTTTTTTTTTTTTCCTTTGTAAGGCCGTAGCAGGCCATTAATTTTGGGAAGAAAAAAAAAATTGCTTTTTCTTAACACAAGACTGCATTTGGATGCAAATATCTTTTGAAATGCTCTCATGGGACTGACATTATTCCAAGAAACACTCGGTACCTGGAACAGCTTGTATGTACAGATAACATTTTCCTGTTGTAGCAAAATAAGGCCATGAGGGCGCATACATGTGCGTTGGTCACAAAGAGTACCTCGCAATTATCTTCAGTCCGTTTTACACACAAGGTTGATCTAGGAAGGTCCTGAAGAAATACTCATCGGTCTGGAGAACAAGCATACTCTCTGTTTTAAGGAAGAATGACCAATATGTAATTTTAGGCTAATGGTTAATACGGAAATCACCATATCTGTGAACAGCATCATTCTTTCCGTCACTGGTGCTGCTGGTGGGTTCCCTTCTCACTCTGGGAGTCTTTGCAAATAACTCAAGGCTTTGAAAATGCTGAAGTCCTACTTCTAGCCTTCCCCTCTGTTTGCAAAATATGTTTCTCCCTCTTCAAAACCAATTTACATTAGTAAGTCTTAAGGTCCTGGCACAATCCTGAAAAACATCACTTTCCTTCTTCATTTTTTTTTTCTCCTTTAGCTGGAGGTTGTAATTCTTTAAACCTTTGGCATTCAGTCCTTTGCCAATTTATCTGGGGCTCGCTGTTGTTCTCTGCCAAACAAAACACAATATTCTTCTTTATAGCCTGGCGACTTAACACTTGCTGTATATTACCTTCTGCGGCCTTACATGGGAATTGTACATTTTTGGAAGACCCAAAGTTTTCTGTAACTTCATCTCTCTCTCTCTCTCTCTGTATAGATAATCAAGCTGTGGCACTACTGAAACAGCACATCCTCAATCAAGTTCATTCATTAGGCTTGAAGTTGAAGACTTAGTGGAGAAGTTACACAGTTCTTTATCAATTAATCTGTATTAGCAGGAGGAAGTGTGTTTCTATGAAATTTTCAGGTAGGGGCCTTAAAATGATAGCTTTGCTTCCTGGGCCAACCGAACATCTTCACAATTTTGTTTGTTTCTGTTGTTATAGTGTTTGTTCTCGAAAGGAAAAGCATTAGTGCTGTGAAACTGTTTGACATATTAAAACATGTGACCTGTGCGTGTTCTTTATGTGATGCTTTCTGCTTGATATTTATTTGCAGAGCACATCACATGCTGCAATTGCAGCTTTCCAATATGTGTTTATAATTTTCACTTAAGCAGCAAAGCCCAGAATTCTGTGTTATGAAAAGTTTTCTGTTCTCTTTCATTTTTCTTTGTATAATCAAAAATGTTTTGCAGTCCCTTCCTGCTTTGGAGCCAATTCTTTTCAGGCTTTCTGCAATCTCAGCAAACCTTCTGTTTGCTATTTCAAGTGAACCAGTTAGACATGCAACAGGTTACAGATTTCAGACCTCTGTATACAGCAAAGCTGTTCCCTTTTTCTCATTGCAGATACCATGACCTGCTAGACTTAACCAGTCTCCCAGTCCTCACTTAAGCTCTTAGACTTGTCAACTGTTTCCAGGTTTTTTTAAATCCTCGTTCTAGGTGTAAAGTAGGTCATTCAGAGTTAGAATAGGATTAAGTTTTTCAGATCTTATTCCCGAAATATGTCACTTAGAATCAACTGAAGCCATTTTGAGCACTTCCAAAAGCTACAGCTATGCAGAATAGTCAAATATTTCATTTAAAAATATCTCCTTTTTTTAAAATCTTCTTCCTAGCAAGCTAACTACCTTTAAGTAAATTTTGAATCTACAAATAAACCTGAATTAGTGGTGTTTATTGCTTTTATAATTTGCTATTGTCATGAAAAAGCAGTTTTCTTTGGATGTTTTTTAAGGTTGGACAAAAAAAGCCCCAAAAAACGAAACCCAAAGGAAACCCACACCAGCAAATACTCACTTTGATTAGCAAATGAAAAAGCAAACCCAGGAACCTTCAGCACAGCTCTGCTGCTGCAGGCTGTGGACTTGTCTCCCCTTTCCCTGCAGCGCTCAGATCACTCCTGATTCTGTTCTCTTTGTCAAGATTTGAACACGTTAGGCGTATGGGGATCTATATAAAGGCAAATATAATGCCATATTATATTCAAGGTGTAAGTATACTGATAGTGAGTATATGGGAATGTCTATGCAGCTGCACGTGGGTTCCAGGTTGCTCTCTTTATTAACTGTGTACAAATACACTAGCCCTCCAGATGTTGTTGAGCTGGCCTGCCTCTCGTGTGGAAGGCAGAGACATGAATAAACATTACATGGTTTCTATATACTGTGTAATCTGTTCATTTGACAGCTGAAAATCTGTGCCAGTATCTGTAATAGGATCTTTTCCTTGAAGACGGAAAGGAATGTTTTTATGGATAGGTACATACTTCTACAGCTACATTTGTAATTAGCCACCTTGAAGAAAAAGATATGAATCTCAGGGGAAGGGCAAAACTCATTTAAAATTAGCTCCGTGGGAGAATCCTGAATAGTCTTCTGAGATCTGCTTAAAGTGCATTCATCTATCCTAATGATAATTTATTGGATGGATTTAATATTTTTAAGTGTAATGGGACTTTGGGTTTTATAATGCTGAAATAGATCATATTGCTCTTCTAGCAAAAGAAAGGGGAAGAGGCTGAATGTAAATCTCATCCTCCCCTTGAATATTAAAAAGCATCTCTGGAAAACAGTGAATACAAAAAATATTTTGTTCATTATTATGCCTTTCAAAGGAGTGTTATGGTAGAGTTGTACTTCTGGAAGTATGCTAACTTTTGGGGATGGGAGGGTAAATGATACTTAGAATAAGGAATACTTCAGTAATACAAGTATCCAAAATAGTACAGGCAGCAATCTGAACACCCATTGTTATGGAGAATACCAACAGAGCACCACTCTACCAAGAAATGAAACTATTTTAACTGCTTCTAAGAAGTAGTCAGAAAGATGGATTTGGGTAGATGCCAGGAGAAGTGTAAAAAATGACTACAATTGCAGTGACCTTCCTGCGTAATTAAGGCCAAATGAAAAACATGCTCTAGCAATCTGTTCTGAGGATTTAACCCCTGAATGTGTAACAGTGCAGCCTTGTCAATCAGGCATCCATGATGGCCACAATCTTCTTCACGGCATGTGCTGTGAAGGTCAGGGTACTGGAGACGACCCTCACCAGCAAATCACACGTCTATTCACCAAGTCCCAAAATGTTTCATGCTGCTGCAGCAGGTCCAGAAGCAGATGTGAGGCTTGACGTTGCAGCATGGTCTCACCCAGCATTGTGGTGCTGGTTGACACCTGCTTTTTTAAGCTCAGATGTGATGAATGTAGTTCTGGATCTTTCAGTTTCAAGTTGGCTCCTGTGGATGCCATTAAGTGCAGTGGCTGGGTCTGTGATTTCCTACCTGATCGGAGGTTTGTTCTCTCCTTCCTAGTGTAAAGCCATCCTAAGTATACTGGTTATATCACTGTCTTCCCTTGGACGTGCAGATAGATCAGTAACATTATTCTTGGAAAAGCCATACATGTGTTATGTCCCAGTTGCTGGCATACTGTTCTTTGGAAAAGCAGTAACTTTCTGAACTTGATCTGTTTCTGTCACTTGAAATAATAACAAAGTTGTACATAAGTTCTCTCTCACACACTGATGTGAGAGAACACATGGGAAAATCACAGGGACATGCTTCTCATTAATTAAAAAACGCCACAAACCCCAGAAAACAATAAACTAATAAAAATCAAATAACAGTGTGACAGTCCTTTACAAACAAATCATGTGGGTAAAGTCTGAAGAGTAAAAATTGAATTTCTTACAAAACATCATTATTTTCAACCTGACCTATCCCTGTGAAAGGAGACTTATACTAACCACGTGCAGAATTTTGGTACAATGCTGAATGCATTTATTTACCCTGCTTCTTTCTTGGATCAAATCTACTGCAGATGCCTTTGTCTACCTGATCATCACTTGGCTTAGGACTTGTGAGACAAGCACTACTTAGCTCAAGTATGAATCTGTGCCATATGTCAGAGTCTGAAAGGAGTGACTTAATCAGGACTTTACTGATTATTAAGTTTCTAACTTATTTCTGATCCTTTACTTCAGGTTGTCATTCCACACTACTGTTTCTCAATTAACAGAAGTGTTTCCCGCTGTCCTTCAGTTCTTTCTTTCCTCCCAAACTCACTTCTAGCCCCAAACAACATTTTACTGTCCCTTCATCTGTGGCATGTTCCAGGGCTACGCTGACAGAATGTCCTATGAAATCATCTGAGTTATTTGTTTTAAGCATGCACAGAGGTTAGTTTTTTTGCTGTGGTGGTTCTGTTCCTTTGTTAATCAAATTGTTTCATTAAGAGATTCCCACCTGCCCCTGTCCTTCAACAAAGCAGTTGCTTGTTTGCTTCTGTATAAGTGGGATCATTTCACTAATGTGGTTTATTGCACAGCCCTATAAACAGAACAGTAACAGCAACAAAGTGCAAATTGAGAATAGAAATAAGCAGTTAGGGCTGAGGAGTTATTATATCTGGGAATTTCTCATGTTTGCCCTATTTCCTGAGATTGTTGTATGGAACAACCTCCTTGCTGTTTTGTTTTGGTTTTTTTTTTTTATGTTCTTTGCAGCTGAGATGATCATGAAGGTAAACTTCAGCTCTGGATGTGTCTGAACTTTGTGAAAAGTTGCACTCAAATCAGTATTTCCAGAAAATTTAAGCAGAATGGTGCTTCAAGTGCTAGGAGTCTTGCTCTGTTACAAATTTCAAGATATTCCCTTAGCATATGTTCCTTTTAGATCACTGGAGGTTGAAATTTCAAAAACTAATTGCAAATATGACTTACAATTTGGACTAAAATTCCATAAACACTCTGAAGTTGGAATAAGTGGTCATGGTCACCAAAACTACATTTTCACAGCCTAGCTGAGCTGATCCAATTGCTGCGGTTGAGCAGTAATCATGCACATATCGCTCCTCTGCTGCCCTGTTTGGAGACGTAGTCCTGCTCCTTCACGTGCACCAGCTCTGGCAAACATCTGACCCTACAGCAAGCCCACACTTTAGGGACTGAAGCAGAGAGTAACCTGTTTGCTCTCCCACGTAGTTCAGCTTTCTGTAAATTTAGGATTCTAAGCTGACTCACTGTCAGGTCACATGAGTGATGCCAAAGCCAATGCAAGTCTTCCAGAAAGACTCCAGGCTTGACTGGGAGACATCACAAAGCCGAAAGCCATCTTCACTTCGACTTTCTCTTCTGGTGGCCAATGGCCCCACCTGAAGAAGAATTGTGTCATATTTCCAGTTTCCCCTATCCAGTCTACCTCATGGCACTGATTTGCACTGTGATGTGAATTAGGGGGGATGTGAAAGAAGCAAGATTTTGTGTGTAAAGGTCCCCAAAAGAGACGTATTAAAAAAAAAAAAAAAAAGATTAAAAGCATGGCAGCACAGCCCTTTCTAGCTCCCTCCCATTACGTTTTGTCTCCTTCCCCCAGGACAGAGTCTGGCACAGTGACTGAACGCCTGACTGTATGTTCTGCAGGAATACAGCTAATTACTTAGACGTGAGTAGCCTCATTTTTGAGGCTGAGCAGGGAACACTTCTGGGTCCACGTGCATTAATACTGCTGCACGTATTTCTGCAAGACAGGAAGCAGAGGTGAGCATTTGCAAAAACGATCGTTCTGCTTCTTTGTATACAAACGGTGGGTTTAAGTCTCTTAATTCCTAAATTTCTTCCAGAAAAAATCCTAGCCGCCCCATTTCTGCTGGAGGCAAAATTGCCCAGCAGTCAGCAATGCTGAGTAGCTTAATGATAGCCGTAAACCTATACCTTAGATAAGGCATTACCCTATCTATCTTCCAGTTTCCAGGGGTGCTCAGAGTAGAGCTATTCCCACACAAAGGAGTGAAGTGAGTGGCACCTTGCGTTCATCCTGCTAATATTAAGATGTTTGAAACCTTTATATTGAGCAGAGTGGAGAATGAAGGCAGCTCTCCTATTAGAACTGGAGTACATTTATTTTCTCCTTTTGACACTAGTCTGCTAAACACAGAGTACTAAGTAGTTTTTGGAATAAGGCTGAAATCTAAGTTGCCCTGGTGAGTTCAGTAACCACCAGGCTCTCTCTGAGCTACTGAAGTTCACCTGTGCATCTGGCCACATGGATTGCAACTGTCTCATCTGCTAAACAGGGACTGTTATGGTTACATCTATGCAATGAGAAGGCTGGTCATTTAATGTCTACATGTGTTGAATTTAAAAGAAAGCTTTCACACCTCATAATTGCTAAAGCAATGATCAAATTATAGAGCATGAAACAAGAGTATACGTATGACACTGCATGGGGAGTTACAGATAAATCAGTATCAAAATTAATAAGCCTGATTCATTTCTTATACTGATTAAAATCTAGAAAAACAACTTTGAA
The DNA here is from genome assembly GCF_000737465.1 of Haliaeetus leucocephalus. Classification (NCBI taxonomy): domain Eukaryota; kingdom Metazoa; phylum Chordata; class Aves; order Accipitriformes; family Accipitridae; genus Haliaeetus; species Haliaeetus leucocephalus. Next base: position 2,375,568 of record NW_010972585.1, on the reverse strand, counting down.
ATCCAATTACTATTGTTTGATATTATAATGTGCCAGGGCACATAAGTGTGAGGAAACTGAACCATTACCATTGGCTGGCTGTCAATCTGACCTAAAGACGTGATGGAATTGATTCATTATTTTCTTTTCAAAAGCATAAAATATAATAGATTATCACAGTTCCCCCCCTCGGGGACCCAAGTCCCATCCTCAGTCTTTATGGAATAACACTGAGCTTGGAGAAAAGCTTACAGCTTCAATAGATCTTTACAACATCCCAGGAGTGTACAATATTCACACTTTAAAGAGCTTGTCACAGTTCTCCTTTTACTTATGTAAACAGAAACAAACATTAAAACTGTAGGCACAAACTCTGTTGTAGGCAGATCCCAACAGAGGATTTATTTTTATTGCTTCTTTCATTTTTTTTCCCCACATAAAGGCTGGCTACATGTAGGTGACAGGAAATGTTCCTTATCTCTACAGAGACATGAGAGGAGGATTTCAAAGATTTCAGTAACTATGAAGTTTTACTTACTTTGGCCTTTCAAACTGTGTGTGCCCCTGATTTAGCTGAAAATGAAGAAGTCTGAGGCAGGCTACAGTTTCCTCCATTAAAGAATCCTCATTCTGTGTTTCATGTGGAAAGAGAGGAAGCTCATGTTACCCTAAAACGTGCCCTTCTGGATCAAAGCCCTGTTGCTTTTGAGCCTCAGGAACTATGTCTTGCAGCTGACCAGCCTCCAAAGTGCCAAGGCTTTTCCTTTTAATCCCAGCCATGCCCACACCGCAGCCAAAGCCTGCCCTATGAATTGAAGATACTCTCTTGTTCAAGAATTGCCATTAGCACAAGGGGCTTGGGAAACGCCTGTTTGCTATGAAAAACTGCAGTTCTGTACGTTGCGGCCCATTTTTACATCTTCCTGCTCCTAATTTCAGAAGGGGGTGGATATTGCCGGCAGAAGGTCCCAGTGCCACCCTTGTGCCCCCGGTGTCCCCCAGCCTGCCCGTGCTGGGCAGCAACCCCTTCTGCAAAGCACCGTGCGTTTGCTGAGCCGGATTTCTCCCCAGTGGAGTGCCAGGGGCTCAAAGGGACAACTCAAGGCACCTAAATCAGGGTCAGCTTTCTAAAGTGCTCTCCTTAGTGAAACAAAAAGCCTGAGCGAGCACGTTTTCGTTCCACCCCAAGAGCTCTGCCGTGGGTAAGCCTGGCCCCGTGCCCAGCCGAAGCCACCCCCTGGGCCAGGCGGGACCCCCAGTGCCAGGTAGCTTCTGGTTCAGTTTAGCAGAGCAGAATGGAGAAGCTAACCATAAACGGGTTAAAAGCAAACAACCTGCCCCTTTATAACTCTCGTGTTCTCCCAGTTTCCTCTAGTGCTGTTTCTACAGGAGAAAAACCACCAAACATTACAACCAGCCTTGCAAGCTTGCGGCATTCTCGGGATGGGACCCAAGCGTCCCCACGGCCGTCAGAGGAGGGTGCACCGTCACCGTGTCCCACATCAGAGAGCTCTGGGTGGTTGCCCAAAGCTGGGGCTTGTGCATCGCCACAGGTATGCCAAGCGGCCCCTGGAACCGCTCTGTGCCATTTGCAACTTCAGGCTAGTTTTGATTTGAGATAATTGAGTTCACCAGATGGGCAGCACCAGTGCACGGATACTCCAGTGAAGAAAATCTTCTATGGAAACACGGTCACTGTGGTGCACCCTGTGGATGTATCGTTTTCCAAAGTGGCTCAGTTAATGAAACTCTCTCATGTACCCACAGCTATTAGAATAAATGACGGTTCCTATACTCAAGGCCTTGAGCTAACAAATATTAAGCCTTTGAAATTCAATTTTGCTCCTCTCAGTTTTGCTATGGGAACATTTAGTGACCTGGTGGACTTGCAAACCCTAGAAACGTTCTTTTAGTCTGAGGTAATACAGTTTAATTGCAATGTATAAGTTGAAAGCCCCATAGTGACAGAGACCTAAATTATGAGCATCAGGAAATGCTCAAGGGAATCACAAATTAATGTACATACAAACATAAAAGCAAAAGTAATGACCATTCAATCACAAGAGCTTGGGTTTCAGGGTAAAAATGTCCACATCAGTGCTGGACAAGGAATGGAAACCCAAGCAGCTGAGGTGGACAGAGGTAGAAGAAATTAATTTAACCAAACCTAGTTATGTTGGAAGGCAAGGTATTTCCCTCTGATGATGTTCATCTTCCTGAGAAAAACAGCTCTGAAACTTCCAGAGCTTTAAATTCCTTCCACCCTGAGAGAAAGTGGTAGGTGTTTCACTGCTGGGGACAAACCACATTTGCAGGCAAGGGTAGAGAGACTGAAGGAAAACCCCACATTGCTATATTTACCTTATTTAATGGTCTAGAGAGAAGATGAGGGTTTTTACTATTACCATCACAGTAATAGAAAAAACAGTATTGTGGACAGATTTTAGTCACCCATACGTGTGCGTGGGTGCCCATGTGTGCGCACACATGCTGCTCTCCCAACAATTTCAGCCAGGACTAACAGCATTGTTACAAGAAAGCCTTTCAGGTGGACAAGTTTACAGTTTAATTTCCTATAAGTCCAGTAAAAGAACTGAGAAAGGAAGTACAAAACAGAGAAAAGAAAGCTCAAATGGAATGAGCCTGTTGATCTGGCTCTTTTCAGCAGCACCCAGATTGACAAGAAAATCACTTACTGATTGACAGTTTAACAAGTATGAACCTTCCCAACATTGTCAGCACTGGCATTTTATCCAGGTATGTAACAGTAATCGCACTAGCGAAGCTGGAACTCAGGGAATGCAATATTCCTTGCAAACTGTGTGCAACTGTAATTATACATGGTGTGAGGCTAGTAAGTCTGTGCTAGTAGGATTGATATTTGTGCCTGCATTTACCTATTTAAATGAACAATGTGGTTTTAATGTTTATGAAATGACTGTTTCTGTTCTCTACCTAGAGCACTAGGAGGTATTTGAAAGAAAACAATAGATATAAATCCATATTGTGCCATCAGTATACCCGTGTTCTGCTTTGAACAGGCTGCGCTCAACACCAGCTCTTTTGAGCTGCTTCAGCTAACTTCACAAAGCTGCTACTCCCTTCCACGGGTTTGCACGTGAGCAACCAGCCCCTAGGCAGCCCGAGAAGAGGATCACCCACCCGTCAAATCCCCGTACAGAGATCACAGCTGGAAGTAAAACCTTACAGCCCCCTGTCCCAGCGAGCTGCCCGGCTGTGTTGAGGGAGGGAGTGAAAAGGAGCGTGTGCTTTTCAGATGTATTTCCCCTGGGAGTTAGGCTGAGCACATCCCACCTATTTCAGACAAGCTACTGAAGAGCCCTCAGTTAAGAGCTCTAGGTGGTTTGCTGGAGGGGTAGGATCTGACTAGTCAAAGTGTAGGAAGGCATCCTACCCCATTCCTACCTCCCTGATCTTCCCCAGTCATCCAGACATTCACTTTTTAATGTGTGTAAAGCAGTATGCTAAACTGGATTCAGGGGGTGTATCTCCAGAGGGTAACATGTAAAGACCAAAGGCCGAAAGAAGAGAACAGGGAATCTCCTAAACCTTCCACCCAACACAAAAAGCCTCCTCCAGGCCCACCAACAGCAGGCTTCACAAAAACACAAACCCAGAACTAAACAATAATCACTATTATGTTTTGTGCTTGACAAAACAATTAGGTAAGTGGTATTTCTACGAAAGTAAACTTCTTCTGTGAATGCTTGCTACAGACCTAAACACTTTCTGAAATACAGCAGCTTGCAGCTGGAGAAAGAGAATGCCACAACATTTATGTGTAATCATTAAGAATTATGTTAAACACTTTGATGGGGAGAAAGTGCAGTTTTCCTGAAGAAAGATTTCTAAAGAAAGAACTTGCAACTTTTGGAGGCAAGACCCAATGTACCAGATGTCTCTGGTAAGACTAAGTAATTTCAAATATTTCTTAATATTGCTACAACTTGTTCAGCTTCATGGGGTTCAGCAAGAGCCAGCGTTTTTGCATGGACAGACTTCCACAAAGCCGTTAGTATCTCCATTACAAGCTTGATCACAAATGCACTGAAATCAAGAAAACCTCTCCTCATTTTCCAGTGGGACTGAGTTGGATGGAACATTTTATGCAACTGGAAACAATGGCCAAGAATGAAGCAAAGGATTATTGAGCATTTCTTAGGAACAAACTGCAAGATACCATACAGGACTGACTCTTCATCATTAAGAAGAGTCAGTGTGTTTTAGAAATCCAGGATGCATTTTTTTTTAACCTGCTGTAACATTAGCTACTCTAAGTTCTATCCCTCTGATGTTATTACCCAGCCCAGTCCTTGGAGTGATGCTATCATGTTCCCTTGTAGCTTCATTTCCCTTGCCAGGGACAGAGGAAAGAGGACAGAGATAGCAACACAGAGTAAATAACATAAAAGGATGATATTAGTAAATACAGTCAATCCCAATACAAACTGGAGAGAGGCGATAAGAACCACTGCTCCTGTCCCCAGGCAGGACCCTTGCTTCCAGCTGAGGCAGACAGAGGGGAAGAGCAGATGCCTGCATGGGTACAGCAGAGACGGGACAACTGACAGTTCCTTCTTATGATGCACTTCGTTGTAAAGAGAAGTTATTTTCTTTTACAAAGCACATTGCCTTAACATTTCTTTTCTGACATAGAAGCTTCCTGCTCAGCCATGAAGTTGGTCATACTTCACTCTTCCCAGCTTGGTAGCTACAGCCAAAAACCCCAGTCAACAGAGGTTTAAGGCAGACCGATTTCAGATCCTACAGATCCTGTTAGTGAATCTTATAAGGACTCAGAGAAAACTTCCTTTCACTGAGCCCCTGTTTGCTGACCGAGCGCACTGTGTTCATTCCCTCTCCGTATGAACTGACACACTGCTCTCTGGGGAAAAAAACACAGGATGGACAGACATTTGGACAGATGTATCTGTTCCTGTCCCTTTAAGATGATTAAGTTTAGTCCTTGGATCGCTCAGCCACAACTGTCCTTTGGGAAAAAAAAAAAACAAAACACCAAAAAACCAAAAAAAAACCAAAAAAACCTTGGGAAAAAAAGTTCCTTGAAAAAGAACTTATTCAAGAAAGGATTTTTTTCTGCATTTAGTACAGAGCAGACTCTGACATGCAGAACATCAGTTATTAAAACAGTCAAATAAAGTGTAGTCTGGTCAAGGCAAAATACGTACATATTTCAAACACACAGTCATATTACGTGGCATATCCTTTCAAAGGAAAGGACTGTCAGGCTGTGATGGATAGATTGGCTGCATCGGATTTTCTGTTACCAAAATGTAGCAGTGAAATAGTTAACAACTCTGGCTTTTACATTGTCATAAGCAGACTTCATTGCTAGCATCCCACTGAGATGAATGAAGGCAGCTTATGTCTAGTGTTATTGTTTCCATGTGTTTGGCTCCAGACTCAAGCCAGCATTCCCCTCAGTTTATACTTGAAAGGTTATCTTCACAACCAGAAGAGACAGAAACTTTCTGTAAATATATGTATGTGTAAAGAGAAGGGCAAATACAGGTTAACTCCACTTATTCAGTTCCAGCTTTCCTGAATTAATGTTTTGATAGTTATAGCAAAAAGAATTTTGTTTACAGAAGCTTCTGATTATCTGAGTGACTGAGATGTCCCTTACAGCACATTTGCTCTGTTTTAAATATACAGGGCAATCTGATCAATACTAACATAATTTTATCTCGTGGTTGGTAATTGTTAGTCTTTTAGGCTAGGCGATGAAGTACCAACTAACAAAGAACACAGCAAAGTATGCAACAAGGAATTGCAAATGGGAGAGACAAAGTCTGGGTGTAATTTTGAAAGGGTAAAGGCAAACAAGCTTCATTTAGGTAAGTGAAAATATACTGCTTGTAACACTAGTGCTCCAGAAGGAAAACGTTTGTAAAGAGTGGAAGTAGTTCAGTTGGCTTGAGTTTTGCCATGTGATTCTCTCTACAGCCTGGGTTTGTTTCCCTTTCTCCATCAGCAATCTACCACTCAAGTTTCTGCAGGGAAGAGCACACATAACTGTGCATTACCTGTGCTTCCCTGGAGACAAGAAAGACTCAGAAACAGGTTATGCAGATCGTTATTTTTACCCTACCCTGAAAATCATCCTTCCTCTCTGAATAACAGGACTCAAAAAAAGGATAATTATTGAAGTATTTCTCCTAGGGAACAATAAAAGTGCTAAATACAGTGTCTCCGGCAATATCTATTTTTGGTTTTTTTTTGCTGAATCCAGAATTTTTCTGATACAGAGTCTCATACATACTCCCTAGCTATAACACTATGTGGCTCTTATTTTCTGTAATACTAGCTAACGGCTCGGGACCTTTCCTCTTTAGAAAATGAGATTTTTATTTTATTTTAAAACTGAACTATGAGGATATTCCAGAGACTGTTTTATTAGACATCTAGCAAGAAAGGAGGTAAGACATTGACAAAGGTAATGTAAGAATGGCATTGCAGTGCCTAACTCCTTGGCACCCTCCCCTTCTCTGAAGGTAGCAAGAGCCTCATACAAAGAACCATCACGTTCAGGTGGCCTCAATTCCAGCCTGGTCCTGAGCCCCCAGTTTCTCATCAGCAAAAGGCCTCCAGGAGTTTAGTACTACCATGGGGAAACATGGACTTAGGTGGAATTTAGGATGTCTGAATATGGTCCCTGGGAGCTCAGAGAATCAGACCCACAAAAGCCAGTCTGCAGACTGGGATGCAGACCCATAAGCTGATTGGAAGTGGGAAAGAGGTGATTATGCCTTAAGTTCGATCCTTTTCAGGAACAGCTCCAGAACAGGATTTTAACACTTCTGTTCTGTGGGAGGTCCTTCTTTAGGCATCTTAGTCCAAAGCTGACGTCAAGATATCATTATTCATGTGCCCGACAGCAAAAGCACAGGCTCCCTGAGGGGCTCTATTGCCCAAAAAATTTAGTTACTTGGATAAGTTCGGGCTAGGTAGGTAATTTGAGAATCGCAACTCTTGCCGTAGGCACCAAATGTTCACAGAGGAAGCACTAAACCTATTAAATATATAAAAGACATTAAAATATAAAGGCCATACCATTAATTATGGGGTTTTTTTTCCCCCCTGTAAAATTCTCTTTCATGGATTTCTAGTTTCCACAACTAAATTTGCTAAACAGCCAGAGACAAGGTGAATTTTTAAATGTACAAGTGTTCTAATAAGCTTTTGCTAAAGGAAGCCTTTGGCCACCTCAGAATCAAAAGCAGCAGGCCCATTTCTCATCCAGTCTAAAGTGACATGAGTGTTACACTGATCTACACCAGAACGCAAGAACCTGTCACACAAAGAACTGTTCCTCTATTCAGCGTGATCTCATGGAATTTTACTAGCACTAACCAACACAGCTACTCAGGTCCATTAGCAATGTCAGTCCTCTGGTGCTAGGATGACAGGCTTTAGCCATAGCTGTTCAGTGAAACTCGAAGCTGTGCACAACTCATATTCAAAACTCTTCCAGCTCATCATTACAGCCAGTTCAAAAATGACATTTTCTGAGAGTCGTTATGCAAAGCTTGAAAGGTCTTGCAGAAAGCCTGCGAGGTCTGAGCAGTGGGTGCAGATGAGGTTTTCCAGAGAAGACAAGCAAAGCCAATAGGGACAGGGTGACCTGGAAAAGTCCTCCTTTCAGTTGCTGTTATGGCAGCACATTGCTTGAGCAACCATAATTGCCTCTCAATGACCATTTATTTTGATGGGGGAAGCAGGAGTGAACATGACTGTTGATTTTTTTAAGAGATACTGAAAGAACAGGCTACAATCAAATTCCTGTCATTAGTTGATGACAACAGAACAGAAATAATGAAGTTAAAGCAGCAGCAGAGAGAAATTAGCCTAAATGGAGAACTCTTCATCTGTAGAGTTATAGAGATGGCTTTTGTCATAGCAAGCTGTGTAAACATTTTCATCAAAAATAGAGAGGCTTAGATTAGATACCTTTCCAATGAAGATGGTTCCCAGGATAATGGGTTCGAGATGTGGGATGGACTAAATGTCCTCCTTCTTTCAGCTAGGTCTCAATCCATTCTTCTTTATGTACATCATCCTCCTGTCCTTGAATGACTCAAGAAAAACTACAAAAATTCTTTGGGCTATTTTATGACCCAGCTTTTACTCTTTTGTTTCCATGACCATTCCTTCTCAGTCCTCTGGGACCGCAAACTCTGTCTCCCTTGGCTGCAGAAATTTAATAAGAACCAAATTTTGATCTTGGTTGCATCTATTCAGCCCCAGTCTAATAAATGGCATTATGTGAGTGAAATGGTAATTAGAAAACACAGCTAAGGTTAAGTATGAGGGGAATCTTTCAGTCTCTCTCACGCTCTTAGGGCTCAGGTTCTCCTTTATAGCTACATACCAAACAATATTATGTTCCCAACGAGAAGGCAGTAATCTTCTCTGGGACGCAGGCTTGGAGCTCTTTTGGCTGCTGGGCGGGGAATGCAGTGGCTTGGCAGCACAGAGCCAGCACAGCAACAGTTTCAGCCTGGATCATCCTCATGAGTTCTGCAAATATCAGCAAGTTTAGCCCTTCAGCTCCCAAATTTGAAAAGATCTATTTCAGCAGAAACAAACTCGCAACAGAAGCGCGTGCAGGAATGAAAATAATATCTGGAGGGAAGAGAAGGGATTATGGGCAGGTAACATTGCCTGAATATGTGTGAGTCTCTATCATGCTTTTGCTTGTATTTGCATCTCATATTGGCATTGAATACCATAATTATTTTGACCCTGCACAGGGCTCACCTGAGAGGTGAGGCACAGTCACTGAAATCAAGTGAATTAAGGTGCTCCTCAGCACTACCTCCGGAGGGACATCCACACCTATTAAGTAAACCATAACAAAAGGCAGAAAGTTGGGTCGCCCAGCCTCAGTGGGGCGAGGAAAGGCAGACCGCCCATAGGGGCTTACACAGATGCTGGCTTTTCGTGTGCACAGAACAAGCGCAAAGGCAGGATCTGTTCTGTCCTGAGGTGTTGGTTAGGCAGCGGAAACCAATGAGAACCTAATTTCCATTGTGCTAGCATTGCGGAGGGCTCTCCTCTCCTTTCTTCGGCATTGCGTTAAAGCCATCAGTGTAACAGCTGCAGGGGAGGACACACACGAAGGACAACCTCAAACCACCGCTGCAAACACTCACCCCAGCCAACGTGCTGCACTCACAAAGCTACCAGCAGGAAACCAGCCCAGCAAATGCTCCACCACAGGGAAAAGAGACCAGGGAGGTCCCCTCCAGGGAGGGACAAGGCACAGGGAGGTCATGTTGCACCCCTGTGTGATGGTAGGCTCTCCAGAAATGCCCCCAAACCACTTCCAGATCCCCCTGAGCCTGGAAAACTGCTATAAGAAAGTTACATCTGTGTTTTCTTCTTTAGCCATACCAATTTTAGGGTATTACACTTGGTCTTTAAAATCTCTCTCTGACACACCTCCACATGAGAAGGCTTGCCCAGGGACCACAGGCACTTTGTACCAACTGCACTACAGACCTACTAGTTCTTGCATTACAGATGAACACCCATGCAGTACCTTATTTTTTAGGTCTTCTTACCTCTTATGAAGACTTTGAGCAGTTGTCGTAAAAGACTAGTCATCTTCCTCCTAGAAAAGCAGATCTAATCTGTGGCTGTTTCCCTTCAGTGGGGAGCACAGAGATAGGATACTGTCAACAGCTGGGAAGAAATACTTAAAGATTTAATTACCTTCCTTGTCTCTGACTAAATGGCTACTTGAAAACAGCTGCAATGGAGGCAGTGCTGTGATAGCATGCTGCTTTGAGGAGTCTTCAGGTCAAGAAACATTGTGTAAACTAATAAAGAGAAAACTACTAACAAGCTGGGAAATCAGAAAATAGGAATATATGGTCTTTTTTCTGCTTTTCACTGAGGTCCTGGTTTGGAATCTGTAATGGAATGACAGTATTTCCAGAAAAAAATGGAAAGTTTGTTTAGGTAGAATTGGAGATGTCTAGTTTACTATGTGGGATTTATGAATATCTGTGTCCAGTTTTCCTGGACAAATCACAGCTATGAAGATCAGTCTTCCTGACACACAGGATTCAGGCAGGCAACATGTGGTGTGCCTCTGTGGACTGAAGTCCCTGTATTTGTGCTATGCGGAGAAATTATGTGTGGTTTTGTATGCAAAATTCTGGCTAAAAATACAGGGGTGCCTACCTGACAGGGAGTATGCGCCTGGGTCACTCTCATTCTCCTTTCTGGCTGTTGGCAGGCAGGGCAGATGGCGATGCTATCAGCATCTTTTATTATTTTATATGCTTTGATGAAGGAACAGGAGGGAGCCAAGCGACTGGGAGGACCAGTCCTTTCTGTCTGTGCATCCTCCCCATGCAAGTCCTTGATAGTTCTGGGGAGAAGGGCGGGTAGGGAAGATAAATCTTCAGGGATTTATCCAAAAGGAGCTTGATCCCATGGGACTTTGGAAGAGGGCAAAGAGCAGGTGGGACTTGGTATGTGATGTATATGGTGAGGCAGGCAGAACTTCCCTACAGGCATGTTTTTTCATTGGGAAAATAGAGATTATAGAGCTCTTGCATGGTCATTAAGAAAAGGTCAAGCTTAAAGCCTGTCATGTCTTTAATGTAATAGGTAGGCTAAACATTAAAAGGAGAGAGCTTTGGGAGGAAGGAAAGGACTCTGTGTGTCCCTCAAGTTGCACATGTACACTAGTACTAAGATACTAGTTCGAACCAAAACGTTTCCAGTTGTTACACTTCAGCCCCCATTTTTAAAAGCCATTTGCCCTTACAAGGAAAACAGCCTGAGAGAGGATTTTGTGACTGCCTGATGAATTTTCTACACTGTTTTGGAAAAAAAAATAAAAAATCTGCAGTTCCATTATTTGTATGGAGAAAAAACTTTGCGAGTTGACAACTGTCAGAGTTCTCTTCTGTTGAAAATCTGGAGATTTGTTTTTCCTGCAGGCTGAACTGGAAGAGACCCACTAACGTGACTCGTACAAAATGGAGCAGTTAAGGAAGAAAGGTAAAAGGGATGGTAAAACGGATGTCTTTGGGCTCTCCCTTGTTTTGGGCCACCAAAGCCAAGTTCTGAGCGACGCTGGCTGCTTTGAAGTGGTTGGCTGCAGCTCCCGCCCGCCTTGGCCACGCTGCCTGCGTGAGGGTGTGGAAGGAGCCGGAGGAATCCTCCCTGACCCGAGGATGGGTCTGCTGATGGCCAAGACAGCTTGACGCTGGGCAGTGACAGAAATCTTCTATAATGCACTCTAACATCTAGCCCATGTCATCTTTTTCTGGTTCAGTCGATGCCTTTTATCATGTGAAAATACTAAAAACAGATCCAAAGCCTCCATGTATAATTGAGGCTGTAGCTGTTGTTTCTTTTTTTTTATTATTTGAGAAGACCTTTATAGCTTCCTTTAGATTTTCCTGCTCATGAATTATAAGTCTGCTCTTCAAAGTAGAGGAATGCAGCTTTCTGGTGCTGGGAGCTGTCACATCTCCTGCAGGAAGGTAGACAGTTTGACTGCTCCAAGCTGTATAATTGCAACAGCCAAAAAAAGGATTCACTTCTTTTTCCTTTCTAGCGCACACGATATGAAGAGACGGACAAGCTGTCTTTACACAGTCCCTCACAAACATATTTCCATGCTGTCCTTTCTAGCTAATCCCAATTCTGTTGAACAAACAGAGCAAGGGTAGGAGCAGCACAGACCTCGTCTTGTTCACTTTCTTTCCCACAGAGCACTTCACATGTTGCCTCCAGAAAGTCCAAGCTCTTGTAGATGTTACGTGGGTCTACAACTACTTTCTCCAGGCCACTTGGAAAGACAGGCTAAGTGAGAAGAGTGCGACCTTGGTCTCTAGTGATCACAGGGAGCAAGGAGCGGGGTTGGTAACAGAGGTATTTTGAGGGTAGAGCTTCCTAGCTTTGCTACGAGGAGGGATCGTCCCAGCATGTCCTTTCTGCAGCTGGCAGGCAGCTGCAGCGGTGGGACTGCCCGAAGGTCTGCAGGCACCGGTGGGAGAGGCTGCAGCTTCCCAGTGTGTGTCCCTACGCAGGGGCAGGGAGCAAAGGAGCTCATGGGTGTGGAGGTCAGAAGAAGGGTGTTGTAGGACCGCTGCGGGATGTAAAGTTCTCTTCCTGGGCTTCTTGGTTTTGGCTGCTTTCATCTCTAGGGGCAGAGTGCCCTGTCTATGTTTTCATAGCCTGTAATAACAGATGCTTTTTAATGAGTGCACAGACAGACAGCCTATTGTCTGGGTTTGTGCCTCAGAACTGCACGGTGGGAAGGGCTATTGGCACTTGCTTTTGTTTACTCTGTTTCTAAGGATGTGTGGTCCTTAGAAGGATGGGGGCCTTTCTGTCTTTCAGGTGTTTTTATGGGCCAGGCTGGAACATAGCCTGTTTGTGTTACGTTTGTTTATTCTCGGAATAACCCAACCCATGCCACCTCCTGAGAAGGACCTCTACGTACATTTAATCCGAACTAACTCTGAGGGTATCCAAATGGCCCCGATAAACAAGGGTGGCCTATCTGAAAATGTTTTCTTGTTGTGAACATTGCAATGTAGGCTGAGCCTAGTTAGAAAGCCTGGCTTGTGTGTACATATTTTCTCTCCTTTTAGTGTCCCAGCGGGGCAGAGAGTCCCTGGAAGGCTATCAAGCATGGACTGGCTTTCAGAGCTTACTCCTTGCCAGCAGGATCTCTGTGTGAGGCCAATAAAATTTGTTTGCACTTGACAACAATAGAGTATTTTTGCGCTTCACAGTGTGTCTCCTCGGGACTAACTGTTGTTTGGGAAGGCCCTTAGGTCTATCCCTCCCCTTTATCCCATGCAGGATGAAGACACCACCCTTTCGTGCCCTGTCTCTAGAAGGTGGTGACTGCTATAAACACTGAGGGGGGGGGCTTACAGAGTGGCTGGAGAGGACTTGCTTCCAAGCACAGACCTAGGAGAGGTCAAAGGAAGGATAAAAGCTGGGGAAGTGGAACTTGGCTCTGAACTCAAATAACTCATGGGTGAAGGGTGTTCTTTGAAGAGGCATTGAGATGTGGTAGGAGTGTGGGGCAGCTAGCTGTTCTTCCCATGGGGCTAGGGGCAGATCATCTGAAGTAATCCCCTCTTGTTCACCTCTTTTCCCACCCAGCTTCTGCCGCCCATGCCGAGGGGCCAAAGGAAGAAGGTTGATCCATTATGGAGGAGGAAGGGCATAGGGCAACTTCCAAGGAGACTGAAGGCCAACTCAGAGTACAGCTACATGTTCCATCTAATCTGCTAAATGGTGCTTGGGAACCTGGTTTTTTGAGTGGTGGGATGGGAAGATGACATGTCCCTCTGCAGCATGAGCCTTTCTCTTCTATTCTACTGCTAGAGATTTTAAATAAAAAGGCAAGGAGAGGGCCGGTGGGTTTAGTTTAGCCAGCATCTCTCTCTGAAACGCACTGGTGTGGGACACAGGCATACGACTAGTGTGCATGGCAGCATGGCGATGGCCCGTGGTGATGGGGCAGGCGGCATTTGACCACACCATGCAGCCTTGCTGGGTCAGAAAGGAGCGATCTCTGCCACAGGGCTGGAGCTCACTTTGACACCGGGCCACGCAGAGGCCTTTTACTTTCTGAAATTGTCAGCCCCGGGTCGATCACCTCACGTCTGGAGGGCAGCGAGGTCCCAGGAGCAGCGCTAACCCCAAGCACCGAGGAGGGTGGGCGGCAGTGGGCTCCGGGAGCTCTGCCCTGTTCGTAGCACAGCAAAGGGCGTTTTGCCAGTCCAGGGCAACACGGAGGGGTCAGGCACTAAGCATTGCAAAGGCTTTTCCTCTCCCTCTCTGCGGCCATCAGGGAAGCTTTTGGATCCTTCTTTCTTTCTAGTCTTATAACTGTGGATGCTAAAAAAAATCAGGATAGGCTGGAAAGTAGGTCGTGGGGTTGTGCATAGGACTGATAGCATACAGCAAACACAAAGGGGCAGAGGCTTCCTAAAGGGGGCCGTAATGAGCTGTGAGACAGATGTTTTGCCTAGGACGACCCAAAATCTGTGCAGCAGGATTTTGCTCGTGGCAGTCTACGAATTTGTGAGAAAAGCTCCTTCACCGAGACGTGATGCCCTTGCTGGCACAGCAATCCAGGGAGCAGCTGGGCAGACCCCACCGTGAGGGGGAGACTAGTGTTACGCTCGTGGGGTTGCTAACCTGAGAGTTTGCTGTCCGTAGCTCTTGTCTTGCTCACAGTGTCTTCAAAACCTCACACAAGACGCCTTTTGTTGTGCTGCACGCATCGGTTCTAAAACCCTCATAAAATAAAATATTGTTCCTGAGAAGGATAATTATTACAGGTCTTAGGAGCCACAAAAGTTTTCTAATAACTCAGATCTACGTTGCCTAAATTATTTTGTGATGCTAAGAAAATGACAGCGTCTCCATTTAAAAAATGGTCAGAGAGGGTTATATTTAATGCAGTTGTCTAAAATACTACACAGTATATTTTACTACTGTGCAATTGAAAAAAATAAATAATGTGAATAGTTATATCTTCCTCCAGCTTAGCAGCTGGATCTTTTTTTAAAATCTTAAGAAAGAGCTTGATTTGCCCAGTTCCTGTAAGGGAACATTAAACTTAATGATCTACACTTCAAAAAAATGACTTGTGATTTTGAGAATTTTAATTTAATGGTTTCCCTACTTGAAATACATCAGAAGTGCTTTATTGTTCAAGCTGACAGTGTTTGGTGGTTCTTGAAAAGCAAAATGGAAACATCTCAAGGAGACAGAGACAGCTTTTCCCATATAAAGGGCTGACGTACCATACTAGGGTAAAGCCGTTCTTACAGATCCATTTGTCTTTTGGTTTGAATACATATAACTAATTGCAAAAGGTGCTTCACTGAGCTTTTAAACAGGAGTACATAAATTCTGGAGAAGAAATGAGTATTTTGGTTAAAAGGGAACTAAAATCAGCTTCTGATGATGCTTCCTAATTTGTGCAATAGCATGACATGACATTTCCACTGTAGCTGTTTCACTTCCATAGTAGATAATTTGTATGGTCAGTTGGTAAAAATTAGAAGCTGTAATGAAGTTTTCTGGATCGTTTATAATCTGATGGTTTTTTAAGACTTAAAATTGCTGACAGCTTAGAAAACCTGAAGGGGTAAGGGAGAAAAAGCAGTAGAAACCATCTTGCGACTTGTGTCTTTCATTGCATAGACACATTTCTTTCAAGAAGTAGTTCATATACTTATTCAGTTTTGGACAGGATTATTTGTTTGAAAGGGATACAGAACAGCTTTGGCTGCCTCTTACTGGTAAATCAACTTTTCTGGACGTTGACTGACTCCTTTGGAGCTTTGAAATGTGTTTGCTTAGCTGAACAAGATAATGAAAAGCAACCCGTCTGGCCATTAATTATAACATTAGTTGTATTTAAGTCAGCATTTGCCACACCACAGTGCTGTACATGAGAATTAACTCTTGCTCCTGTTGCATGCAGGGGCTCCGTATACTGGCACCAAAGATGGTTCCCATGAAGCAAGCATGCAGAATTCAGTTTTCGACAGGGAACGAAACTGAAGTCTTGCTGTTTATTTCAAGCTGTCACGGCAAAAACTGAATAAAGCACAGCAAGATAAAACCAATTAGCAGTTGAGGCCTGCAAGCAAAATATTTTTATGCTAGGGATTTAGTGCAATGCTCTCCGTATAAATATCATGATTCGTTCCATTCTTTAATGCAGTTAAACAATGGGTGTTCCTTAACAAGGGACATCCTTATACACGCTATTTTATGCATCTTGGTAAGTACAGGCAGCATTCACTCATGACAGCTATAGATCAAATTACAAGCAAGCCACAGAGAATTATGTTTCTGCAGAGGGAACCCTTAGTCCCCAGCTGGGCTCCTGTGAAAGAGGTGGCCAAAAGCCAGCTAACTTTGCTCCCCAACTGCAAGGAGCCAGGCTGCATTACACTGCTGGCAGCACTCAGCATCCCCGAGGAGGTTTTTTTTCTGAGCAGAGTCCAGGCGCAGGCACCACCCAGGGCTGCACGCTCTGCTCTGCAGCTGGGGGAAGCTTGAGCTGCAACTCGTGGCTGGGGAGGTGGCCAGGAGAAGACCCGGCCGGGGCAGCCAGAGCTTCGCCTCTTCCAGCCACCAACGCTGCTCCTGCGGGACGTGTCGGTGCGGCCGGGGGGGCCACCGCGTCCATCCCTGTCTGGTTGCGATCATCCCCATGGGCTGGGGGGAAGAGTTGACGCAGGCGCTGCCTACAGCATTACACGACACGAGCGGCACGGCACCGGTCTGCTTAGGGTGCAAGACCCCAGGCGCTTGCTTCCCTGTTCGCCCCCGCCTGAAAGCATTCGGGCTGGTGAAAGAGCACATCCCCATCTCGGTCTTCCATAGAGAGGAGAGTTACTTATGCCGCAAAAATGTGCTTCGCACAGGTGTAGCTGTGCTCTCGCTGTGGATGGTGTAACTCATTCGGCAACCCAGCGATAGAGTATACCGAGCAAATTTACAAATCAAACCTTTATTGTGTACAAACGACGAAGAGATTGTAGTATTATTATATAAGGCCATGACTTAAATGGGCGTGGGGGTGGACATGCCTTTACCAATTTCTATTCTGATGGTTACCATTTACAATTACCATTCCCATTGTTCACCAAAACATTTGCAGCCTCACTTAATATTCGTTTTCAAAGCTGCAGCTGATGTTCATTTGCGCTCTATGCCAATACTCATCTCCTGCAAGACATATGGGGGGGGTTATATATATATATATATATATACCGTAAAAGTGGTATTTCTTTAAAGGCCTGGTGGAACATCTCAAATTCTAGTAACAAGCTTGGCAAGGCTGTCCTTTAAAAGATTCATGAGTGACCAGGGAGGATTTTTGTGGGTCTTTTTTTTTTTCCTTTGTTAACAAAGTACCCAAGATGGCTGTGGCTCTATTAAAAATCCATCCTAATGACTGCTTAGGTAGAGTTTGGGGCCAACTTTCATTTTAGTGTCAACTTAGCACCTCTCATTAATTTCTTACATTCTTCTGGGACTGAGGATTTCCATATTTGGTTTTACTCTTGGATTATGTCAGAAAAGTTTGAACAAAATTGTTTCAGCTAAATGAATGTGAAAAAAAAATATCTTCCATATGTTGTTATCGAAATCTTCTGCATCTGCTTAAGTCAAAAATGGCAAGCCAGAAATCTTTATGTTGGCTTACAATATAGCCTCTTCAGGAAAACACTCTCGGGCTGAAGAAAATTGGTTAAGTAGTTTAAAATCGACTTGTCATTTTTCTGCATACTATGTAGACCTCTTTCATTTTCCC
The DNA here is from genome assembly GCF_000737465.1 of Haliaeetus leucocephalus. Taxonomy (NCBI): domain Eukaryota; kingdom Metazoa; phylum Chordata; class Aves; order Accipitriformes; family Accipitridae; genus Haliaeetus; species Haliaeetus leucocephalus. Next base: position 2,358,215 of record NW_010972585.1, on the reverse strand, counting down.
CCTCTCCCTTTTTCTTAATTTAGTTTTAAACCCTTGTTTAAAGCGAGTCTGCCAGGGATTCATCTACTAAGAATATCTTTAATGACATCTCAGTTATGGATACATTTGTCAAGAACCCCAGCTGTTAAGGCCAATTGACTTGAAAAAAAGCCAGAGCGGATGCCATTGCTTCAGTATATGAGGGAGGAAAAGGTTTAGAGTGTACTGTCAGCTCTCTTTCCCAGTTCATACCAGTTTAAGCCTCAGACCTGATGACCTTACTTATAGCAGTACAATGACATAATCTTGCATATGTTCAGTCAGATTGTTTCTTGTCCTTTTTATCTAAAACAGAGAAATAACATAAAAAACCTAGGCTAAATAGAAAAGTTGACAAATAGCCACTTAAAAGTCAGAAAATCACGAAGGCTGAGGTTGCTACAACAGTGCTAAGACTTCACACCCTCTTTATATTCTTATAAAGCTTACAACTTGCTTTGACAAAAGCCCCTGTTTAGAAAAAGAATAAGCCTTTAAACTCAAGTACTTAAATCCAGGAAAAAGTAAGACTTAAGGTAGCTCATTCTCTGGTCCACTAAGTATCTAATGATTTGGAGCCCAATGGGATGGCCCCAAGGAGAGAGATATTAAACCCTCCCTTTCCTACTCCTTCTCTCCTGCAAGAGTGAATACTTTGGAGGCGGGGGAGGACTTTTCTGTGAGATGGGTATTCAGATCTCTTCAGCCAGGCATGTAAGCTTGCCAGCAGTTCCCAAGAGCACACTAACTCTCAGCTATTGTAAAAATAAGTACATAAAAACATATGTAGAACGTCCCCCACATCCTTCCTTTCCTCTCTTTGCAGTGTTTCCCACTGGCTAAACAGGGCAGCTGGGAGCAGGGCATTGGAAATGTCTTTCCCAGATAGCTAACTTTCTCCAGACATTATAAAGGGAGCCTAGACATCAAATCCATGTGTGAAGTCAAGGAGTTATATTATTCCTCCTTATACAGGGGGGACTACAGCGCAGAGCGATTAAACCCAAAATTTCTAAATGGTCCAGTACTGAAATTCCTCATTCTCGTGTAGAAAACCTTAAATACCAAAGGACAGACTGTTCCCATTTTGTTCGGCTAGACTGGTAAATATTGAGACAATCTGAAAAAAACCCACCACAAAACACTTCTAAAACACTGGACTAATCATTTGCCCAAGGTTGTGTGGCAAACCAGCGGCAGGGACAGCAGCAGAGCACATTTCCCTGGGACTCCAGTTCAGTGCTTTGAGCACACAACAGTCCTTTCTCTTCTTCATTCCTATTTTGCTACCTGAATTATAGGGATGTAAGATGTAAGAGACGTCAACCTCATTCTGTTCTGTTTTGAGGAACACTACTGTTTTATTTGCTGATCTACTGCATAAATAACCACATCACAGATGGTTACAGGCATAGGAGGGGTAGGTACTACTGAAATCCACGTGCTGGTTTAGGCAGGCACATTACAAAAAATCCTTCTTGTTTAGGATGGCATTATTAAAGTTTCCATGAAAACTGTGTTAAAAGAAGCCAAGTTAGTTTTTATGTGTAACTTTATTTTTGACAGTTTCCTCAACCCTGGCTTTGCACTTTGTTTGCATCTCCTTGTTTTAAGAGGAAACTGGGCTCATAACAGATATCTGAAAGTCACATTCCTGCATGTTGTTTTAGTGGATAAATGAGAAACTTTGATACTTGAAAAAGAAAGGGGAAAAAAAATATTTGTTCTGAAGTGCTGAGACTGACAGCAGTCTGAGATCAGGGAAACTCAGTCCCCACCTTGATCAGACCGTGGCAATTACTGCTCACAGAGTGATGGAAATCCATCACACTCCCTGTTGGCACTTGAGTGATTAATGAAATGCCATGCACAGGAGCAGGTGGCTGAATTTCCCTTGAAATAAAACCAGTTACACCTATAGCAGAGTGTTAAAATGTGTACACTAGGAGAAAACATCAAATGGAGTAGGTAGACGTAACATGTAATAAATGAAATTGTGATGGAGCACCTAACACAACGTTCCCCGAAACCCACAACTGGTTCAAATGTGGTTAGTACAGTGAGGTAAACAAGATCATCACTGCTGTTGTTTGTCAACTCTCTATATATGTATGTACATATATGTGGCTATATATACACACACACTATATTATATAGTGTGTGTATATAAAAGATCTTATAGACTAGGAAAAGGTGGATCTGTTTTTAGCAGCTGGAGATCAGTCCAAAATGGAGAACTCAGTAAAGAATGACAAGCATCTCTCTTTCTTTTTGCTTAAAAATGTTATTTTCTGATTAATCTCTGCTATTGGTCAGCATGTTATGGACGTGCTTGCCACTGTGTACAGTTGCACTCTGTAACACTGTTTAGGTATATAACACGTTTGCTGCAGGTCTATCATAGATTGTAATATATAGCTATACTTGTAGGTAAGGAAATTGCTACATTTAGCAGATGGTCCTTGTACCTTTGGTCACCAAAGACACTTAATTCAAGTGGTTTAATGCTAGACGCTAAAGGTCTGGGACACTCCTGCTGGAAAACCAGTTCCTTCTCATGAAACCAGAATGGCAATACTTCAGTGCTCTTTTGCTTGCAACTCTTTTTCTATACAGGCTATAGATTTAATGGGGATCTAATTTTGCTGTGAATGTATAATACCTAACCCAATAGAGTCCACCTCTTAGACTGAATAGTTTACATGCAATGGAATATTATATTATTATTTTATAAAATAAATGTTAAAAACAATTGATTTATTTCCAAGATCTGTTTCTGCTTAGAGACCTTCCTGATAACTGCATTAAGAATAATATGTGGCTCTGTTAGTGTGTGTGTATTTTTATTTAGTTGGATGTTTATACATATGTATCTCATGAGGTAAATTCTGGACAACTGTTATTGTACCCTCCCTTTCCTGTACACCAGCATAACTTCTACTGAAACACAAGACAAAGCTTTCCCTGGTCTCTGAAGACCTTTAGGAAATCACTACATCGAATTAAAATTCTAAAGCAGAGATAGATAGGTAGGGAAGGGATCTTGAGCTATACTTTTGACCACCACTGGCATTAAGGTAGGATAAAGACAGACTGTCCCTTTCAGATTATCTGTTCTAACCTCAAACCTCCATAGGAAAGAAGGTTTTCCACAACTTTCCTGTTGTGTAATCTGTTAGACCATTGAATTATGCTCGTAGTTAGAAACCCTTTCCTAAAACTTAAGCAATGTCCTCTTTCTTACAAAGTATACTAATTATTTTTGGTCCCGCCTCCAGCTGACACAGAGAACAACTGATTTCTCTTTACTACAACCTTTAATATGTTGAAAAAACAAAGTAAACTCCTAGCCTTCCAAACTTCTCCTTACGTGGAGTACACAAAACCAACTCTTTTCTTTGTAAAGCCCGTGTGTGGCCTTCCTGGGCAATTTCCATATCGCCTAAGATTGTTCTTAAAGTGCATCTTTCCTAAAAGATGCCCAAAATGACCCTGTTAAGCCCTTGCCACTGCACTCAGAAGAGGACGAATGCTTGACTGATGCTGCCTGTGAGCCACCTCGACCCCAGGCTCCGTTCCTGTTGCCTGGGTAGTCCCCATTTTCTGTTTCAGAATTGGATTTCTTCTCTTTCCTGAAGCATAGCGCTTTGCTGAACTTCTGCTTGATTTTTGGATCATGTCTCGAGTTTATTACCCTGTGAAGTCCAGTAGTATTCTGAGTTCCCTTTTATGTGCACTTTCAGTCCTCCCAGTATGGCAGCAAACCATTGACTGTTATAACTTGAGGTTATCTTTTTCAGCTGACTTTGCTCAGCACGTTTTCCTAGGTCTTATTTCTCTGCCCATGCTTATGAGAATGTTGCACAGGACAGTATAAAAAATATTAGCAAAGTCAAGATCCATCACAGCTCCTGACTCCTGCTGAACTACTAGCCCAGATATACTGTCAGAAGAGAAAATCACATTGATTTGACATGTTTTATTCTTGTGAAGCTGATCTTGACTATTTCTTCCTATTTTATTCCCCTATAAATGCATTTACTCTAGTGTATTTTCAGATATCTTAGTTGGCTGCTTTGTCTGTAATTTCCCTAGTCCTTGCTTCATAGTGTTGTGGTTCCACATAACACCCATGTCTCTTTGTCCTTCTGCCAGTCCCTCTCTTTTCTTTTTTTTTACTCCCCAACCACTTCTCACTTCTCTATCTTTTTGTCCCAGTTCTTTTGTGAAACCATATCCAAAATAGGTATTGTATTTGTCTTTTTCCAGTTCTCCAGACTATCCCATTTCTTTTTGTTGTCAAAAGCTCTCACTAACAGCTCAGAAATAATTGTTCGGCTTATTTCCTAATGCTGTGTGAAATTCTTTGACTACTACTTTTTTAAATTATTCTTTTAACTTATTCTTTCCCCCTCTTGGCATGTTGTAGATAGAGTTTTCCAAGTTTAACACTCTTGGTAGCAACAAGTGCTAGATGTCTCAGTGGTTACACTGGCTATAACGATTTTAGGGAATTTCCCTCCCATAGCTCTCCCATGCTGCTAGCAATACAGACACTATAAATATAGCCAAACCACAAGCATTTTTACCACTTTAGCTGATTTATGCAACATGATGGTGAAAATGTCATCAGGCAATCCCTGCACTACCATTCCTGTCTACGTTAGAGGAAAGTTGGAGGAGTTTTTAAATTTGTGATTTGTGGGTAAGAGTGCCTCTGATAAATTTGGCACAGTGTGCTGGAAAAGATAGTGAATACAATCAATTTTACAAACCAGTAAGGCCACTTTCTTTCAATGCCACGTGAAAAGAAATACAAAAAATCTCTACTCTAATGTGCTTTTTCTCCTATTTAATGCACAATATACACATGCATTTCAGCTCATCAGGCTGCTGGTTCATGAGGACTCACAGCATTTCAGATGATGGGTCTGAACCGACTTCCCAGTAGTTCCATTCTCTTGTTTTTCTACAGTAAGTCAGCTGGAATACATACATTTGCCTCTGATATCTGTAGTTTTAAAATACAATTTGGACTGAGCAAACTTCTTATTAATCTCAATCACAAATAATTGGAAAATTCAGGGTCTTAAGGCACTTTATTAACAGAAAAGAAAACCCACAAAGAATCTTTCATTGCTGTACTTTGATATGCCAATATTTAATAAAGGTGAGGATATATTTTGATGAAGAATGAACAGCCCCAAAGAAAAATCATATACCTACATGCACATATTGTCCCTAAACTAGGCACCTTCCCTCCCTCCTTTCCCAAAACCACACTACTCCCAGGGTGGGACTTGCTGCCAGCGTACAGAACAGTGAAACGTATTTTAGTTTCAGTACATGAAAATGGCCTCAAAGTGTCACTAGAGAGCTATAGATAATCTGTTTCTAGCTACATTTTAAGGTTTGGGGACTTTGTGATCTTTTCACTTAAGAGCCACTTCTAACTTAATCCCTTTTATTGCTTAAAATGCCCATCACTATGTATGGCGATGAAAATGCCCTGGCCACTTGTACACAGATGGCAAATCTTTCAGTATGACAGTTTGACTTCTGTGAAGGCAAAGAGCATGAAGTGAGAAAAGAAACTTGCAAATAACATAGATCTGTAAAAAAAAAAAAAAGGAAGTCGGTAATTAATTCCCTCCCCCTTCATAATCTCGACCAAGACAAATAGAAATGTGATTTTAACAATGGTAGGAAGTGAAACAGTCTAACCTTTCTGCATTTAGCCTGGAAGCTTTTTAAGAGGAGAGACTCTCTCGTGTATGTTTACTCAGTGCCCTGCACAAGCAAGGCTCATATTTACTCTGGGCCTTTTGAGCCCATATCACAATATAAATATTTCCTAATAGTAGTTCTTATGGGAACGAACCTTTGTTTGTGCTGCTGTTCAGAAGCGGTCCCTGGCCACGCTCCTCCTTCGGGATTCCTTCCCAGCTGGCCACGTCACTGTCATCTAGTATTCGATTGCCTTTAATGCAGCAGATTCATGTGAAAGGAAGCCTGCAGTAAGATCATGGAAAATTTTAAAATGTCCAGTTTCACTTGCAAATGGCGCATTTCTTACAGGTATGTCACTTCACTCAGTTGCTGCTGGGAACATCTCGTGTTCAGCTCCCTTTTACAGTGTCATTTGAACTTGTGTGGCTTTCCTGAAGAGTTATGCTATATGTGTTCCTCATTTTATCTTTGTCTCAAAAGATAAAAAGTGTATTATTTCTCCTAACATCCTCAGGAACAACTTAGCATTTCCCTCTTCTGCATCTCTACATGACAGAGCCACACAGAATGTTTCCAGTAATTGCTTCTTGCAGTTACACCTGGTATGTCTGCCATGAAGCATTTAGGAGGAGAGGAACTTCAGAAGTACTATTTTGTTTCTACTTCTATATATCCACAGATTATTAAACTAATGACTATCATAACATGTATGCAATAACAACAACAAGATGCAAGTCAAAGCCCTAAAGCCTCTTTAGATTAGATTAGATTAGATTTGCACTGGGATTTAAACAGAGAACAGTTGGCTTTGAATCTCTCTTCTCTGTTTATTAAAGTTGATGGTCCTAGTCTAACATCACTGGAAAGATATTTTCCCCTTCTTTCTCCCCTTTGGCCTAATTTCTAATAATAGCAGAAGCTTCATGATCTTGAAATGACAACATCCATGTGGGCAACACAGAGGCAAAAAAATCACCAGATAACACAGCATTCAGTGGATATCAATGATCACCAAAAATTATTGGGTTTACATTGAAAATAGCAAACTTTTCTGATGATTTATCCACAGGAGCTTTTAAATACATTTCTGCATCATCACTTCAATGCATAGGCTTGTCAAGTATTAGACAGACCCCATGCGGTGGCGGCAGGGGAAACGCTAGTCCTGATGAACCTCCAGGGTGGAAACTCTCGCACACATAATAATGAGGATAAGTTTCCAGCGGCGTTTCATTTTTGCCATTTGTGACAGCAACACGTGAAAGTGCTCCTGTCTGCTTTGCCAGTGGGGCCCTGTGTGTCTTCAGTCTCTTAATTCATGCAAACACAGTCACTTTCTAGTCCTTTTATTGCACACACTCCATTTGGGGTGGATTGCAGGTGGATGCTGCGTGGAAGAACCAAACATATTTCTCTTTTTGTTAGCAACATATATGGGGAAATTTTAGAAGAGCTTTGTGTTGCTTAACTTCCTCCTCATGGATCTCAGTGACAGAAGAATGAGGCCAAAATGAGTCTTTCGCAAAATTCGTTATCTAATTTGGTATACACATGACATTGTTTCTCCATGTCAGCACTAACTTGTAAAGTTAGGTGTTAAACAGCAGAATTAAATATTAAACCAAAATTCAAATATACCTGTACAAGAACATCCAGGAAAATGGATTCAGAGAAATTTTGGTATTATTCTCTCTCCACTGCTTTAAGTTTACTTCCTGGATATTTATTAGAAACCAAATAGAGACGTAGGATATACAAAAATAGAACCAGGGGAAAAAGATCTTGTTCTTTCATGTATTCTGAGTAGCAGTCCATGATTTCAGCTATTTTGTTCAGTTACCGAGATGGAAAACATTTGCTGCCGTCTCCTCAGAGGTGCCGCGTCTGGCAAGCTTGCTTTAACAGGCTCCTGAACTGCGATGTAGGGCTTGTGACTGGCCTAATGATTCATTCCTGAAAAACGTTAGCTTCATCAATTTTGGACTCGTTTTCCTCTGTGGTTTTCGAAAGGGGCGTGCCTTTGCACTCCGGTGGAAACAGTGTCTCTAGTAATTAAATTATTTGTTTTAAAGACAGAAGGGGGTACTTTACACCTAGAACAGCCTTGCTCCAGAGGGCTAGAAAAAAAGCAGTTCCTTCCTTTAGTTCCTAAAGTTTGGTGGTGGTTTGTTTTTTTTTTTCCTCTCGCTCTCCTTTCGTAAAGGCCCTGCCTATGCAGGTCTTCACTTACTGGTCCAGAGCAGTTGTTTTCCAGTGAGGAGCCAATTAGCAACACCTCCACAATGGGTTTTGTTTCCTTGGAACAGCAGGTCACGCTTGTAAGCATGGCTTTTGTGTTATCGAATTAATTTAAAATATTCAGGTGGGTCTACATACCAAGTTTCAGAGAGATAACTACTCCAGTATAGGCTAGCAAGTCACTTCTTGCAGCTATTAGAGCTACTCAGCAAGTACGATCTCCCTAACCAATAGATTCTTAGGAATTTTATTTTCTCTTTCTTTTTTAGAAACTAAACTACGAACTTCAGGAGACAGAGTCTCGTTTTGACTGTACCTAAAAATAAATCTCTAGCCACCATAGTCTCCACTAAGAGCAACTATCAAATACTTTATTACCAACAGTATGAGCTGTGGTGCTGGAAAGGACCTCAGAAGGTAGCGTTGCTTGGCTCAAAACAATTCCTCTCCAGTGCTCTTCTAGTGCAGGCTATCACGTACACGACCACAAGAATTAACCTAAGAATCCTAAGTCCTGGAACATTCACCTACTTGGTGATAACAACGCATACACCACCAGCAGCATTCCCCCATACTTGCTGCTCTGAAATGAGAATTGTGTCAGGCAACAAAAAAATAAAAAAGAGAGAGAGAGAGAAAGAATCCCCCCCTTTTTAACTGAATAATGGCTTTGTCACTTTATCTAAATTCATCACAGCTTTGAGAACTAATATGCCATGTATTTTGTTTGGGTCTTTCTAATTATTAATGTCCTGTCTCACCTACTATCTTGGTAGTCGTGTTCTGCACAAACATGTCTTCCTATAACAAAGACTGAGGGCAAAGATGTATAAATACTACTTGTAAACCTCCTCATGATTTCAAAACATTCTGAAAGCATTAACGGAAGTTTTATGTCACCTCTATCAGATAACATTATCCATATCCTAAAATAGGGGCATTCGGAAGCCAAATCTCTTGCTTTTGTATAGAAAGTGTACTCAATAATACAGCCCAAATTTACACATTCCTAACTCTGCACTTTATTCACGGGGCAACACCTGGCTCGCTTATCTGTTTAGCCATGATCATCATTTTGATCCCATCGCTGGCCCTCCTCTGATCTTCCCAATAGGCGATGTTCCCACTTCAGGGCGATCTCAACAGTTGTCTCTACAGTAAACGCATCACGAAACACACTGCTACAGCTCCCCTTTCCAAATTCTCAAGCAAGCAACAGGCCTTAAAAGCTCACCGCCACACTGGCTCTCCCCAGGGCAAGCTAATGCAGAGACGTGCAGCAACCTCGTACTTCACCACCTCTCACATTCCTTCAGTCCAGAACAGGAGGCTGCCTGCCCTGCTTGCCTCTGTCCTGCTGGACTCGGTTGCAATCGCAATAGTTTCCATTCATTGTCAATTAGCTGAGGTCTCCAGAATTGTAAAGAGGACAAATTAACCCCACTGCCTACAGTATGTTATAAACACAATATACTATTTTCACTTGCTGCGTACTTTGGGAAGAAAAATATCTGGTTTATTCTATCCCAGTGACCTAAGCATGGTAAAAAAATTTGCCATAACCTAGCAACAGGATGCTTTCAACTAAGCTAAATCATGATGGAAAACACATTTTAGCTCAGTTTCTTAAAACCTAGCAAACGAAAGCTGAAACGAGTCCGGTATCACCAATGATGACCTTTTTCTACTCTTTCACTATACAAATAGTATAAAGACTTAATTCACGGGACTGATTTTGCAGGAAACCATCAACTGGTATTACAGCTTCAGACGAGAATGTGTACTATTCTAGTTTTTTTTTTAAAAAACACTATAAAAGGACTCGCAACTTAGAAAAACCCAAGCAAAGCAGATTAAAACCTTTGACCTTTATCTAATCATCTGCAAGCGCAGTTCAAGAGTTAGCTGTTTCAAACAGCATTACGTAACAACAAACATTCTTAAAAAACAGACAACATCCTCCCTCATAATAGAGGAGTAAAATAGTTGTATACGCAACGTTTGCACCAAATACAACCAACAGGAGGGGGTTTTAGATATGTCAGAAGTGGATACATGGGCACTTGATTTGTATACAGTGGTTGTGCGCACCAGCGGGAAGGTGAACGCACTCCGGCAGAAGCCAAAGCCCAGGTTCCATTTCCCCCCCCCAGCTTGTCTTTCCTTTTCTTGCCTGACGGCAAAGTCTCTACAATTTCACATTCATAACTATCAGGACCAGATCTAGAACTCAAGTACTTGAGGTCAGACATTGTGATTTGGAAAGTCTGAAATGAAGTTTAGGCATCACCAAGACAGGCATGCAATTTGAAAGGACTTTCGTACAACCAAGTTTTGACCTTGAACAGGGAAGCCCGTTGCCTCGGTCTAAGTAAATAAACACAGAAGAAGTAAATCTCCAGAGCCCCTAGGCAGGAAAAATTAGGTTCCAATAGGGTTAAAAATAGGTTACAAAAATATGACATTGTTTCAGCACAACAGAAGTTACCTTGTTCATAGCAATAATAACATTCTGCTTAAAAAGAACCGCAGCAACCCACAAGATAGGAAAATCAGCTTGCAATCACACATTTTGAAGTCACATGCATTCCAATTCTGAGAGAATTTGTTGCAATTACAATACTTATGATGATTAGCATTTTCACCGAGGCAACCAATGGAATAAAAAAAAAAGGTATAAAGCTTTCTCAGTAAGAAGATTAACCATCTCACCAGCCACCAACACCCAGCCCCTTCAGTCTCCTTGTACATAAATAAGGATATTCTACAATTGCACAGGAGTGACCACGCAGTCCCTCGGGGACCGAGGGAGGAGGGATGCTCTTGCACAATTCTTTGGTAGGAGGAAGCAGCTCAAAACTCCCCCATTTCCACCCTCCCAAGCCCCTTCTGATTCCCACCTTCTCAAACCACACAGTGGAAAACTGGTATTATCGAATCTCACCCGACTGCTGGGACCAGAAGAGTAGACCATGCAGCTGGTCTTCTTAGGATGTATTTTTGAAACTCTACTAGTGTTAAGACTTGGAAAGAGATTTCAAGTCAAGCCAAGCCATGGAATGACGAAGCCCCAGGCCAGGAGACCGGCTGCTGGGGCAGGAGCAGTTCTGTACCCCCAGGAACTGGAAACGCTTCAGAAACCACCACCAGCTGAGTGCGGAAGGAACACGAAAGTTTGAGGAGAGCAGCTTGGGAAAAATCTGAAAAAGAACTTTACTAGCGATTATTTTCTTCATATGTACACGTACAGTTTGACAAAGAAAAAAAAAAAAAGAAAGAAGAAATTCAGACTTCTCTTTAAGAATCCTTGGATTTAAATATATATATATTTATTAAAAAGAGACATTGACTCTATGGCCAAGACATCATGCGTCTCAGAACAGGTTTTTACAGCCATGTTATAAAAACCCCTTAGCAAAGCAGTTATGCACTAGACTTCAAACACATGTACTCCAAGAATGACACTGGTGTGGAGGATCTTGTTTTACATCCATTTATTTTTGTCCCTCAGCAATTATAGCATAGTTTCAATACATTTCTAAAGCTATAGAGAAATACCAGGGCAACTAGAGTACATACAAGCCAAAGTTAAAATGGTAGACAGCTGAATTAAAAAAAAAGAAAAAAGAAAAAAACAACAAAAAAAAAGTACGCATTCAGCAGGAAATCTACTATACTTCATTCAGTTTAGGCTTTGTTCTTTAGGGAACAAGGTGCTAACGTGCCATTTTCTCATAAAATGAATCATAATTGCTTCCAAAGAGTTTCTGCTGAAAATTTAGGTGGAAGCAAATAAGTGTAACACTAAACTTTCTCCTATAAACTTAGAAGCAACACTTTCTTGAATCAATTTCCACCCTCCAAATACCACTGCTGCTTTTCTTGCATGAACCCACTGTTTTATTAAGGCATAACATGCCCTGAGCAATATGCTGGAAATTAGCCAAAAAGCCTAACAATTAAAGGCAAGCACCAAGCGATTATTTTTATAGACAAATTTTGAAATCTGTTTTGTAACTCACCTGTACTTGGGAGTAGCACTTGAGGAAAAAAAGAAAATATTGCTTTTAATTACTTTGAGCAGAATGGCAGTGTTAATTCCCCCTTTCACCCTCCAGGCTAAAGTTTTCAAGCTAATCGTCTAGGTACCTAAGTAGGACCAGCATACCAAGACACAAGTGGGACGTCAGTTCGAGAGCTTAATTTTTAAGCAACTCGGCATAAAAATTTCAGCGCCCCACCCTAAGCAATTCAAATTACATCTTATTTTCCTCAAGAGGCAAGACTCTCATACGCTGGATACCTCTGGTCTTAAAAGCAAGATGGAGCCTGGGCAGGAGAATCGTACACTGTACATGCTCAGACTGCCTTCTAGTCTTCTTTTCAAAGCCAGAAAAGCCTATAAATTACCTGGTGCGCTGCCCAATTTCTCTAAAAGATGCACACTATTACAGAGCCCAGGATCTAGGAAGGCAGTTTTCGAAGCTAGTGCTAGCAGCACACATGACTTTCTCTACACAAATTTAGGCAATGCTGGCTAGTCCCTTTAAGCTACCAGAGTATCCATAAAAAGAAAGACAACCAAATTATACATTTTATTCACATTTATTTTTCGCTTTTAGTGTGCTCACAGAAAATTAGAACACCTTAAGCAGGAGTTTAATAGCAATTTTTGTAAGCAAAGTTACATTCCATCTCTAAGTCAAATTGGTCAAAGCTTCTCCAGTATTTACAAAAACATGATAGACAAGATGCTACACAAAAAAACCATTGCATCTGAAGAGTTTTCCTTTATTTTCAAAGACAACTGGAAAAGAAAGCATTGTCTGCTGTAATCAAAAACATACCACAGTATAAACAGTAACCATTCCACTTATCACAGCTTGGTTGAGTTTAAAATTTGTGTTTAAAAGGTCCAAGATGACTGCAGTTTTACAAAAATGGGCAGGGTGGAAAGAGTTGCAAACTTCATGTGCTTCTGGATATCAAGATTTGTTTTTTTTTTTTTTTTATACAATAGTCACAGTTAAAAACACCCTGCTGGTAATACATAATTACACTTTATTAAGGTCATAAACCAGCAATAAACAATAAAGCCTATACAACTTGTATTTCTACTTAATCACTGACTGATACAGCTAACATGAGATAAGTGAAAAGTTCCTATGGTTTAAATGAATTCCTAAGACTATGATCTCTTTATCTGGGTATTGATTTTTATTTTTATTTTTTTTTTCCTTTTTCCTTTCCTTCTTAATCAAGACTTGTAGTGTTGTAAACCTTATAGAACATCTGCCTCACAAAATACATCGTAATAACTTTCTTTTAAAAAAAAGACTAACCCCTTACATCATTTCTGGCGGGGCGCGCTCCCGGCAAGGGCTGCGCGCCCCGGGTTCCCCACTGCGGCCCCTGTCACTTCATTTGAGATCCCTTATTGACCCACCCATCTCCTTCATATATGGGCATGTCCATAGACCGATCGGGAAAAGTTTTATAATATGAGGAGAGTTGCAAAGGATGAAAAAAAAAAAAAAAAGAAAATTAAAAAAAAGGCAAACGAACAAAAAAACCCCAAACAAACAAAAAAACCCAAACCAACCAAAACAAAACATTAATACTGATGAAAAAAAAAAAAGGTTTAATAAAACAAACCGAAAGAAACCAAAATATAGAGGGCGGGAGAGGGGGGCGGAGGGGGTCCCCCCTCCGCCCGTTGGAATGGCGGCAACACACAACGATTTGAGATGGGGGCTGCGGGGGGGGG
>NW_010972585.1:2340937-2343318 GCF_000737465.1 Haliaeetus leucocephalus | reverse complement strand
CCGGCGGCTCCGGCCCCCGGTACTACAGCGAGGCGTCCTGCCGCCGCCACAGGCGGTGGGCGCTAGTCAACCGAGCGGCTTCGGGAGAAGGAGGTTAAGCGGGCAGAAAAGCCAAGCGGTGCAAGATCCTTCCGTTTGAGAACCATTGGGACACTTCGGCGTAATACACGAGGGATTGGAAAAAAAAAAAAAAAAATAAAAAAAGGGGAAAAAAAAAAATGTGCCCCCCCCCCCCGCAGGAAAGCTAAAGGAACGAATCATTCAAAGCCGAGCCCGCTTAAAAAAAATAATAAATAAAGCAATTATTCCTTTGCCTCGAGTTGCAAAGATAAAAGGATCGACCGTATTCTCCATTGAATGTGCCACCGGGGCATCAAAGGAAGAAGAATTAAACAGGATGCGAAAGAGAGTCCGTCGAAGTTGGCTTAAAAAAAGGAGTAGGTTTAATATTTTTTTTAATATTTTTTTTTTTTTTTTACCTGTCCATTCGCCTTGGATGGAGATGCAGCCACTGCTTCCCCAGGTTTCTCGGCGGAGGCTTCGCCCTTTGCAGCGGTCTTGGAGAACTGGGCACCCATGCTGTCTTATTCAACAAAGAAACTCAACAGATCCAAAAGGAGGGGAAACAAAGAGCGTTGGGTTGGTATAAATACTGGGCGACCAGCAGCAGCAGCAACACACACACACACCAGAGGGGAAAAAAAAAGAGAAGAGAGAACAGAACCGATTATAATGCACTCCTTTTAAAAAATTTAAAGTTGAAGAGATCAAAAAGCAGCAGCACAGGAGGGAGGGGAAAAAAAGGGAGGAAAAAGTCGAGCAAAAAAAAAAAAAAAAGGAGCCCAAGTTTAGTAAAAAGAAGTAATAAAAAATCCCAGATTTGTAGCCGTACTGTAGACAAGGAGAAAATGGAGAAATCTCCCTGGTTGCTAATAAGATGCGGAGTCCAACGCCCAAGTGCACAGATGAATGGGCTTCCCGAGCGGTGACGGCAGCCCTCCGCCCGGCGCCGGCCAATCGCCGCCGCGCCACACAAAGGGGGGCGGGGCCTGGCCGCCCGGCGAACAATGGAGCCGCGATGGCAGCGGTTTGAAATCAGCCCCCGGCCGATAATGAATGTGCCGCTCCGGCGCGGCGCGGGCGGGCGCGCGGAGCTCCGCGCTGGGGAGCGAACAAAACACCCCGAGAAAGCGGGGCGGGCGGGCGGAGACAATGGGGCGAGGGGCGTGCGGGCGAGTGTGAGGGCGAGTGTGAGCGAGTGTGAGCCCGGCCCGGCCCCGCCGCCCGCCCCCACCCGCTGCCGCCGTGAGGGAGCAACAGATAGTGTGTGCGAGCCCGGGGCGGGGGGAGAGGGAAGGAGGGGATTTGCTGCCTTCTTTTTTTTTTTTTCCCTTCCCTTTTTTTTTTTTTTTTTTTTTTCCCGGGGTTTATTTGGGCGCGTTTTTTAAATCGCCCCCAATTTGGAAGGTATTTGAACCACGTAGATCGGGTTTCGCCAAACGAGATCACGAGTCAAAATTAGTAGGTCTGTAGGCCAGATGTTGCAAACGCTAAAGCAGCGGCGGCAGGAGCCGCTGCCGAAGCAGGAACGGCCCCCTCCCCCATAGCGATATTGCCTCGGAATAAAATATTTTGCGATTAGCCTACGGCTCTAATTAAATTCTGCTGTCTGATTATTCCTGATTTGTGTTTTTAAAGTATTTTCTGAGGCGGTGACCCATTTCAAGAGCACATTTCCATGCGCTCGAGTCGTGGGCGAAGCGACATGAGCAGGGAAACATTCGCGCTTTCCCCAAACCCCAGCCCCGGGTGGGTATTTACGTTGAATTTAAACCCTCGAATAAGACGGAACCCGAAACTAATGCAGGCGAATTAACGGTGATCTAGAGCGCTTAGCAGCGATGGAGGGGGGGGAGAAATATCCCGGCTGGGATTGATTTTCTTTCTCGGGGGGGTGCGGGGAGCTCCGCGGTGCGATGCGGGAAAGGCTGGCCCAGACCCCCCCCCGTCCCCCCCCGCCGCCTTTTAAGGAGCAGAAACGAGCGTCAGAGCGATCGTTGCCCAAACTCGGGTAATCTCCTCCGAACGCCTCTTGTTTATAAACAAGGATGTTCAAATGCCTCCGAGGATGAAGGGCTGCCGAGCGGGGAGGCTCGGCCCAGCCGCCCCCCTGCTCCCCCCCCCGGATTACCCGCGGGGCCGGTGGGCTTTGTGCGGCCGCCGCCTTTCGGTAACCCCGGCGAGGGCAGCCGGTTATTTTCAACCGGCCAAAGGGAATATTTCGTTTCTTGGCGGCAAAAGCGGCATTTGCGGTTGGTTTGTTTGTTTGTTTGTTTGTTTCCCGGGGGGGGGGGCCGGGAGAGAAGGAAGCCTCCCCCTCC
>NW_010972585.1:2247481-2340927 GCF_000737465.1 Haliaeetus leucocephalus | reverse complement strand
TTCTTCGCGATCGTCCGCCGCTTCCCGACGGGGACTTCCACGCGTGGCGTTTCCTCTGCTCCGTTTAATCTGGATACTAAGCAGATCGTGGGTTTGTTGCTGTTGATTTGGGGGTTTTTTGGGGGTTTTTTTGGTTGTTTTTTTTTTTTGACATGGTTGATATAACAGACCACCTGAGAAGACCTGCTGGAAGACCGCGACAGGACTTCACAATAGAAAGCCATCCGTCCACCTTGCACGGGTATACGCAATTTCACCTGCGTGGGCGGACGCGGTTTGACTTTCCACCCCAGCTCCATCTGAATTTCAGAGTAGTGTCACTGAAAAATTTCACAGAGTGACTGTGGGAGTTTTGATGGCGTATGCTTTGCATTATGCTTTTGATATGTTTTTCAACCATTTCAATGTTTTACAACTCTAAAAAAAAAAAAAAGCCTTGACTGATGTTACTCTAGATGCTTAATTCCACAAGTTCTTCTGTAGACTCTCTGGACAAGCGGGAAATCTGGAATATCCGTACACTCCCTCTGTCAGTCCCAGTGCACTACAACCTGGACAGCTATCTCTGCTTTCTAACCCAAACTCTTGAACGTGAGGTGCAAATACAAGATTTAACCCCTTGACTGACCCCTGGAGCCCACCAGTTACCAGGCTGCTCCTTGTCACACCACACCTTTAAGCACCAAGCAAACAGATACGCTGGAGGGGAGATTCCTCATTCTTAAACCTGCACTTTACTCAAGTTCCTGATCTTTTCATCTCCTTCCAAGGGGGAAAAAAAAGAAAGAAAAGAGAGAGAAAAAAAAAACCAAACCAAAACAACAAACCCCAAACAATCCCTCATTGGCCTATTGCAGCAGGACTAATCAGATATGAATGTGAAAATACCAATTTTCTACAGTGCCTTCGACACAAAAAGTTGTTGCAGCGTTTCTTTGGCAGGAGCAAGGATGTACCAGCGTAAAGGTGCCTGTGTAGAGGCTGTTGGAGATTTAGTGCCTGAAGAAAGTGATACTATCGTTAAGCGTATTTGTGTTAGGGCTTTTACCACAATAGCTGTGTCACCAAAAAATCGCATCCCCCATGTGGTGTGGGTGACGACATTTCGAAGAACGTGATGGCCGTGACTGAGGAGCCCAGAAATGACCAAGAAGAAACAGGGCTGGGGAGCTGTTCTCAGAGCAGCGGCAGGATTCGCCCCCCCCTCGCTCCACCAAAGGTTAAGGGCCCTGCCACAGCCCATTTGCTGATGTCTAATTATGTGCCGCACCCCCCCAGACGAAGCTGTCTTTTTGCTATACTTCCAAAATGTGACTCCTCTCGGCACATTTTGCCCAAGATTACTTTCGTCCTCTACCTTTTGGGAAGGGGGAAGGCTGAGGTGCGGACTGATGAAGTGGTTTGTACGGTGCTGCCCAGCAAACCAGAGCTGACTCAGAGTTACTGATGCTCGGCTGTGACTTCGTGATCATTAATACTGAATCTGTGCCCCGTAGCTACAACTTTGACAGGGCATAAACACAAACCTTTCTGTAAAGCTAGCCAGGTATAAACATGGTATATAGCTCTTATGTCAACTTTACGCTGACCTTCTGTGGGGAGGCTAGAAAAAAAAGCTGCTAGCTTTCGGCCCAAGAGCAGCTGAGGCAAAGTTGCCCCTACGAAGTGTTTGGCCGCATTTGAAACAACAGCTGAACGCGGTGCCACGCTCTGGGTTATGTGGCTACAGAAATCCTGACCTTATAGCAGGTCCTCCGAAACCGCAATTGGCCACCCTGTGAAAGCATGGCTTCCGACTCCTCTAACAACTGCCCAACCTCCCATCTCACTAGTATCCCCCCTTTAACTTTTTTTTTCCCCAATACTGCATAAAAAATTCCTTTTTCATCCATTCCTGCAAGGCAGGTAAATGAAATGTTACTTCCATTTGACAGTTCAGGAAAAGGAGAAAGCAGCTAAATAACAGCTCCCTGCCAGCATGGCAGCTGCTCTCCAGAGTCCCAGGAAAATCCATCAGTGACACTCACCCTCGGCTAAGGTAAAAACACAATCATGAACAGGTTTTAACTCCTGTTAAATTTTGAAACTTTTAAAAACATGTCCTAACTCGCCACATGTAGACGGGACACAAATGTATTTTAACACGTTTGCTGGCAAATGCACTAAAATGCAACACACCCTGTCAACACTGAGAATTTGAAAACATGTTAATTAAAAGTTTTCACTGACACTTTTTTTTTTTTTTTTAAATACACCTTTATCCTCGTCCAGACAAGCCTTTAAAGAAAGAGAATCTAAGAGCGGTTTTGGGAGCTGGAATCCAGTGTTTACAGAAATCCTGAACCAGCGTGTGCTTTCTGGTGTTCCCGTTGTGCCTCTCCCCTGGGCTATCTGAGCTTTGAGGAGACACTGGGAAGCCTCCTTGTGTCCTGGCGTGCACGGAGACCTTTCCTCTGTGCAGGGAGGACAGCAAGAAAAACAAAAAATGATAATCAAAGTTTACACTGAGAGATAAATATTCCCTACATGTCAATCTACCCCAAAGCCCTTTCTCCTCTTGTCCTGGTCATTATGAAGAAACAGTGTAACATATGCACAGGAAAAAAAAACATCTTACTTTCCCAGGAACTGTCAGGCTGGGACAGTGAGGGAATTTCATCCTTGTTTTAATCTGTATATACTTTCTGATAACAAGAGAACAGGACAATATGATCTGAATAATGCTAAATGTTTCAAGTTCTAAAAGTAAATTCAGATTTGTGGACTACTTGCATCTTTTCCTGTTTCCAAGAAACGAGTATTTCATAATGTCCTAATCAGTGCTGAGATTTCTTACTGACACATCACTTCAGTTTCTTCAAGCTGTACTCCAGTTTGGTGCAATGCTATCGAAAGCTTTTAACCTTCGTGTCACTCACAACCATTACAAGTCCTTTACTAATATTTGCCAAGCTTTTATTAACTGAATACATTCAACATTGTTTGTTAAATAGGATCCAGACTGTTTGAATGTCCGGTGTGCTGGGAAACGGAAAACTTAACAGAGCTTATATATTTTAAAAGTATCATACAGTTTGTCTTTCTCATATCTAATAAAAAAATATCTGTCAACCAGCTAGATAACCAGCCTCCAGTAATGAAGCTGATTACTTCGGGGGGGGGGGGGGGAAAAAACAACCCCCCAAAAAACAAACCCCAAACTAAAATCAAGAATAAGAAAACCCGACAACAAACCCAACCCAACCCAAACAAAAATTCCTTAGATCATACAAAAGCAAAAACACTCCAGTAAAGCTCAAGCCCCTCCCTTTAGAGCAATCACAGCAAGAAACAACAACAGGGAAGGTGCTAACACACCACTAAATGATTGGTCCCTGCTATATGGGGATTCTGCTTTAAAAAAACACATTTCAGCAGCAAAGAAAGGGCACTGGGGCTCCATTGCATTAAGCGGTGCACGGACAAAAAAATGGAGATAGTAGCCCTGCAGTAGGGAGTTGTAAATATTTTATGTCTGTCAGTTCTAAGGATAAATACTGCTCCGACTGTAGTTCCCCAACAGTTTTACTTGGGCTAAGTCAATGCTGGAGCAGTCCTTTGCTCCCTTCGTTCCTGTGCTCTGGCCCTACAGCTCCACTCCCTCCATTGTCCATGCCCTGGCTTTCCTCTGGCCTCCTGATAAGCCATTTTAGAGAGTTAAACCAGCAGAAAACTATTCTCTCTCTCCCCGCCCCGCTCCCCTTTTGGAGGGGGGAAGGGTAGTTTCCTGCTGGTTTAGCTTCTGTAACTCTTGGTGTGGCTAGATAGTAGCAGGGATGACAAGCAGGTGATAACCTGATTTGGCATGAAGTTACCTGCAGTTCCAATGACGTTTGCTTCAGCAGCACCACTGCCTCACACCATCCTCCTTCTCTGCAATTTCTGCTCCTTTCCGTTTTCACACTCCTCCTTCAGTTCTGCTGGGAGGACTGATCGGAGTAAAAAAATGCCCGATAACCAGGTATTACTGCGAATGGCATTGACAGGTGATGCCTCATCAAGTTTTTCTGAAAGACCGCGTGCGCTTTAATGACAAGTGCTTTGCGTCAT
This sequence comes from Haliaeetus leucocephalus, assembly GCF_000737465.1. NCBI lineage: Eukaryota > Metazoa > Chordata > Aves > Accipitriformes > Accipitridae > Haliaeetus > Haliaeetus leucocephalus. The sequence goes on along the minus strand of NW_010972585.1, from coordinate 2,336,838 downwards.
GTGGCTACAGCATTTTTGACGAACAAGCCAGCCGGGCTTTTATGAATTCCAGCTAGATTGGGTGGGGGTGAGGGAGCAGGGGTGTGGGGGAATGGGACTTAAATAGCAGTGGAACCAGCACAATTACGCTGAAAAGTGTCACAAGGTGTGAAATGAAACTGATGGCCCCAGCTAAACAGAAAGGGATCTAAAATAGGAAATAGGAAGCATTTGTGCTTGCCTCAGAGACTTGGATTCCTGATATTTAGTTGCTGTGAATTGAAACTGATTTAGGACTAAATCAAGCAAGAGGAGGGCTTGGGGCTGTGGACTTGACATCCTCCATGCCAAGTGCCTAGGGTCGCTGCAGGGCTCGGGCGGCAGGGAGAAAGCCAAGCGCCAAAGTCTGTAATTTGCCCAGCTGGCAGGTAGAGGCTGGTACCCCGGGTCTGGTTTTGTGATTCTCACTGCCTGAACAAATACACTGTAGCCACAAGGTGCAAAAGGCTAAGCCAGTACAAGTTGTTGTTATTATTATTATTATTATTACTATTATTATTATACTCAGCTCAGGAAGACTGTTTGCTTCAGGTGTCGGGAATAAACACTATGTAGAGCATCCCAATCAACTTGGCAGAAATGTGTGTGACCTGTACTATCTGGTGTCCTAGTAGGGCACAGGTTTGATATCAGTGATCGTATAATCCCCAGCTGCACAGAAATACATCCGAAATACGAAATAGGAAGCATTTGTGCCTGTCTCAGAGACTTGGCTTCCCGATACCTGGTTGTAGAGAAGTATATCCCCTCACTCGGGAGCTGGTCCTCAGACCTCTTTCCTGCGGTGAGGTGCTTTAACCCCTTTGAAAGCTTAAAAGGCAGTCCTCTTTCATCCAGCGGCTTGGTGGTGGGGCTCAGGAAACGCGGGTTTAACTCCCACCTCAGAAAATTCAAATCCCTTCATTTACCTCCCCCTGCTTTTCCCACGAAGTTCTAGGGTGAAGGAGCCTGAGCACAAATGTTTCCATTTTCTTTTGCTGAAGCTGCTCGGCGAAGGAATTAAGAGTAACTCTTTGGCACGGAGAATTACATAGTAATTGCTCCAAACCCCGAGCGTGATTCTGCAGTCTCATTGTTCCGCGTGCTTGCCTGGGAGTGGGAGACAGCTTGCCTCGGGTCCTTGCTCCGCTGAAGATGCTACTGTTTTCCAGTTTCTAGCTCTTGGAGCAAGCAAGGGCTGGCACCCAGAGTCCAGCGTTAGCAGCCTGACCCGGTGACTACAATGCACAGTCGTGATCCCTTTTTATCTCGTTCTTCAGCCCTCAAATAGTCATTTCTTTGCAAAGCGGAACCGACCGAGCGGAGCGAGCTGGTGCCGCGGCACCGTTGTGCTTCCAGCGAGGCAGGTCAGCTGCCCGGCTTACACCGGGGCTGAGGGAGGGCGGCGTGTCGTGGCCCCTTCCCCGCCACGCCGCAGGACCTCCTGCACGTGCAAGGTAGGTCGGTGCCCACGTAAGCATCGATCGCTCCGGACGTCACGCAGGCAGAGACCTGCTCCGTGTCTCTCCAGGGAAGGCAGCCGCTCCTGAAGCCCTTTGGAGCCAGGATGACTGAGGGGGGGCACGGTCCGTCGGTCGGGCACCTCTGAGGGCACCTCGAGCCTCTTCTCTCTCCCGGCATTTTTTAAATCAGTGACAGATCACGTCTTCAGGCTACAGTCCCTGGGTCCAGTCTGATGGATTCAGCAACTGAGTGATGGTTTTAAATTCTCAGTTTGGATGACCAAAACGCACATATGTCCTTTTGTAGATTTAGCTGCAGGCTGGAACCCCTCAACAGAGAGACAGGTTCATTGGTGCTTCAGATTAGATACGCCCTTTTTTCCTTTTCGTTGGCACAGTGAAGGGATGAGTCGGTCTATTCAGAATATCATTCCAGTATTATATACCCACCACCATTTTATTTTGCTTTATATTATGTCTAAACATTTTCATATTAAAAGTGTTTATGTGTATTTTGTCTTTTAGCACCTTGCTTTTCATAGTAACCTGATGCAAAAGGATTAGGTTCATAGTCAGTTCTGCAACCCCCTAGAAGAGTCCACCTTACTTATACGGTGAGTCCAATTGTCATTAGGAGTATGGATATGTAGGACAAGAGCCACCAATTTAAGTTTAATAGGCAACAGAAATTACTGTCTGCACATTGAGGGAGTTGATCCAACCTCTTAGCGTGAGAAATGGGTAATGAAGGCCTTTTTTTTTTTTTACAGTGGCTTAAGAAGTTTGCTGTATAAATGTTCCTGAAGCCACACACTGATTTTTGAATATGTAGCAACTGGGACAACTGAGAGGTCATTTTTGTAGCCAATATTGCAAGAAACCACAGCTATGAGGCTCAAGGGCTGCAGGCCAATAAATTAAGGGTTATTAAAACAAATGAGTTAACAATTACAAATTCAACTGTTTGACTTAGAATGGCACATATGCGTAATGCAAGAGACAGGAGGGGTTATTGGGGAAATAACTAGTTTAAGACGGGGGCATTTGTGTTCATAGACCTGCCCTGTGGCAGACTGCCTCTGTGACTGGGGTACGTCTCTGTAGGTACATCTGCCCTGCGGGCCAGGGTTGGGGCACTACCTGTAGCACCTCTTGTGGATACTGGAAGCAGACGTGGAGATAAACACAGATGAACTGGCTCCACATCTTGGTGAAGAAAAGTTTTCTGCCTTGAACTCTCTGTGTCTGTGCGGCCAAACACACCTTGTACCCAAGCTGCTGTCAAGCTGCTGTCAAGCAAAGGCAGCAGGAGGGCTGCAGGGATGAACAAGAAGCTCCTGACTAACTCAAACATAAAAAGGAAGCACGCAAGAGGCAGAAGCAGATGACCCGGGAACAACATAGACACAGTGTGCAGGGATGGGGTTAGGAAAGCCAAAGGCCACCTGGAGCTGAATCTGGTGAGAGATGAGAAGGGTTTCTACATCTACATCAGCAGCAAAAGAAAGACTAGGGAAAATGTGGGCCCGCTGCTGAATGGGGTGGTGGCCCTGGTGATGAAGGATACGGAAGAGGCCAAGCTACTGAATGTCTTCTTCACCTCGGTCTTTGCTGGTAAGAGCAGCCTTCAGGAACACCAGGCCTCTGAGACCAAAGAGAAAGTCTGGAGCAAGGAAGACTCACCCTTGTTGGAGCAGGACCCTGCTGAAAGGAAAGTTTAAACGAACTCAATGTATACAAGCGTGTGGGATCTGGTGGGATGTACCCACAAAGGTTGAGGGAGCTGCCTGATGTCACTGCAAGGATACTGTTGGTTACTTCTGCAAGGCTGTGGTGATCAGGGCAGAATCCTGAGGACTGGAAGGAAGCAAATATCGCTCCTATTACCAAGAAGGGCAAGAAGAAGGAAGTGGTGGACTATAGGCTGGCCAGCGTCCCCTCAGTTGCCAAAGAGAGACTGTGGAGTCTGCATGCTTGCAGATCTTCAAAAGTCACCAGGACATAGTCCTGGGCAGGCGGCTCTAGGCGACCCTGCTTGAGCAGAGGGCTTGCACCAAACGAAGCCCAGAGAGGCCTTCCCACCACAGCCGTGCTGTGATTCCCTGTGATTCAGTGTGTGATATCGGTTTTAGTGCTGCCTCAGCTATGCCTATACTCACTTCAGTTTCAAGACGTTGCATTTCTGTGACCTTGTGCCTCAGTTAAATGGTTTATGGAACACGGATATTAATACACCCTCTTATGTGCCTTGGAAGCATACATATGCCAAAGACTGCGAAGTGTTTTCAGTGAATGGGGCATACAAATGCCTTCTGTACACATTTATAGGAAAGAGAAACTTTACAATCTTTTTTCCCCTGTACAGTACAAATTACATTAAAGTGTGAGAAAACAATATCTGTAATAATGTTCTTGAAACTAGGTCCTAGGAAGCTGAGAAAATCATAGGTTTAATGTGAACCCCTGCCTTTATAAGTTCCCATGCTTTCTATGATATGATGTTGGAGTCTATAGAGAGCAGATGAAGTTGTGTCATAGTAATTTTTGTTTATTCCTTTTAAATTATACTTTCTCACACTTTAGTAAGGTCTCCCATTTCCCCCCATGAAGCTATAAAAGGCTGGCTTCAGTCTGTTTAGGCTCAAGCCATGCATGCGGTCTTTTATTGACAAAAGCAGATGGCGATTTTCCCTACAATCCGTTTCCTTTTCACTGGCTGGCATGTGAAACACAGAGAGCATACTGGAGGACACGCCGTCATACCACGGCAGCCTCAGAGCGCTCCCCTCGCCGGGGACAGCCCAGGACCTGCCTGCCCATGAGGGATCTGAATTACTGGAAACTATTTCACATTTGGCTTAGAGCTATTTTGACAATCTTCAGCTGTATCCTTTATTTCTTCCTTCTTAGCATGTAAATGTCCTTTTTATAGCAGCTATTCTTACAGAATTTATAGTTCTCTTTTCTTAAAGCTTCTCATTCCCACTTCCTCATTTTTTATTTAAGTCAGTCCCTTTTCATCTCCTGGGCATACCACGCTACTCAGAACACATACATTCGAGTGGTGAAATCTTGTGTCTTCCTCAAATTATCATCTCATGATGCTGGCCTCTATTCTCCAGTTTTTAATCTTCAAAGTGGCAATTACGTCCTTTTTGCCACACTGCCTCTCATGCTTATGAGGAGTTCCGAAAAATATGTTATTATCCTTCTTTGTATGCTTCCTTAAACCCCTCCTTTGCTATTACACCTACCAGTGCAGAGCAATGACTGGTTACACCATTGATTTCTACTTTTTTTCCTTGGATTTATTGGTAGTTAATCAGAGTCTGAAATCTCTGTGGGATCAGGCCTGTCTTTGTGGGTTGACGTTGCCTTATCAGTTAGCACAAGGACAGAAAAAGTGCGAATTTAAGCCTCTGAGGTGCTTTAATCTTGGCAGTCCCTGTGCAGAGCTCCCCTTTCTGCACCTTACTGAGCACTGCTAGGGAGGATGTGCAGCTTACTCGGTGTGTGGGCATAAAGCCTGTAAAGAGCTTTGGAGCAACAACTGGTTTGATACAGCACATGCAAGGAACAATTTATCTTTCATTCTTAGACCCCCATACATCATGAGCACTTTCATTTCTTTTTCTTTACCTCTGTCAGGATTTTTAGATTGCTTTTTTTACGGCTATGTTCAGCACTATTTCTTTCAGAACCATTTCCATTTAAATTTTTCATTCATGTGCAAAGAAAAATTTCTGAAATGGACTAATAAAGCATCTGAATAACTTAAATGCTTATAAGCCTAATATTGCATTCACATTACTAAAAAATACTGAAATGTTTTCCTTTAAATATGAATTTTATGAAACATTTATAATCGTGGGAACTTTTTGTATGCTTAAGCATTGTGAAGTTTGTACATACAATAGCATTGACATGTAGGCATGGGTGGTCTGGAAGACTGTGAGCAGCTAGCATGAAGCACCTCCACACTAGTAAGGGCAGGAAACATTCAAGCCAAAGATGATGGGAAAGCCACAGTTATCGCTGGATGTGCAGCTGGATTTTCAGTGCCCCAGGAAAACCGGTAGCATCATGCTTTTTGAGATCCTTTTCCAGGCTCTGCACATTTGCAGCAAAGTGAAACACGGTTCTACAGGCTGCAACTTCTGTGATTGTGACAAACAGAACCTGACGTTCAGGCAGATTCAAAATGGAGCTGTGCCTGGCTTAAGCAGGCAAATTGAGAGCATTCAGTCTGCAAAGCTTGTTCTTTATGGAAAACACAATTTGAGTCTTTGGCGATACTGATACTAAAAGTATCTCAAGGTATAAACACGTGTTATAGTGCTATCAAACTTTTCGAGCAAGGGGTCAGTGGGTTTCTTTGGACATTTTGGATAAGGACAGTTTCTTTCTTCTTTATGAGCTCACCGCTCCCCAGATAGAGCTTTTGAAAGGCTTTCATATCTCACCTCTCATACCTCACACCTCACTTATAACCTCATTTATAACCTCTTTATAGAGGGCAGGGCACAGGGTGACTCCTGCCCTCCTCCCCTCAGGGGGCAGAACCCCATTTCCAGCACAAAATCTTCTTCTCCTCCTACTCCTCCCACTCTTCTTGGGACCTACAGGTCCACAAGTGACCCTGGACACGCAGAAACTTTACCCTGCCTTGGCACTTGCTTGAGGAGAAAGAGGAGCATGGCTGATGGGGGTGAAGAAGGAGCCAGGAGCTGAGGTGGGTTTGGGTGGACCTGGCCAGTGGGGCACTCGTGTCCCAGACGCTCAGCTCTGCAGCGGTGTCGGCAGGCCCTAACGTCATCGTCCTTTGGTCCCGTCGTCAGCAAGCGCAGCTATCCTGACCCTCACCGTGCTGCTCCTTGTCCCAGGAAAGCAAGCTTTCTCTGCTCTGTACCTTCAGGTTGCGCTTCAAAGCAGATAATTGTATCTTGAAAAGGCATCGTGTCAGATTAGAGGAAGCCAGTCTGTCTGGAAGGTCTCAGAGGGGAGGTTTTGGCACCTGAGACTGGGAAATGATTGTATTATCTAGCTGTTTCTCCTCAGAGATACAAATTGCATCTAGCTGCCCGGCCAACAAAAGGGTGAAAAGAGGAGAAAGGCTGATCACACCTTTCTGCAAGCGTGGGTTCCCTTTATCTTTTTCTGCCAAGACAAGGCAGGAAACACTATTTGTGTTTGCCTGGGTGTTGATACAGACTGGTGATACAAAGCCATGGCGTCCAGCTCATTGCTAGGACCAGAGAAGTGCTCGGGACAGGACATTTTGCTCCCTCTGTAGGAAACGCACATCTCAGGTGTTTCTAGCAGTACTGCTCTCAAACCCTGGGCAGGGGGACTCCAGCTCACTGCCCCGGTGGGCTGCCCTGTGCCCATGGGTGGGAGAACGGGGGTTGTCAAGTAAATTATTAGTGGAGCACAAGGTCCCCAAGCCTCAGAACAGAAGTGGGCTTCTCACAAGCTGCATCTTCGGATGTATCACAATGTAGTGAGTTGCTTCCCTTCTGATGCCTCAAAATAAGGACTGGGGCAAATCACCCTCCTTCTTTCTCTTCCTCAAACCTTCATGGGTGGCCCCACAGAGATATGACCAAGTTTGAAAAGGGAATGAAGAATATGTGGTGGTTTTATTTTTATATCTAGATTTGTTTTCTTTTTGGTTTGAGTTACTTGGAAATCTCTTTATATAAAAATACTTCACAATGTCATTTGTTTCCTTGGGTGGAATTCGTCTCCAGCTCTGCAGAAATGCTGTACAAATGTGGTACTCTCACAGATGTACTTGAACAGTTATCAGAGTCTTTGGAAAAGGTAACAAAATATAAACCAATAGAAGCATTCAGACCCGGTTATTTCTTAATTTTATTTGTAGCAATTGATGATAGATTGTTGGTTCAGTTAGATGCAGAGGAACTCCTCCAAACACAATGTTTTCCCCCTTAAATTTTGTATTTCAAACCCCTAATCTGTTTATACCTACAAGTACATCTACACACAAATATATCTGTTATGCATTGACTCACTAATCCATTCATGATACACAAACCTTTACAAGTATTATCACAAACTTGCCGCAGTTAAACAGAGATAAGAGCAACTCAAGTTCTGGTTTTAATTCTGCTTTACTTGATATGTGTGTTTACGTATGTCAACTGTAGATGAGATTTCTGAAAGGCATCCTTGGTAAAAGCAGTACACATTTTAAATTACTCTTACACTTCATTAACAAAGTCATGGCTTGGTATTTACTAGATCTTAACCACTGAAGCAGAAGATGTATGGGATTAGGAGAAAATGTGAAAGGTAAAGTGTTGAACTCCTGAAATCACCACTACATTTGGGTATTTCTGAAGCAGAAAATCAAGTCAGCTCTGGTTTCCAAAGAAATTATTGAAAACCTCATTGCCGGCTGCACTTGCTGGCTGCACTGTGCTTTTATTAGCTCTATTAATGATGTTAGGTAGATACATATTGTTCTCTTTCAAGCAGCTTTCACAGGGTAGTACCTAAAGTGCTTTGTTTTCTGACTAATTTTAGTGGTAATTGATAGCAAAGTATACATGGAAATTGTAGAAATTTGCTTTTCTGAGAACTGTTTTGTAACCAGGTCCAACAGTCCTGTGGAAGGTCCGCCATCCCCCTGTGTTAGTCTCCTTACCTTGTTGCAAATATTAATAGTAATAATAATCATCATGTCTATTAGAGTAACAGGGCGAAAAAAGTAAGGCTTTTCAGGGTGGTAGTCAAATGCTGCAGTAGTACAAGGGCAGTTCCCCAAGCCCAAGGTTTATAGTTAGGCAAGACAAACACAGGAATGGGGAAGAGAGCAGGGCAGCACAAGCAGAAACAGCCAGAAAAGCGTTCCCCTTTTCAGGGGGTGGGAAAGGGGCAGCTTGTCAGGGCGGAGGACGCCCCAGGGGGATGGAAGAGCGTGGGGGGCAGGCTGGGAGGAGGCGGGGAGGGGACCAGTTGCTCTGTGAAGCTGGGGAGAAGATCAGCCAGAACCAGAGCAAGCCTCCGACCGGCTCAGAGCGAAAAAAAAAAAAAGACTTCAGGAAAACCTCTGAAGGTGCAAATGTCCAGCACTTCCCGGTTTGGCTCCTGTTATTCCTGTTAGCTGGCAGCTGCCTTCCTCTTTCTTTGCACTCCTTCCCCAAAGCCATATGGGAGTAGGATTAAGGTGGGTGGAAAGCACCACCTTTCTCCTCATAACCTCAAAGCCAGGGGATCTCCTCTGAACGGCTCGGGGCCTGGCATTACTGCCACCATCTGTTAACTGCTCCTCCTCGGCGTTACGGCCATGGTGGTGTTCAACGGCCCCAAACAAGATGCAGACAAGGGCCACTGTCTGCAAATCTAGTCGGAGGCAGCTGGGAGAGCTTGCCATATCGTGCTGGCAGATGGGACAAAGAAAACATCCTCACTCTCTTTTTGTGCAGGGGAAACAAATGGGTTAAATGATTTCCCTGAGGTCACACAAAATGTCAGCAGAAAGGGGAGAACAAAGCTTACTCTTCCTGAGCCCAGCGCTACGCTTCAAGTCTAAAACCCCCGCAGCTCTGGTACAGGCAAAAAGGAAGGTAAGGAAAGAGGAAAAAGGATTAGTAAAGACCAGACATACTGGCTCACGACTGCTCATATGAAGCGCCTTAATCGAAGCTAAGCTTTTACACAACAGCACTGCAAATGGCGTGGGATTCACATCTGAAATAAAAATATTGGCAGAATTGTAGTCTGGGACTATTTTATGTTCTGGTTTTAGGGTCTGTATCACTCTGTTTGAGCACCTCATGGTCATCAGCGGATTTTAGCCTCACGAAATCATAGTGAGGAAGAAAAGTTTTATCCCCATCTTGGGAAGACAGAATTTAGGCAGACGACTGATGAAATGTGTTATCTTGGGGTCCCCAGGAAGACTGAGGCTGGGTTCCACTGTAGAGCAAAAGCTTTATAAGTTTCAATCTATATTCCTAAATCCCTTAAATCACCTTTTCTAAATTGGATTTTTATGAATCTGAAGTCTACTGCACAGTCTGTGTTTATATTGCTCTCTGAGAGAGACACATGGCTCCTGCTCTCTCGCTGCGTCTTGCTTGGGGAGTTTGTTGGGAGCCTTTTCAACAGAATTATGAGGAAAGGCATGGGCCTGCTGCAGGAGGCTGAGGACAGCGAAATTGAGGGAGCAATTACATTTGCTCACCAACCTCAGGACTATTTGGCTGTACGAGTAGCCTTGGGAAGCTGTTTGTGTGAGGAGCTGGAGGAATGCATGTCTGGTGCTGAAGGAATGAGTCTTGGGAAGGGGAGGTTGCAAGAAGCAGCTTCTTAAACTCTTCACTCTGGGCAATGGATCTGATGGGAGGTGGACATGATTGCTCCCAATGACACCCTGCCACCCCTTTCTCCTGAGCAATGCCCCAGACATCATCACGACATACTCTCTCTGTGGCTCTAGCAATTGTCCTTGGGAGCCCACAGATCAAGGGACGGATGTAAAGGTTGGGATCCTGGAATCTCTTCCACAGCCCTCTCACAGCTCATTTGGAGGAAATGTCAAGCCTGTCCCATAGGTTTACCTTGCCATTCATCCCAAGAAAGCAGTTTAGGATGCATTCTCTGTATTGGAATGTACTGATTGTTATATGCTCTTGAGATCTTGTTTATTATTGCCTTTTCCTCTCATACTGAGTCATAGAAGAGCTATTCAGTTTGCCTCCTGTCCGTCCCCCTCTCCCTGCCTCAAGAACAAAGCAACTCACTGCATACGGGTCCCGCTGCTTATGAATGCAGTTTTCCCGAGGCCTCAATCAGCACGACATTTCAAGGCTTAGATCTGCATTTCCCAAGTCAGGGCTCAGAACCCCAGATGGAGTCTAGATGGTTACTAATGTGTCCATTAACCTGAAGGAAATTCACATCCCTTCTATATCTATTCTTATACCTAGTTTACTACTGATAGATCTATAAGAGAACCTGCAGCTGATACTCATTTGGGCACTGCAGGCTTAGAGGCCAGCACAAATCTGTCATGACCTGGAAAAAGGACAGGATATTGTATGGACATAAAATAGGCCAGTTATTTGTATTTCCTTATTAATACTTTGAGCATTGCCTGTAGGTCTGGACTTCAGTCGTCACTTGCTCGATGACCATGCAGACAAGTACACATTGTGTTTATTGCCACATTGGAAAAAGCAGCCCATCATGCTAAACACTGCAAATTCTATCATCTGCCTTGTCACTGTGGGATCATGTTGTGTCCTGCTAGCTGGTATCACAACAGAGGCTTTGTCTGTGCAATGCTAGGTTTGAGTGTTCAACATAATGAATACTCTCTTACAGCTAGTTTACCCAAGGATTGTTGCCATTTTTCACGATGAGGTTTTTTAAACATATGCCTGTATGTAAACAGTCAACACAATCTAGAAGAAATTGGAACTCCCATCTGGATGATGTATTTGATTCTCATATCCAGGAATTTCTTCTAAGATACTCTATCAAAAAAGTGTTCTCTTGTTCTTTCTTTTTTTTCTTCTATAGCTGCAGGAGAATGTTTGTACACTAGATAATTTAATTTTCTTCTGCTTAGTGCTTAAATCATCTAGATGTTAGAACTTTTTCATTTTTATTTTCACCTAGTTTATTAGTCTCTAAAGAGCCTACCAAATTGTCAGCCACATTTCTCTGATTCTGTGTTCCATAAAGCACTATCCAGCATGTTATATGATTTTGATTTTTTTTCTCTCATCGTTGGTCTGTCTGATTCCTGGCAAGGGAATAAAGATGGTAGGTTCTCAGACATTTGGTTCCATCATCAGAGGAGAAAGGCTTTGGTATTAGTTTCTTTTCAGGGACACAGAATCATGCATAGAAATGAGACCATCTAATCACAACTGTCTTCTCCCCTCAGAACAGTAGCTACCTTCAAATAGCATCTGTTCACAACTTTTTCTGCCATTATAACTGGTGTAGTACACTCAAGCATAATCAGTATTGTTACCACAGAAAGGAATACATAATAATACATTTATGTCTCTACACTCAAGAATAAAAATGTATAGAGGGAAAGGCGGAAAGAGGTCACACCAGTGCTTGAATATACCAGCTGCAAAGTAAATAAACTGGGGAGAGTCAGTGCCTACACTCAGAGTTTTGAGCCTCTAGTTGTGACAGCATTCACAGAAGCTGCTTTACAGATTAGGGAATTGTTTTCAATTAGGCCATTGTTTTCAGCACTGACTATCTAACCCTGCTAACCTTGGGGTTAGAAAACGCAGTGGTAGAATGGCGAGCCTGTACAAGCCTTGTCTGAACTTCATCTTCTACCTCTCTGTGCCCAGTGGAGTTGCAATACAGCTATGAAGAGTCCCAAGGAAGACAAGACTAATACATCGAAGACAAACAAAAAATACAAAGCACCAGTCCTTATGGATACATGGTGTATAATCCCTCAGCATAGCTGTCATTAACAGCTGCTACAGTTGAATAGAAATGATTGCAGACTTTGGCAAGAATTATTTTTCATTTGAAAATCAAAGTTTGAAACCAAAATTTTTTCCCATGAACATACCGGTTTTGACTTCAGATGGAGAAACTTTCTGGTTCAGGATGAAATTTATGGTCAGAATGAAAGTGAGAGAAAGAGGATGAGGATGGAAATTCGTATTGTTTGGGATGACTCTGTGGTACAAAGCAAGACAGATATTTTTGTCAGAGGACAACCTCACTCTCTGTAGCCTGCAGCATCATAACTTACCTCAGTGCTAGAAGATTAGATTTCAGCATGCCAAGCTATTGTGGGGAGCCTTCTTCTTTTTCTCAGTCCTTCCTTTTGTATATATCCCACTCTACAATTAATTTTGCATTTCTAGGTAGAAGAAGACAAATAATTGAAACCTAAGAATGTTTAACAGATGGTAAAACTTCTATCAGTCTGAATAGCAACAATAATTCAATGCTCAGTTCTTATTTTTGAAAATATGCACAAAATTGCCTGTTAGCTATCATTAGTGCTCTGTAAATGGCCAGCATTTGTCAAACTCAATCCAATGTGCACCAATAACCTTCTAAAACCATCCTTTCCATTGTATAGGCTGTTCCTCAATATGCTGTTCTTCATCTGTTTTCTTAACATTTTCTCATGAGTTTTGTACTGTTGCTGTCACTAGTTCATGTCTTTTGCTGGTAGCCATGTTTGGAAGCAGGTATTATCAAACAGGTCTGCTGAGAGAAGACGAAGTGGCCAGAGGACTGTAGTCTGTAGGAAAAGCCTTGAGGAAATTGATAAATGACTCCCTGCATTTTCATCAGGTCTTCACTGCTAGAAGCACTTCACTGCTTCTTCTTCTAGCCTAGGGATCAAGTGGGATTTTAATATCTGATTGTACTGGCAGAAATGAAACCAGTTCCACACAGCCTAGCTCATCATCGTAGCATCTTTTAGAAGATGCATCCTAAAAGATGATGATCAACTACCTTGTAGGATTTCTTCTCCCTTCTTCTTCCCTAAGGGGAAAGCATACTTTGGAGTGCAATATACATGCCCAAGATCTAATGAGTAAAATGAATACTTTCTGGATGGTGAATTTTTACCATGCTAGAAAACCACTTACCTGGACCAAAAAGAGCTTGGCTAAAACTCCCAAGCAAAAAGTAGGAACAGCAACATTACACACAGTCAAGCGAAAATGCTGATAATTGACGGTCGTCTTCCCTTATTCCCTTCAGCTAAAGCTGAATTAGCAGCCACCATGGAGTTCTTTTCTTGACAAAAAAAGCCTGGCAAAGATGAAACGCTGAAGACACTGGGAGGGAATGCTGAAACATGGCTCTGGGTGAGGATGTCTGAGGGGATGTGTGACCATGCAGACAACCTTTACATGTTAAAAAACAATGGTAGTCAAAGAGATAAGTATTACCACAAAATTAAAAAAAAAAAAAAAAAGTGTAAGAATGCTCTCAAGCCCCTGCCAGCCAAAAAGACAGGAAATGTTTATTCATGTATGGGTCTATGTATTTCAAAAAGAATAAAATGTTGCTTTCTGAGGATGACAGCTTAGACATAAACTACAATCGGAGTTGTGATGTGATTATAGAAGAGTGCATACCTCTGAGGGTAATAAAGAAATGATTCCGTTAAACATTGCGCAAGCTTTAAAATCAGTGTCTCTTCTGAACAGCATTCTAGGAAGCTATCCAGATGCAGTAAATCAAGGAGAAGTGGCTGAAATGTCTGGGGACTTTTATTCCTAGTATAATTGTATTTGAAAAAGTTACCCTGAAAGGCTTTGCACAAAAGATGGCAGCAGAAAAATGTAGTTAAAAAAAAAAAAAGAAAGTATTTACATTATTGAGAAAGGATCACAGACATCCCTGCTTGAAATGATAGGATATGGACCTGCAGCCAAAGGAGTTGCTGTTCAGGTGCTATTGTCCACAGCACTCTGATGAGACTTGCAGTACCTGTTCCAAGGAGTGTATACCTGGTAGGATTATTTTAGAGTTCAACTGTAAACCCCTCTAAGGGGTTAAAAAGAAATCTAGACGTCAGAAGAGGGAGCTCAGATGCAGTTGAAATGACAGTGGTGAAGATTAATATTCAACCTCTGCCCTTGACAAGTCTCTAAGGCTTGGCAGTTTCTCACTAGGAGTCTATAAAATGCCTAGGCATGATTGCTACACTTTGGGAAGAGCCAAATTCCTGAATTCTCTGAAGGGAACAAAAATAAAGAAATTAGGTTCATCATATATACTTCACTCCCATGAGAAGGTTACCAAGTTGTTTGTATATTTTATATCAATTCATATCACTTCCTACAGTTGGCAATAAAACCCTCACCAAAACTTTGGCAAGCAACTAAGAAAATGTTCTGCCAGACACCATTAATACAGATCAATCTGGTTTCCTTTGCATGAACCAGAAGACTACTTTCCTGAGGCAAACTGCAAACAGTTTTTTCCTCAAAGGCTTGCTTTTTCAATCCTACTGCATGCCAACAGATCTAGGATAATTCATAGATTCATGGAACTTAAGGCTAGAAGGGATGGTTAGATCATCTACTCTGACCTCCTGTACACTTCAGACCAGTACATTTCACCCAGTTACCCTTGTACTGTGCTCATAAACTGGCATTTGGCAAATGCACTTCCTCAAAAAGTTATTCAGTCTTGAACTGGAGACATCAAGAAAAGAAAATCCACCGCTCCCTTGGCATTTTCCCCCCACCTCATTAATTAATTACTCTCACAGTGATTAAAAAAAAAAGGGGGGGGCTTTCCTTTCCAGGTTGAATGTTTTTGGCTTCAGCTTTCAGCCGCTGATTCTTGGTACACCTCTCTCCACTAGATTAAAGATATTCTTAGTATTATCTCCTCATGAAGAAACCTACTGTACCTCTCAATCTTTGATAAACTGAAGAGATCAGATTTCTGAAGCTCTCAAAAAATTTTTGTGGTTATTTTCATTATCTTCTCCAATTTTAACATTGTCTTTGAACCTTGAATAAACTATGGTTCTCATGAATACTGAACACCAAGATAAAACCCATTTCCCTAGTCTTCTTCACAGTCCTTCTTCTGATAAAAGGTAGGAAGTTTGGTTTTTTCCTCATTGAACATGGTCCTTGAAGAAATTCCTCACTGCCTATTTTGCTCCATGGTCTTTCTTTGTGGTCTGCTTCTGTAAGAGGGGATATGTCTGGTCTTCAAATGATCAATTATGGGACAATTTTCCTCAGCATGGCCCCTGTGGATCACTCCTCTGTGGTAGTAACCCCCACGCTTTATCCCTCCTTTTCTGGGGAATCCTCTAGATCCGTGTCAGGCCTCCTAGAGTTCCCCAGCACCCTGGTTCCCACTGCCCCTTGTCCTGGTCACTCAGGGTTTCCTCCAGGTTGGTGCCTGCCCTCAGCACCTCCTTCACCTCAGACCATCTCCTCAGGGACACAAAACGGAGCACTGAGATGCTGCTGTCTCCAAATGGACCAAATTGATCACATTACCAAAGCGATTAGATATGAAGCAGAGTTAAAAAATTGCTTCTGAGGCTTTGAAAATCTCATCGTAGTTACTTGCACTTCCCAGCTCCAGAAAGTTATTTAGAATGACATTTTGTGGCTGGGCTTAATGCTAAGTGATCGTTTTGTGGTATTAGTTATCAATTGAGAAAAATAAGCTGGTTTTGAGTACAGCTTTCCCCATCCTGCGGTAGATATTTAAGACAAGTTACACGGATTACACCCCAGAAATATGTAATTCATAGCTCCGAATCCCTCCTGTACCTTCCCCATGCATCTAGCTTGGCCCATGGTAAAACTCAGGAAAAACTCTGTGCTGCTTTGTGCTATCGTCCACAAGGCAGGAGCTGTCGGGCTGCTGTGTACAGCAGCCGCATCCCCTGATCACCGTCAAACCACTCTGCTTAACCCCGCTTTGCGCTTTATAGCACCAACAAAGAAGACGACACTTGGCTCGTATGTTCTTCCCAGACGTAGCCACAGAAGCTGAGACCAGCGTGACTGCACCTAAATCGCCCCTCAAACCTGCCGGATTTGCACCTCCAAAGCAGCCGCTTCTCTGGTCTGACGGTGACAGACTGGGCCACGCAACCAGGAGGGCTGCGGCGTGCAGGGCAAGGGCTCCCATTCTGGGCTGCAGCTTTAATTTTTTTTTTTTTTTTTGAGCCGTGCAATCCCTTTTCCTCTCCATGACGTCATGCGCTGGGCTCGGCTGGGGGAGAGAGCACGGCTCAGTTTGGTCCAGATGCCGAAGGGAGGACTGGAGCCCGCAGCGGGGCCGGCGACTCCGCAGGCTCTTCTGCTCGGGCTGCCTGCTCTCTTCCCGGCCCTCCAGCACCGCGGGAACCTCTGGAGACAGCTTTTCTGGCTCCAAGGGATCGGACAGTAGGGTGGGAGTTCTAATCCCCGTTTTCTTTCCAGAGGTAACCCATTCACCTGAAAAGTATTTCAAGGAAGATTAATAAACTAGATGAAGAGGATTAGAAAAAAATAAAATTAATCTTTTCCTCCTCTGCTCTCCATCTCCTCTGTCTGATATCTGCAGTACCTTGTTAAATTTAATAGCAACTTACAAATTCATGTAAAAGTGGAAAATATCTGTATTTGTAGCAAGCATTTTGACCCAGATTGATGTAACTGCCACTGCTGTAAAGCTGGGTAAAGTTTGTTATCTCAACCGTATTCTACAAACTTCAAGACCAAAATTTTTCCTGCTAGTCCAGAATCTGCTTCCTAAACCCCTGGGGACTTTACTGGAGTCCATTAAAGGAATGGAATAAACTCTAGACCACTTAAAGTCCCCTTAAAAACTTCTGATTTCTTTTTTTGCAATCAAACAGGTATAATTACTCCTGCCTAAGGTCAGGTGGGTAGAATATATGTCCTGAATTGCAAAGTCTTGAAAGCCACAGCTTTACTCCACATCTCCTCCCCTTCCCTCTCCTTCCCTTCCTTTTGGGGCAGAGACAGAGAAAAAGAGGGAGAGGTGTTGCTCCTTTCATCAGCTCTTTTTAATGCAGCCTGATTTAGTGCATGTAGAAGTCATTTATATAGCAAGAATGAGCCATTTTGCAGCACTAGAATAATTCCATTGTACTGTACTTCTGAAGAGTAGCAAAGCTCATGGCTATTCCTGTTAAATAGATTTGAACAGGAATCATAGGCTATATAAACAGCTCAGTACATAATTCTAAATGAAAATAACATCCTAATGTGTGAGTGATTTACACCAACATCAGCTGTCTCTGGGAAAAGTTAATGTTTGTTCTCATGCTTTCGTTTTCCTGGGTGGAAGATTAACTACACATATTTTCTGATTTCTTTCTTGAAGTGGTTTCATATTAGCATAATATTTTTGTTCCCACAATTTCACTCTCACACAGATTAGTAAACTGGAATACACTGTTTTTTAAATATAGTTCTTATTCATCAGATGTGTTATTCAGGCTTCTCATATTCACAGCACACAGTATAACTGTTGCAAGCACATTCTCCCCTTTGCTGTAAGGAATATTCTTTTTTGTTTTCCTTTCAATAATTATGCAAGGCTGTTGCAGTGACTGCAGTTCAGTGCTTAAGTACTAACACTATTCTTATGGGCTGGATACTGTGTGTATGAAAACTGCTAGCGAACCTAAGTAAGAGGATTACTGCTATGACCAGGCACAGAATTTGGGCCTAAATAAAGACTGATTTTTGTACGTGCCATTAGGAGAGCTGTTTCCAAAACTGTGTGAATGACTGAAGACCAAGTTACACAAAGGTGTTACTGTGGGGTAATGAGATACCAATGGATCCAGGTGGCTGCGCATCTTGCCTGTAGCAAAGGAAAGCTAATTGCTCAACAGTGAAAAAGTGTGTTCAGAGTTTGGCTCACAGGTTTCTATACTGCAAAGGGTTTTAGACATACTGTGGGCTCGGTGATCTACTTAACGCATTTTATCCACCCACTGTTTGACACTTTTTGGAGTAGAAATGATCTGACGCCACATGCCTCACATAAGTGCCCGAATCACTGGCACAGGTTTCACTCTTTTTCTTGTTTTCTCTCTATCCTGATCATCTGCTTTTTTTTGTTTGTTTTGTTGTTTTCCAGAGAGCTAAAGTTTAAACAGGAGTTAGAAACATTCCCCTCTCTCCTCCGCTCAGCCCCTGAATAGCTGCAGCCCCGCGTTTAGGGATCTTCTCCTACAAAAGGAGACATAAGTTTCTTCTCCACTACTCCCTTCCCTGGGCTAAGATAGACAGTAAACCCCATTTCACTGCACATCGGTGCAGGAGAGAGTGCAGGGTTGTTAATTCCAGTCATCCATGGGCCCTGGATGATGCTCAGGGCTAAGCGTCTATGAAGCCTTCAGAAGGGTAGGATTTGAGACAAATCCATCCCTTGTAAGTTCATGTTGACTAGATTTGGCAGTTTTTTGCTGTGCTAACCAGTGAACTTGAATCTTCTCATGAGGCAGTTGACTTTCTCCTAAACTAGCTTTACTAGTCCTGTATTCAGAGCCTAATTGTCTTAGGAACTGACTCGGAGGTATCGCTCTGGTGAGGGTCAATGTATTTCACTCCTTGGGGAACCAGCCCTCAGGACCGATGTGAGATGATATTGAAAGCACATGCTGCTATGCTTTGCTTAAGTGTAAACAGGGAAATGAAATCTGATTTTGTGACTTCCCAAGAAACTATAAAAAGCTTATTGCAGGGGCAAAAAGTAATTTTCCTTCTAACATCTTACAGCTTAGGATTCTTTGCATCCTAAATGCAGAGAGGAGGTGCAGGGACTTTCCTATGACTTTGTGTCCTACTTCCTCCCAAAACTTCTCATGGGCCTTTTCTTGCTGGCCAAAGGTTTCTGTGAAGCTAACTGCTGCAGAAGTCCGATTATGACTATTTTAGAGATGTTACTAACATCCACGTAATTTGATATATCAGGATGCCAAGTCAGAGAGACGGAGTTATTAATTGTATGGAGGAGTACAAGGTTTTGGCAGGGGAGGGCAGGATAAAAACTATAACAAAATTTGAGGTGAGTTTGTAGGGTAAATAGGATTGGCAGAAGAGTTATTATTAGGCTGGAAAATGGAATTCAATTCTAAGCTTTGGTTAAGGAGAGTTTTCCAGATGTTTAGTGTTAATAGAAATAATGATGTGGGAAAACAGTAAAGACTCTAAACTGGAAATGTCAAGACCTTCAGTACTCATTTCAGTGCTGGCATAGACATTAATAAATAGCAGATTTACTTTAGTTCTGGTTTCTGAGAGCACAACAGCCATTTGAGTCTCTTAAATGCTTTCCCTTTAATGAGCACCCAGGTGTCCAAAGTGCTAGAGGAGCACATTGCCTTAGCCATGCTACTGAATATGAACCAGGAAGTCTCAGGATGTCAACAAGCTTGCCTCCACTTTCACAAATATTTAAAAACCAGTCATCGCTCCCCCTGCCCGCAAATGGCAAAAGAACATTTTTATCTGAGATCGCACTGCAGTTTTCAGAAATCTGTCCCGACCTATCAGGAGGTTTAATCATTGCTGTTCCCTTAAAGGAGCTCCAAGTGTCAGTTAAGCCCATATTTGCTGTTCCAAATGAAGGGAAATGAAAAGCTGCTTAGGAGTTTGGATGACTGGGGGAGGCTCTGGGGAGTCTTTGCTGGGGTGTGTCTGTGGGAATAGCAGCTTGCCTGAAGAAGCAAGAGGTGGCAAGGCATGGGAGACAGGTAAGGTGAGGGGGAGCGGGGCAAATATGAGCGCTTTGGGTAAGGCTCTGGCTAAAAGCACGGGGATACAGTGCCATCATGTTCTGATCTGGCAGATTTTCCGTCCTGAGGGAAATGAAGCATTGTGAATTTCTTCTAAACAAGGTTGCATCAAAGAAAAGCCCAGTTCATCAACAGTTTGTCTTCCCAGCTGGAAACACCTACAGACAGCTAGACCCTCGGATCAAAGGAGGAGTAGTAGTATCAAAGTCTTTGGACGTAGTGACCTGAATCTAGACAAACCATTTTTTTTTTTACAGATCTGTTTTGGATCTAAGCTGCTGCAAATGATTGGTCACCAAGCTTGTTCTTATCAAGTAGCTTTTTTTTGGTGACTAACTGTTTTGGGACTTTCCTAAATAATGGTTTTCAGAATGGCAAAATTCACCGGGACCTTTGACACTTGCTCATGAGCCAAGGTGGTCTTTTGAAGGCCACGGTTCTACCTTCAGCTGAGGTTTGTAGCATTTTGCTCACTCCTGCTGAAATGTGAGTCATGCTTCTTATTCTTCCTCCCACCCTCACCCTTTTTCTTTCTGCCTTTCTTAGTCCCTGCCGTATCATACTATATATTTTTGATACGTTAGTTTTCAGCACATTTAGGTCAACTCACAGAAAGGACCAGTGGGCGCCAAAGTCAGCACAAGGAAAGGGACAGGAGTCTGTGCCTGGCTGGAAGGCTGGGACATATCGTCCCTTTATCAGCTGTCGATGAGTGATGATGTCTGCTCACCCTATGTAATGCAACCATATGTGAAAATACAAATACACTCTTCCTTCAAGTTAGGTGTAAAGGGAGGAGTAATCCTTACCTGGCAGCTGCTCACGCTGTACCCATGGTAGGCAGAAGGGTTTACTTTGGGTTTGCTTTATGTCTTCTACCATTGCTACACCCGTACTTCCACAAGGAAATACAAACGAGCTAGGAAGGAGCTCTCGCACCTCACTTGTTGCAAGCTGGACAGCTGATTAAGAGCGGTCTCGTCCGCTGCGAGCAGGCAGAGGTGCACGCAGCGCTGCAGCAGGTCCGCTGGGGAGAAGGGATGCTGCCAGCATCCATCGTCCAGGGAGGGCGGGACAGCGGCTGCTCCAGGAATACATTTTCGTGACATTGAATTTTATTCGCTAGGAGTTTGTCGTCTAGATTTCTACTCTTTGGGCACAGACAGTATCTGAGGAGACAGTTAGGTCCTGTCTGCGCTATGTAAGCAACTAAATGTAGCAGCTTTCTTTTTCTTTTCTTTCAGGCAGGATGTAGCTGCTTTGTGTTAACACACCAGCTAACCCCATCTTTCTGGATGGAATAAAACAGTATTCTAAATGGTCTGCTAAAGCTTGCTCTGCTTTAATCTACTAAAACAAGTTTAACCAAACTGTATTGTAACAGGCAGGATATATGAAAAGATTTTCACTAACAGCGATTGTTTCTTTTACCAGTATATCTGTTGTTAAAATACAGATGGAGGCAACCCACACAAAAGGCTAGATGCTCAGCGGTCATAAGATGGCATAGGTTTAGTAGAATTAACAGAATTACACTGATCACAGGTAAGGATTTGGCTCTCATTTATTTTTTCAGCAACTGAAATATGTCATGAGAGAAGCTCCACCAAAGGTTTACCTAGCGA
Source organism: Haliaeetus leucocephalus (assembly GCF_000737465.1). Classification (NCBI taxonomy): domain Eukaryota; kingdom Metazoa; phylum Chordata; class Aves; order Accipitriformes; family Accipitridae; genus Haliaeetus; species Haliaeetus leucocephalus. The sequence continues at coordinate 2,315,449 of NW_010972585.1, read as the reverse complement.
GTGTGGTCTTCTGCAGTTGCAAGCAATCACAAATTACACCATATGATTCTTTCCAGAAACCATTCAAATTCCATTTAAAAATTGTTAGGATTTTTGCACGTGATACCCTCTTTGGGAGGCTATTTAAGCAGATCAGACTGCTTGCGGTTAGAACCTAACTTTCTGCTCAAATTTGTTGTCGGACACTGCTTATCCATTTGCTTTTGTGACAACACTGTTTTTAAATTGCATAATAATTTGTCTTTTCCCTTGACTATATTTACAGAGATCAGCCATTATCACTCTCAGCCTTCCTTCACTGGACTAAGCAAGCCAAGCCTTTTTACTCAATTCATAATTGCCTTGTTCATAGCTGGGCCACGGGCAGCTCTCGGAGAGCCTTGTGTTTAGCGAGTATTCCCAGGTTCTCCCCCTCTTTTAACACTTTCAGAAGTTAACCTCCCAATTTACAGCATGCTTCTGTTACCTGCTCTTAAATCCATGGCATTGCATTTAGTGCCTTTTATGTGTCCTGTTTTATTACTGTAGTTCTCCAAATCATCCAGTTATTTCTGCTTGATCTCTTCATCCTCTTCTGTTTTGAGGTTGTCCCTAACTTTGCCCTTTACTAGCACATTTCATCATCGTCCTTCTATTTCCCACGCTAAGTGAAAATATTAAGCATGATCAGCCTCAATCTTACCTGATCAGAAGAGTCAGTTGGAGTCAGACCTACAGAAGTATTTAGGTGTCTAAGATGAAGAGAAGTACATTGCAGGCTTTGCAAAATTAATTAAGGTATTGCTGGGGTGAAAAAAGCAGCAAAGTTCTGATGTATGGTCGTAAAGCACTTTGTATCTTTCCTGAAGATGGCAAATAATTGTTGTGAGTGGCAATAATGTGTACAAATGTAGTAGGACATATCAAATCTGCCTGAGTTCCTGTCTGCATCCTTAGAAACCAAAATGTGTTTCAAAATTTTGAAGGGGAGCATGTTCCCATCAGACAAATGCTAGGCAGGGCAATACCTGGGGCAGATACTGTAGCCGAAGACTGGACAACACAATTAAGTGAGAATATGTATTTATTTAAATTTCTGTGAAAAAGTTTTGTAGAGAAGAAAGGAATTTGGCCATGGCAAGGAGAGGTGCTCCCAGAATACTAGAAAAATGTAGTAGATACTCGTTGCTAAAGAAATGTGATTCTTATTATTAAAAAGATGTTTTCGGTTTGAGTGTGGTGGGCAAGACATGCTTTACTGAACTTTAACTGCACGAAGTAGGTGGAAGAAGTAAAAACTGTTTAGAAAGGAAAAATGTGCTACAGTTCATTTCTTGAAGGAAAAAATTTTTCCCACAGTTGAAAAGGTTACTTGAAGCTACTATTTTCTACTCCATGTAATTCTTTGAAGTTAGCGTATGGAACATGACGATGACAAAACAGGCCACGCTGAAAGAATATTATTAAAATTTAAAAGTTAGGTCGTGCTACCACTGTGACTGCTTTGTTACTAGAGCCCGTTCCCCTACATGCAAACACTACTGCAGAGTAATTAATGGCTTAAATGCTCTGTTTTTTTTCCGAAGGGCTTCTTCGGCACTCCTGGAGCAGGATGGGCACCACTCACGGCGCAGGCAGGCAGCCCGTGGCTTGTTTTCGGCTGGCTGTTCTGTGTGTGGCTGTATGCTTTGTAACCCTCCTTTAAAGGCAGAATTACTAATTTCCATCTGGGCTTCCCTCATTGCTCTGTGAGACTGTTTTTTCAGCACAGGCTTGCGGAGTTGGACAGTTTATTTTTGCTAAAGCACAGAAAAATTAAACTGAACATATCCATTGATTTTTGGTGTCCAAATGGAATTCCTGAGGAACTGATTTTTGACAGTACCTTACAAAACCTTCTATGTTCAAAGCGCAGCTCCCACTAACTTAAATCACAAGGCACAGTATTTTTCTAAATCCGATCCCTGGTACTTGTTTCAGACAGGCTGGGATTTCTAGCTGTCCCTGGGGGCAAAGCCCTTCCCCCAGAACAGCCCAGGGTGGTGGGAGGACCTCAGAAAACTCTGGTTCAGTTTATGCTGCCTTTCCCCACAGTACACATGCTTTCATTAGCACCAGCTTTGTGGAAGGGTGGAGAGGATGTTTTTACTGCCTTTCCCTTCAGACGTCTCTGTTTTGTCCTGGTGTACATATAATAGGGTGTTTTGGCCATCTAAAAAAATACCTTAGAGGAGCAGAAATGCCCCCTGGCCAGGCCTACTCCTGACTTACGCCTTCAGGACTAGCATCATGGGGATACCCAACGAATACTTTAAAGCTTGCTTCTAACTGCAATGGGCTGCTTCATTTGAATTGTCCCCATTTTCCCTTCCTCCCTCCCCCCATTCCTCCCTAGGAAAGCATGTTCTTTGCTTATGGATAGAAAGGAAAATTTTCTTTAAATATCCTTATGAAACTCTTTCAGGTTCTGTGTTTGAGGTATGTCATATTTGGAAACTTTTCAGGGTTTTCCATATTTCTGTACAATGTATATTTTTTTTTTTACTGCTAAGCCATCCTATATGAGTTAAAATTCTTACATTTTACAGTATTTTAAGGAGATAATTTTGTCATTAATCCAAAAACTATGCAGCAGGCTATTTTTCATACCACATCACAATTCTCCTCCTACTCGTTCTTAAAGGCAATCAAAAATCCCAGATGTTTTTCCTGCAACATCTGGCTCCCTCGCACAGGCTTCTGAAGCAGTGTTTGCAGCCTTAAAGTCATGTCTTGGTTTTGTCATTTAGTTTACTGATGGGTTGTTGGAGTCACTGGTGGCACAGGGACTGGTTTGCTTTGACAACTCTTTCAGTCTAAATGAAGGAGATGGGCTTGCAGGCCTGTTGGGATTCTGCTCACAAATTTTTGGTACTCAGGAATGTGACGAGCTCAGCCACCTCAGCTTCCTGTCTTGCAGAAATACGTGCAGCAGTATTAATGCACGTGGACCCAGAAGTGTTCCCTGCTCAGCCTCAAAAATGAGGCTACTCATGTCTAAGTAATTAGCTGTATTCCTGCAGAACATACAGTCAGGCGTTCAGTCACTGTGCCAGACTCTGTCCTGGGGGAAGGAGACAAAACGTAACGGGAGGGAGCTAGAAAGGGCTGTGCTGCCATGCTTTTAATCTTTTTTTTTTTAATATGTCTCTTTTGGGGACCTTTACACATAAAATCTTGCTTCTTTCACATCCACCCCACTGTGCTTTGATCACCAAGCTATGTCTTTCAACCTGTTTCTCATGGGGTGTACCCAATGCATCAGGTCCTGTAGGGCACCTGCTTTCCTTACATGGATTGACTGATAGCCTCTCACCTAGGATTTAAGTGCCACATGTACTGGGGGCCTTGACAACTAAGGTAGCATTCCAGGTGAATGTCCTATATTAACTTTTGCCTGTTTCAGGAGAGGAGAAGACCTTTTTATTTCCTTCTCATCCTTCCCACCCCCCTAAAGACCTAGAAAAGTTCTGTGTTCATCCCAACAGGGAGAGAAACAGATATTGCATTGATTTTCCTGGATTGGAAAAAACCCTTTCTCCCTGCTTGGTTGGTAAAGCTGCTGTTATCAAATGCATATGCTACTGCCAGCAATACGACTCAGCCGGGGGCACATGCTGCTCACTTTTCATCAAAGAAGCAGAGGGAAATGGCTCCATGGAGCATGCTCCGCAGTTGCCTGCTGAAACCTCTGAGACTGGCTCTGAATTTCCTGCTTTGAAACATTTTGCTGCCCCAGCAGAACAGTTCATGTAGCTGGCATGAGGCAACCACACCTCTCCTCTGGGCTCCAGCATGCTTTCCCATATGGGCAGGATGTGGGTCTCTATGTCCCGTCTCCTCCTAGTTTTTTGTTTGTGTAATTAAATCTTCCACACTGACATGGAATTCTTGCATGCTTTTATGTAAGACATGTGATTTACAGTCTGGAAATACCATCATCCCTTAACTGGCAATGTGTACGCTCTCCTCATGTCCCTGTTGGTACTACCTGTGCAATATCATAAAGCACTCAGAGAGGTGTTATCCTGCTGCCTTTTACCTGCAAGTGTGACTGGTGCTGGGTTACATCTCTTCCACAGTACTTAACTGAGGATAGGATTTTAGCTTACACATCGTGGTGGGTTATAAATGGCATGGCCGAAGCAGGGACCCCATCTGACCAGCTTGTATGTTGGAGGTTGTTCCCCATAGCAGAGTTCTCTGAAGGACTTATGAAGCAGGACTTGAAATCAGCTTGCTTTAATAAATTGGCTACAAACACTACAGCAGCTCCAGGTCTGCTCCAAGAGCTGCCCAGCTATCCCTGTAAGGGCAGCACCCCTCCAAGAAAGGATGAGACAGATGACAGAGAATCATGCATCTTTCAACCATCTGACTTTAATCCCTTACCACATGTGAGTGAGAACCCTTAGATGTTTTACAGGGTCGCTTAGTTTTATGGCAAAAAGCACAAGACAATTGTTTAATGTACAGAAGAAATTGTCACTAGTAGGACTTTTGGTATCTTGACCAGCTACAGTATGTGAGAAATGCAAAAGGATCAGCATGAGAAAAGGATACTAGAGACCAGCATAAGTGAGCAGGGGATGAATGAAAGAGAAAAATGAAGACAGCAAATATAAAACAGAGTCAGGCAGTAGCCATGAGTTTCTCTGCAAGTAGACGTGAACTTGTTCTGCGTTCCTCATCCTCTGGCCAGGTGGGGCACTACGAAAGGTTGTTGCTTTTTAACCCAGCCAAATCCTTGGTGTGTATCATTTGTAGAAGAGGTAGATGTATTCTTCCAGCTCTGAACAAGTGTAAGCAGAAGTCATCCTCTGACAACAGAAGCGAATTGAGTAGTTTATCATGCCTGATGGTTTGATGTTCTACTCTTCATTCAGGGCCAAAAGTCTAAGACCAAATCTCCACTGCCTTGCATTTTTTTTGTGCTGGACACAATGGTGTGGGACACAGACTGGGATCTAGGCTGGGCTATTCAAAAAGGCACAGTAAAACATGCAGGGTACAAGTTTGTTTGCTAACAATGGTTTCTAACAGCTCTGCCAAAGGACGTGTGTGAAAGAATGGGAAGAATAGGAAGACCAAGGAGATGAGGAGTCTGTGCAAGTGAAGAAACACTGCAATGTAGGTCTGAGCAGAGGCTGTGAGGAATGGCTTGTGCTGTTTTACAGAAGTTAGAGCTTTAGTAGATTATGGCAGTACTTGTGCTCTGTAGTATCTGTGCCATTGTGAGATGCGTGAAATGGACTGGTTGTTTTGCTTCAGCACATAAATTCAATATTGAATACAGTTTTTTGTTTTGTCCAGTACAGATAAGGAGCCTGCCACCGATATATCCTGGGGATGAGTCAGGGTGGTGGTGTGCCAAATTCTTTATCTACACCACATACACATAAAAACATCCACATCTTCTGAATCACAGTTACCAATATCAGGAGATCTGCTTCATCTTTCACTCTGGGTACTGTATCAATTATTAGAATATCTTACTTTCAGCAGATTTAATTAGTATGTTGTTAAATATGCTACTACGGCAACATGCCTACCCCAGGATTCCCTATGCTGCTAGGCCTGGTACAGCTGAACTAATAGAAAAGGCTAATGGGAAAGTCTAATGACCATTTTTAAAGCTTAAATAGCAGTCATTTAATCTGACACTCCACAGGCTGCCAGTTGTTTCCTTGGGATGTTCATGGAGCAGTTAAATGCAAAATAAAATTTGTAGTCAGTGGAGCTGCTTTATAATTATTCTTTAATGCTGGAACTCTTCAAAACTCCCTGAATATAGCATTCAACAAATGATATCGGACTGGCTTTCCCCCTCCCCCTTAAAAAGTTTAATGTGCACATGCGCTGCCACGATGCATAGGAAAAATCCTATGGAGCAGTCCAGCATACACAATCTGTCAGACCAAGAAGAAATAAAGGTCTGTTGTTAATTCAGACAAATGGTCAGCAGCTGCAAAATAGTTTCCACAAGAAACAGAGCAAAACCCTCTCAGTTATGGATAGAATTTTTTACGATTTTCTGTTGCCTTTTCCAAGGCCAAAATATACTGCATATATTCCTACATAACTTTTATTCGTGTTCTCTGCTAATTCAGTGCTGTAAGCCATAGAAACAAAAAGCCCTCTTTAAAGTAAGAAAAGCCCACTGATTTTCATACTGCTTTTCAATATTTTAAACAAATCAATTGCCCCCGTCATATCATTACAGAGAGTAAAAACGCCCCAGCAGCTCAACTGAATGTTGCAATCTGCATTTTCCTTGTAAGACTGCAGCCGTGGTGATGGGCATGGGCACGCGTGCCAGCCCAGGGTACTTCTCTGATTGCAGCGGGTGTATGGTTGCTGAATTAGGGCATCTCATCATTACATTCCAGAATACCCGTCATTCTCATTCTAACAGTGCTTTTCCTAGCTGGGTCACTTTTTGTGTGCATCACAAGGATATCCTACGTCTCTAATACTTTGTTACTTAGAACAGGGAGAGTTTTAACAGTTTCTATTCAAAATATGCCAAAAAAAAGTAAAACATGGTGCTATCCATAGCCTTTGCTGCTGCTGGGATGAACTCACAGCTTCTGATGCAGGTTTCTCTACCTGAGGGATGGTTAAGAGGGACTGTGCAGTATCACAACTTTAGTGTCTCCTTGTGGTTTTACAGACATTGGCAGCCGTGATTGCCAGGAAGATGGGCTGGGTCAGACGCTCCTTTCCTAACCTGTTGAGGTCAGTGGTTGGGTCTGTGTTATTCAGCTCTGCATTTGCATGTGATATGGAAGCAAAAGCTTCTCAAATACTACTTAACTCCTATCCCTTAATGACTGTTTCTAGGAATTTTGTCAGGATAGTATCAGTGTTCCCCAGAACAAATCCCAGAGTGAAACCTGGACCTATGATATTTAAATTACACATAGCAGGCTGAGTTTTATTCTGCACGGTACACTGAACCAAATCCATTTTGGGTCTATCTTCTCTTAAATCATCATTTGAGCCAATAGGCCAGGAGGAACTTGAAGGGCTATTGGATTAATGGAGATCAAAATATTCATATTGCCCTTTGTAGTCTGAAAAAGAACACATAATCTGCAACTTTTTTACTGTTTTTTAAAAACCCAAGCAACAAGAAAATAGTCCTTTTTTGTCCACCTGAGACACATTCAGTAGAGCTCAGATGTGGATTTGGATGTTGAATAGACACGTTTCCTCCAAGTTTAGAGAGTGTGGGATCATTCCTTTGCCCGCTGCTGACTACAGTGCCTGGCAAATTTAAGAGTATCTACATAAACTACAGGACGCAATTGCTTCCTTCTCATCTGTGTCAAAACCTTACAGGAAAGTTCTCTGAGCTGAATGCATTGATTCAGCCCCAGAGACATACAGTCTGTGAGAATTGCATGGAGAGATGAAGTCAAAAGGATTTAAAAAGAGCTTAACATTTGATAGAGACTGAAGTGAATAAGCTGCAAACACAAAACATTTCCAAAACTTCATCTCCAGTGCCCTAACACTGTTTTTATGAGTTATCACCATCTATTTTGAAGAAGATCCCCATTTCTATACAAATTAAATTACATCATATAAGCTACATAAGTACCACAGACATAATAGCGCATTTATGAACATGTGTTTTATTGATGATTTAAATATTTGAGACTGGTGCCCCATGTGGGTGAGGATGTGGAGTCTTCTGGACTGAGTAGGATTTATGTTGACATAAGTTCAACCCTGTGTGTGACACCACTAAATGGAGTACACCGTCCTTCTGAAGCAGCGGTGGTTAGCTGCAAACTCTCTGATAGGTGATTCCACAAGAAGGGTGAACTTCAATACATGCAGTTCTTGTTTAAGAGTCTTAAAAGGTCTTAAGGTGTGACTTGTTTCAATGTCCTTCGCAGGAAAGGGTCAGCCTCCTCCTCTGAAATGTTCGAATTACAGTATGTTGGGCTGCAATTCAGTTACACAAAATAAAAAACCAAACAAAACAAAACCAGTTGTTAGACCTTCATGTCAAGATATCTTTAAGCTTGCCCGGACCTTTCCACACATTTTAGTCTTGTTTGCTACAAATGCTTCTGAAGGATAAAGGTCTTTGATTCTTCACTGCTTCCACCATATGTAGTCACTGACATTTGGACAAAGTGAGAAAAAAATGAGTATAGAAAAGAATGCTGATAAAATGACACATGTTCAAGTGCAAAATAAACTTCTGCTTAAAGCGCTCATTATGACTCCAAATTAGACACAGTGAGTACCTTGGGTGGCTCAGAGGGTTATGTCAAGAACATTAGTCCATTTCTTTCATGCAGTTGTGTGCGTTGTTCTTATTCTTGAAACATTAAAACTTTGGTTGCCTACATTTTAAAGCGTAAGAATATGTTACCGTTCTGATGGGGAAATTTTATGAAATGCTTTTGCGTATAGATAAGTGTTATGGGCCAGATCCAGAATGGGACTTCAGCAAAGTGATGATGATTAAGCTCAAAAGTCGGGTGCGTGGCTCCAAAGATGAGATTTATGTTGCTGAATTCCCTGTGCTTTGAATGTGGGAGAGTTTGTGGTTTGTGAAGACGATTTGCAACAGGCAGGACACCGAGTGGAGGAAATGCTGGAGACAGCTGTGCCTCTGAAGGTCTGTCCCTCAGAAGTTTAACTCAGTGCTAATACAGGTATCTCTGTGAAAATGGATTCCCTGCCTGAAACCACTTCCCGCACTTTGGTGTCTCAGACAAGGAGCCTACTGAGCCTTTTCAAGGTGGCAGTAGTAGCGTGAAGTTGTGCGAAAGTAATGGGCAATCTTTTATCTTTCTGGGAGCGGTGATGAGCAATCACCTTACGTGATAAATTGCTCTTTCCTGTGAAGTATTACATGGAGACACGCAAATGCCACCTCCTGGATCTTGCAAGCAAATATTCTCTCCAGTTGGCAAAGTGGGCTGGGTTGACTCCAGTTTCTTGTGAGACTTTCCTTCCGCTCTCTGTAGGTACTGGGTGTTTAAATCACAGAATTTCCCAGTCGCTTCTCAGCTGACCACAAAAGCAAGTTTTCTTATTTCCCTATTTAAAAAAAAAAAGTAGAAATAGTAACTTTTGTTTCTCTACTGAGGACACAATAGTCATTTTTCTTATTTCTTTACAGAAAAAAAAATAGAAACAGCAGTCATTTTTCTTATTTCTTTACAGAAAAAAATGGAAACAGCAGTCATTTTTCTTATTTCTTTACAGAAAAAAATCAGAAATGAACCGACTTTGAATTGTTTCATGGGAAACTGCAGCTTTCAGGCAATTTCATGACACATTTGTTCCTTCTGTTGACATGGTGTGTGGCTGTAGAAGAGAGAGCACGAGATTTTGTGCCTCCTCTCCCACCAGTAACATAAGAACATTTCCTTTTCTAAACTACTGCTTCACTAAAGTATTTCCTAATCTTGTAAGAAGGGGGAGAGATATTTTTCTGAGCAAATGGCTTTACCCAGAAATGACAGTGCACCTAATGCTGGCATATGTCTGCTGTGCTGGGAACTTGTGTCCAGTGTCCTACGTTTTTTCCTGCTGTCAAAGAATGAAGGCATCTATTTGAAGCCTGGAGTCAAATAAACAGTGATCCTGTAGCAGGTCACACTGTGACTTCTGTAAATCACTCTGAAGCAATGGGACCTCATGCAGTAGAAGTGCATCCAGGGCAGGACGTGAACAGGGCTGGCATGTGGCAGGGCTGAACTGGAATTTCCCACAGAGCAGCTAGAAATAAAACAGGGGAATTCAGAATGAAATTTTAAAATGAAAATCAAGTAGGAAGCTCGAAACAGGCTAATAATACATCCCCCTTTTAAGTGAAATTTCTGCAAAAATTCTGAAGTGTTTTTTTCTCAAACACTTTTTGTTTCTGCCCCTGTTAAGTGTTTTAAAACATTAAAAGATTTTAGTGACTCGGTAAATTCCACTTCATATAAGCAATCAGATTATGTCATTGAATCAGCTGTAGTTATAAAATCTCATTGAAGACATAATTGTAATTCTTCTACAATGATATGTTTTGAGCTGATAGATACAGATATTTCTGTCTGATGTTTTACCATTCTAAGGAGTTTGCTATCACTTACCTTATTCCATTACAAGTGTTTAATAAGCCAGCTATTTCAAAACAACCTGTGGGATTTTAAATGTACCTTTTTTTCCCCCCAAATTCTTCAATCTCTGAGCTACAAGTTAAAATGAATAAATATTAGGATTGCCCTACCATACCAATGGCTTTTGGATTTAGTAAATAAATACTGCTTTAGTCTTCAGTATGGATGAGCAATAGTTCCAATTAATATTTGGAGATAATTACATTAGACATCTCTCAGAACCCATTCCACCAAAAAAACCTCCAAGGCCAGCATGGACCTAATTAAGCATAATAATAATCTTAATTAAATATATTTTGTGAATTTAAAATAGTTTTATAGCATTTGCTATAGTGTGATTGGTGCCTCAGTACCAAATATGAGAACTGATTCTAGCTAGCACCTACAGAGGAGTTCTGTCCGGAGTTACAGAAATCAGGCTTCAAACGTGAGCAGGTTGTGAGCCACGGCAGCTTAAGCCCATCTGCAAGCATACCATCATTTGATAGAGGTTTTTGCCTATTCATGTGCATCCCTGTTTTACAGGACTCTGGCAGATGAACTTGCCTGGTCTCCCTATGGCAGTTTCGGGCATTTTTACCCCAAGCTGTTCGCTTGGCCCCTGTGCCGGATCCTGTTTCTCCACAGGGGAACCAGCGGCTGGGAGCGCCAGCCACCCCACTGCCAAACTCACGGTTTAGATAAACCTGCCTTCACTATCCATCGAACGCAGGCCAAACTTTCATTGAAACGGCTGAGACACAGGCACATACTCCATTTTGGTTGTCTGGGAGAAGTGGCCTTGGACACTGGAGCAAAGTGAACTGCTGGGCAGAAGACAACTGCTTGAAATCTAGATTTTCCAGAGTTTGCCCCCTTACTTACCTGAAGCTGTTTATATCTCTGTATAAATTTTTCTTTTTTTGTTAATTATTATTCCCTTATTTCCCAGCAGGCACATTAGACTTGAGTCTTCTCTTACATAAATTTGCACTGATGTGATTCTACTGCGTTCGTATTATTCTGGATTTACGGAAGTAAAAGCAAAAAGCTTAGAACCTGTGTGGCTTCCACTTCTATTCACTTCTATTTTATCTTTGTAGTCTTAATGGGAGGAGACCTTTATTAAGTAAGACAAAACTCTCATTATAACAACTCAAAAAGCAGTGTCCTACATCAGTGGCCTTTTCTATCTGAAACTATACTTTCCATGTCAGTGTCACAAAATATTGCCATATTAGTGTATTCCCTATGACTGCATAAAGAATTTGAAAAGTCCTGTTTATTTGGCCTTGTTAATTTGTGCTCTACATTGTTTCCAAAAAAAAAGGAGACGAGTGCTAAATGTTAATGGACGCTCTGAAGGAAAATGTATTTTTATTTGTGAGACCCCTTACAAAGTTACAAGTCAGCCTTAGAAAGCAGACCTTTTGAAATTTCTTATAAAAAGAAAACAAGGTTCTTTTTTGCTCTTCATGGATATCAAAAGAATTTTGTATGTGATTGAGAGCATCTGGCTCTAACTGTTTTAAATAGCCTCAAGCATCTGACTTTAACTATAGAAGCTGAGAAATTCCACTATGGGTAGCACTTCTTCATATACCTTTCAGATGCAGAAGGAATCAGGATGCTGTTTGTATTTCAACAACCAGCCTTAAAAAGAGAGAAACATGACAGAAGCAGAATATTACAGAAAGTTTTCATTTTGGAACAAACACGCTCTGCATGGATCAGAACAGGAAATTGATACAGAAACTGGAGTGTCTTCTTAAAACAAATTGATTTGGCCTGATTGTTTTGCATTTTCAGTCTCAGACATTATGAATGCAGAGTATTATGTGTATAGTCACACTTATTTATTACAGTATGAGCAGCACACGCTATATCGTGCATGATTTAGTTTTCAGTTCACACATATTACAACTCTACCAAAGTGGTTTAGACAATAGCATTTCTTTATAGTTAGAGTATACGTGCAGGTATACTTGAAATTCTGCATGTTTAGGGAATTATATTTTAGAGCTAGGATGGAGGACTGAGAGAAAAAAAAAAGGGGCATAAAATAAAATTTAATGACAGGCTGTCCTTTAACACAAAGTCTTTCCTTTCATTGCCGTGTGCATTCATTTCTATGGAGTGTGAGTAAACAGAAAGGAAATAGCTTTTGGCCTGATGAGCACTGGGAGGATGTTTCTGTACAAGAATACTTTGTATGCTGTACATCCAGACAGTTTTCATTGCACTGGCTGGAAGAGATTGCCAGGCATTAATGTTATTAGTGAAAAATGCTGAAGCTGAAGAAGATAATTCCTCACCTAAATGTTATAGCTCAAGCAGTTAAGAAGTCCACTGAAACTGTGATATAGTTTTAAAGTAAAGAGGGCATGAAAAAGGAGTTTGTAAGCAGAAGCTGTCACTATTTACAAATGGCTTTAGCAGTCCAGAATTATACCTGCTGCAAATGTGATTCTACAAATTATGGAGTTCAGTGGCCCTGATCCAGCAACAATATGATTTCATATCACCCATGCCCCACTGATGCAATGACTTACAGTCCTGATGTACACAGGAAAAGCTGAACAGCACCAGAGACTTTTTTACAGAGACCTGCAAAGCACTGAGCTGTGTTAATGCCAGCTTCCCAGCCCCCTGCTTAGTCCACCCTTGCCTTATGATTTTAGAAAAAAGCCTGTGTTTGTTTACACACAGACCAGAGCACCCCAAGTAAGGCAGGATGGAATGAAATGGCAAAAACCGAGGGCTGTCTGCATACTAAATTATTAAAGATCCCATTCACTGTAAAATAGTTTAAACAAAAGCAATAAGACATGACAGTCTTTTTTGCTGTTATTTAGTTTCATACGGGCAGTCCTTTGCGTTTACAGTCAGTGAGTTGTGTGAGTTCAGACAACTCTAGGCTGAGCTGTTTGTCCTTGTGGTATTTCAGATTTCACACCTCATGCTGTAAAACTTTCCAGGACCAGCTCTGTGCTTTGAAGTATACAGTGTATGGCAGTAAACATCAACGAGTCATAAACATATTTGGCCCCCAAAAACATTTTACAGATTATACTTGCCTTAGTCTGTGGTGATACCATTCATTATTCTGCAATTTCAAGAATGTGTAGGATGGCAGATAGCTCAAAATCATGCTGTTTTGATGAAGCAGTCAGACTTTATGGAAAACTCTTGTCTTAAATGCTTAAAATAAACAAATAGATATGGAAACAAATTATTGTGGCTGTGTGTTTTCTTGACCCAAATAGTTAAAAGGTTTTTGCCGCTGCTTAACCATGAATGAATTCCTATTCAAATTAAATTGTCATGACAGTGAACAAACTCTGAAGAATATGACTTAAAAGTGTGATGTTTAAGAGCTAATATTTTAATGAAGATAATGCTCACCAGCTTCAGTTAAGAAAGGGCTAGTCTAATGAAAGCAGTGTGTGATTATTTGCCCTGGATGACAGCTGTCAGTGTATAGATACTGTACATTCAATTATAGTGAGCTGAAGATAAATGTGCAATACCTCTAATAGATATTTGCAGCTCTATAACTGCGTTATGTGTCTGTACGAAGCTATGCTTTGATAGACTTTGTGAGTACAGGTTAAGATCACAGCCACATCGATCTCAGTATGTCCGTCATGAGAGTCACTCGCATAACGTTGGCTGATTCCCAATGCAGTGATGAGAGGTTTCAGTGTAGGCAAAGACTCTACACTGAGCTCAGAATTAAAGGTCATCTTGGGGCTCGAGTATTTTCTTCCTTGCTGTTTTCTCATAGCCTGTAACGGCAGCGACATCTTCCTCGGCTCACTCCACCCATGCATTCCTATTCCTTCTGTTTTTCATGTCATCCCACTTTTCCTCCTGAGCCCCTGGGTAATGCTAAACACTCTGTTTCCTGTCTTAATTGGTGTGGCCTCCTCACACTTATTTAAGATTTCACTCCTGTGATTAGAGTCTTTGCAGGCTGACTCTAGAGAGTTTTGTAGACTTGCTGGGAAATAGATTGGCCCTCTGCATGGGTCCACTTGCAGAGCTATGTATTAAGTGCAAAGTCTTAATAGAAAGAAACTGCTTAATTATGATGACAGTGAGTAATACCAGAAAACTGAAAAAATGCACACACACGTATATATACAAGTACGCATATTGAGGTTGGTATATGAAGGAGCAATTCTTCCCACAAAACGATACCAAGCACAAGAGATTTATTTTTTAATTAAAAAGTAAAATATTCCAAAATTGTCTAATTGATGGATGGGAAGCTTTAGCAAAGTGCTGAACATAAGGGAACCTGACATTAAATGTTTGGTACGCTGCCATGACATTTGCTGAATTTTATTTTTATGCTGAATTTAAACCACCAGTGTTGCTAAATTTGATTCTTAGAGGAATAATGCACAATAATGGAAACTTAAAATAGAAAAGAATGTAACTTTTGTGAATGTGGTCAGATACTACATTTTGTACTTCTGAAAATGATAAAAAAAGATTTATTTCGTTTTGCTTTGAAATTCCTCTACGTACAAAGAGTGGAATGTTCTTTAAGAATTAGTGGGTTACTTTAAAGAACAATCCTTTAGCTTTCCTTCATTTTAAATCTAGGCTTTTCAGTATATTCACTTTCTTTCTTTCATCTTTTCTCTTTGTGGAAGGAGAAAATGAATACCACGGATTGATGTGAACATTTATATTAATCCTCAAGATGCTGACGTTCACCAGGCTCCACCTACCCATTTTGTTAAGTTGCAGTAGTGGTAAATTATTACTATCATTCAGTATTTGTCTTTGCAGATGCATCTTCGGTAAGATAAGATAGGTACTTTTTTTGGCTTTACCTGTATTAGGAAGATAACTTGTACTGGCATTCAGTTTTATCTCAGGTATGTCTCTAGTGTCTTGCAAGGTGGAAATAATTTGGGCACCAGGGTATGCCATACTCTTAAAGAACCCGTATGGTCATAGGAAAAGTCCTCCCAAGAATGAACACCGGGCAAGTAAAATAGGAATTCTGCATGGATTGCTTGGCAGTTTCCCTGGATGGTAATCTAGTCAAAAGGGGCAAACCTGTTTACCATGGGCTGCCTAAGGTGTCTGATCAGACCAGTTCATGAAGTCCATTTGGGGGTCCTGGGACATGACTGGGTGAGTGCAATGCCTTTTTTTATCTAAACATAGAATCACAGAATCATAGAATAGTTTGGGTTGGAAGGGACCTTTAAAAGTCACCTAGTCCACCCCGCCCCTGCAATGAGCAGGGTCATCTTCAACTAGATCAGGTGATGAATTATCATCATCACATCTCTTACATCCTTGAGTGTGAGGGACTGTGTGCCAGCACCTGTGGTTTTTAGAGTTAGAAAATACAACCAGCGGCTAGATAAGAAATCCATGAGTGAGTCTGAGAGGAAGATTCTATGTCCCAGCTTTATCTTGGTATTTTCTGGACCTCAGTTCACTCTCCCTTCCCAGAGTATTCAGTACTTGTGGAACCTCAAGGTATGGTTGTAGTTAAAAGACATACAGTTAAGCCCACTGACCATGGATCCCTAGAACCTGATTAGAGTTTAGGGAGGTAGTATTACTGATTGGACAGGGTTATGATCACAGTATTCATGTACTTTCTCTAGGGAAAGTGATTTATCAGAAAGACCAAAAAGGAACATTTCATGTTTGTGCCATGTCCACAGTAGGGAAAAAAAAAAAAAAAGATGATGTAAAGTTTTTGAACTCGTACGTGTTCACAGTCCTAGTGCAAATAAAGTGGATCAGTTTTAATATGGACAGATGTAGTGAAATAAAAAACAGTGGAAAAATCTTGATCAGTTACGATTTTTAAAACTTCAGCTTGCCTTGCCTATATTGAAATTTTTACACACATTAGGTAGAAATTTGCCTACTTTCTGTGAAAAGAGGCCAGGCTGTGAATCAGGCAAGATGACCTGTGGCCTAAGACTTTGAGCTGCAGTAGACTCAGTGGTCCTCAGAAGAAAATCAGGAGGCTATCTTTCCTTTGGGGAAGTTTCTTCCCAGAGGACTTTAAGGGTTTGGCAAAATTTTGATGTTTAACTACACTGAAATTGCAGACCATGAGCAGGAAGGTATGTCTGCTGTCTGTGCCTTCACTCCAGGATGCCCTCTGTCAATGCAGTTCTATGTTTTTCTTATGGGGACATCAGTTTCCCAAAGAATCAATACGCACTGTTGTCCTGGATTACTTTTGAAGAAAAAAATGAAAAGCATAAATGGTGACGCTATTACACATCAGTCCAGCAACACTCAGGGGACCTCTGCTCACTTCTTCTTGAACGGGGAGGTGGCCTCAAGGGGAAGGGTGCAACTCCCTCCCAACATACGGTCTCCTCTCTGCAATACCTGGGGGTACACTGAGGCACTTTGTTCTCCCCATACCTCTTTCCAAACACAGGAATCTCAGTTCTTTGCTTGCTCGTTATTTAAAGAAGATATTATCTAGGCTCAGTTGGGAAGACCAAATTTTACCCTCCCCTTCCTCTCTTGCAACTCCCCCTCCTTCTCTGCTTCCTATCAATAGTGAACAGAGAACAAAAGTTTTGCATCTTTGAGAGGGGCAGGTTTCCATCCAAACTCCTCTGTGTTTGCACAGAGCCTGGTATAACGCTGCAACAGAAGTCACTGACGTGGTGATGTACTCAATTCTAGAAACTCAGCAAAAGATGGAGACTTTCTCAAGATTCTCAAGTTCTCAAGATATGGCTGAATCCCAAACCAGTACATCCTTAATCCAAGCAAACCTTGGCTAAAATAGCTAACATGGATTAAACCGTCAACGAATTGGTCTTTAATTCAGATTAGTGGCTCAAATTCCGCTACATTCAGCTGCTCATTCGACTGTTTTGCATTATTCCAGCAGTACAAAGCAGCAAGTGAATATGTCCCAGTACACTTGTGAAATCATGGATTTGTTTAATAATTGCTCAGCCAGCTTGATCTGCCCCTTTTGCAAGTCACCTCAGTGAGACAGCAGTAAGCTAGAAAGGTTTGCAGTATGGCAGTTCTAAGAAGATTTTTGCCTATGGGAGCATCATGTGTTACAGAAGTCATGAGAAAAAACAAACCTTTGAATGTTTTCTTCAGTTTGATTGTAATTTCAATAGTGCTTACTGTAAAACGTGCAAACCTAATATTTCTCCAATTTTCTGTGGGACTTGCTTTCTCATTCCTTCTCACTGTTTTACCTCACAGTTTAAATCTATCAATTCGCTCTTTCAGGTTGTGAAAAATGTCTCTGGAATAAGCACCCCATGGAGCCAATTATTTGCATGATTTGAACTGAGGAATTTGTCAAACGTAACCCTTTTCCCCATCCTTTAACAGACAAGCTCCCACAAATATGTTTGCTGCTTAAAATTGCCTGTCAATGTAAAGAAAAGTCTTGTTAACAAGAACTACTGGAAAGAGCCTTGTAATTTCTTAGCCTAATAAGCTTTTGGGATGTCGAGGTTGTGTGCCATATGTATTTTGAGTTCTGGTACAAGTTCTGTCTTATTCCTGAGTCAAGCATTTCCCAGGACTTGCTCTCACATAGCAAAACGGTCAGTGCAGTGCTATAAAAATTGGTGGATGCTATAAAAATGACAATGCATAAAAGCAGCTTAGAGTAATATGGAACTAATTTATTGAACATAAATATAATTTTCCATACCATACATTTTATAATTCAGCAGTTCTAGAAACTGCATATACAGCAGTAAAAATAAGAATGTGGATGCCTTACTGAAATCAGAGCAAATTTGTCAATGGCTTCAGTGGGAAGGTGTTGAGGCCTGGGATTGTTTTTTAAAGACCATTGATAAATAGAAAAGCACATTCCAAAACGTGATGATTGCAAGTACTTGGCAAACTGAGTACATAATTTGCTGAGCGTGGAGTTTGGAATATACAAATTGTGTTCACAGAATGGGAAGCTGGGCTTTAGTCCAGGCAAAATTGATACCTTTACAGGGAAGGAGTTTAAGATACCTTTTTGTCTTCTATTTTAGACTAGTCCACATATTGTTTGTATGGTGATTTAATTTTATGACAGTTTATGAACATATGATAAGCTGGTCAGAACACTTTTGTTTTAATTAAGAATGTAGGCATATTTGAATGATTTGCAGTGATTTAAGTGAACCTGGTTCTATAGCGCAGTCATTAAATCTGCTAAAAAACCCCAGTATATAAACAAAGTGTGGGATGCTGTTTGATCAATTGTTGGAATAGAGGGTAAGTTCCTCCATTATTGGCAAAACATGAGCTGCATAGTGTAAAGTCTCAAGATAAAGTAAAAACATTCTTTTGCAATTAGGCTTAAACCCAAATCCTAATTATAAAGGATTTATAGTATTAATTTGCCATAGGATGGTAAATACAGCAGGAAGAATTTACCCTATGAAAAGAAATACTCAGTGAAGTCTAAGGCGTTTTACACAGAAGTTTATGGACTGAAAAAAGATAGAGCTTGCCAATGCAAAAGATGCACTTGTCCAATAATGGGTGATTCTTATTGAATCTTTAAATTACAGGACAGGAGGTTTGGGCCTTAAATCTCCCGTGCATGATCTAGTCTTCTCAGCTTTTAAAAGTATTAGATATGGAAAGGCTGGGAGAGGGGTGCTGACTGCATCTCAAGAGAATGATGTGTAGTTCTTGGAACCCCCAGAGACGATGCATGCATTTCTGAGAAATATTTCCTTATAACACCAAGGATCAGGTTTGACTTCAGTGTAAACTACAGGCTGTTAGCCATGAATCTAAAGTTCTCTATTTGTTGTTTCACTTCAGGCACTTGAATTAGCCACTTTTAGGCGAGCCCTACAAATGATATTCATTTTGTGCTTATCTGTGTTAAATTTATTAAAAATGAAATGCACCTAGTTACCCAGCTGTCAAAATGGGGATTTGCATGAATAAAACATAAGTTATGTTTATCCTGGTATTTGGCTTCTCCTCTGAAATTGAGAATTAGTATAATGAAGGATAGAGGCTGTTCTTTGTCAGAGCCAAATCGATTCAGGACAGAAGTGTATGGAGTCATGATTACACATTTCAGTAGTTGGCTTCAAATTTCAGGTGATGATTTAGAAGTAGTCAAATATTGAAGGACAAGGTCCTTATTGGGCAACATTCCTGTCATGTTCAAGAGATTGCCCATATAGAGAGGGTCTGTATTTGAAATGTTTTATTTCTGCTCTGGAAGGAGAGTGATGGTTAAGCAAAGGCTACCCTCCTTCAGCCAATAGCTAGAGAGGAATGATTGTAGCAGCTAGAAAAAAATAACCTTGTGACTTTTTGGATAGTCCCATCTTCCTTGATTATAGGGTTTCTTGAAGTCAGTTTGAACTCTGCAGGTTGGAACAGTATTCCAGGCATGTTCTATTACATCTAACTATTTTAATAATTCTTTCTATTACCAGGTATTTTAGGTCAGTAGCAAACTATATACTGTGAGGAAACGTGACCACAGTCTCTTCAATAAAGTTTCATAGGAAGAATTTCCTTTGTGCACAGCTTGGCTGGAGCAAAGCAGAATCTATAAAAAGTTTTTATGTTGACTCTGTGGGATTACATGTAATGGAGTTACCTTCGCTATAATAAAATACCTGCTTGCTCATATACCTCTGTGTGAATGCCAAAAGCAGTTTCCCATTGTATTGAATGCAGAACACGCGTAGTTCTGCTTAAATCAGTTTTATTTTCTTTAAATGCTGATGTAATATTTAAGCCTTGTTGCTTTGCACTTTTTAAAATTATTATTTTTCCTCTTTATTTTTCTTATATTTCCTTTCTTTTTTAGGAGAAAGCACCCTAAAAGAAAGATCAAATAAAGTGAAAATTATGATAAAATGAGCATAACCTTTAAAATACTTAAGCCAGTAAAATTCACGCTCACATCAAAGAGCTGAAAATAATATACAATTTAATTTTTTTGGTTCCCATACAATGAATCACTTGGATTAATTATAGGTATGTTAAAACGGATAAATAACCTTGCTGTGTGATGTTTTCCTGGTCAGGAGCAATGCACGTTTCCCCATATCTAGCTAAAGCACATGTGCACAAAATGTATGTTGTGTGTATACAATGCATATGCAGTATGTTGCATGTACACATGTATACACAAATATGGTATGTTAATCTCAACAAGCAGAAGGTGCAATACCCATAGGTGGGCAAAGGGGCAAGCTAGATGGCAAAGCAGAAGGCTAGGGGCAAGATAGTTATGGCATGTATAGTTCATTCTAGGCAAGGCCTAAAACTCGTGCAGTATTTTATTTTTATAAAAAATGCATTTGCTGCATTTTGGGGGTAGGATGTGTTTCAGGACACACACATGGTGAATGCAGAAACAGCGAAGACACAAGCATTTGTACAGAGCTTGGAAGTGGCTTTCAGACCTGACTGAGGATCAGCTAACTGCGCACTGCAAATGACAGTCTCATGAAAAGCATGGGTGTTGAAACAGACAATTCTGAGGCATTTACAATGAAAAATATGGCGTGAGGTGCGCTATAGGATTGCACTGGCTAGTCAGTCCGATTGGTGTAGAAATGCCAGGAGTCAGCCAGTTAGTTGCTGTGACAGTGGCTGTGTGAGCTAGCCAAATGGCGTCTGGTCCTAATTTTCTGTGGCTTTCCAGGGGTGGGTGAAGAGTCTTACTCTATTTCCCTAATGCATTTTTCCAGTCATAGTTGCTGCTGTTGTTTTCCTTTCAAAGCAGCCTGTACCTATCAAAACCTGACACAACCAATGAAAATGAAATTTCCTACCTCCCTGTTAACATTTTAAAGTCATGCAGTATTACCGAGCCTTTTTGTTGTTATTTCAGGGGAATATTTAATAAACTTTGGGCCTCCTTCAGGTTTCAGTGGCACTAATGCTGACCAAACACAGCTAGAACCTGGAGACAGAATGTTTCTCTCATGTGAAATGCTGAGATTAAAAAATGTTGGCATCAGACAGGAAACAACTCTAGTGACAATTCAGACAGAATGTGGGATATACACATTCAAGTCGCTTTCTGTCCCTCTTCCATACATCAGCCCCTATGGCCATTCTGAGTTTTTAATCACAAACTGCTGCCTTCAGCTGCCCACCCCATGCTGCTACCAGACCTGCATAGCAGAGGCAGCAGGATAGGTGTTGTCTCACTCTGTGGCTTGGTGTTAACCCCCAAGGTGGCTAATGTAAATGGAAATTGCTGGTTAGTTGTGGGTATATATGGCTGCAAATGAGGGTGGCTGAGCAGCCAGCATATATTGCTCTTACTGCTCCTGTGAGGACAGAAAGCTGGCATGGCCAGCAGTGAGATGGGCAGCGGGAATTGTCCCCTCCACACTCGCCAGTTAAACCCAATAGAGGCTGCAAGTCAGGGTCATCAGTCTTACGACTGATGGGTAATAAGCTCTCCCCACACTTAATTATATAAAAAAAGTGCTTTTGTTTATTATTTAAACAGAAGTTTTTGCAATTACCAGGTAACTGCAAGAAAATCCTTCTCCTGGGTAAGCAGTACCTTTTAGGTTCTAGGAGATTTAAATTCAAGCTCCTTGTTTCACTCAGGTATGTTCCCATGAAATGCTTTGTTCTAACAAAATGACTTGTTCCACTGAAACATTTCTGACTAATTCTAGTCATAATCCATTCAATACAACTAAACTCCTATATAGAGAGGAATAATTTTGCAGATTGTGTTCCTGAATCTGTAATGCTTCAGAGGAGCCAGATTTATACAGTATTTCTGTAATTTCTTGAAAAAAACCACAGTAATACTGGCTTATGATATTCATCCAGCATTTTGATAAATACAGGACTATGAGGACACTTTTGTATCGCTATTGAGTCCTATGGTGTCTTCACAATTTTGTTGCTCTTTTCCCCTCCTTTACCCCCAAAAGCAGATGAGTTCTGTACCAGAAGGGACTCCTAAGGTGTCCAAGCCCAGCAAATTCCACATACATGAAGTGAGTGATGCAGACACTTGTGTAAGGCTTTGAAGTATGACTTTCAGAGGTCCTGATAGAGGCTACCTAACTGCTGAGTTAACTGGCAGGTTAACAGTGCAGTGTAAAAAGCAAAAGCCTGCTGTTCATTTACGGAGTCAGTTGTGTTGCACGGATACTCATGCTGCCTCTATGTCTCTTGCCGTCTTGCAGCCTTTGGGGAGAGGTGTGAACAATCAGCTAATGAAGAGCACACTATGTCTAGACAGAGCTAACTGTTAGCAGATGATCACTGTTTATATTTGTCAGTGAGATGAGCGACACAAGCAAGATAGATGTGCATCAGGAGTAGATATCACTAGACTCCAAATTACTGTCCTTCTTGTGGTATTTTTTGCCTTCATTGTCAGAAGTACAGATGATACTGAGTCCCAGCCTCATCATTTCTTCAGTGATGGAGAGGCGTGATAAGACCCTCGAAATATTTACCTTCTGCACAGGGTTTCCTCTTCTGGTTTTGCATTTTAAAAATAGAAATAATGGTGTGTATTGCTTTTCACCCACTAGGGATTAAAGGATCAAGGCTTAAATATTGTATTGGCAGCACTGTAAGAAATCAGAAATAGACTTGAAGATAGGTGCTAGCTTGGGACTCAGGAATCAACAGATCAGTTCCTGGCTTTGTCGCACGTTTCCTGTTTGACCTTGGGCAGATCATTTTGCTTCACTTCACCGTGCCTTGCTTTCTCATCTGTAAAGTGTGGATAAAGGCACATCGTGCAAGAACAACTACGTGAAAAGTATTGTGTTGCTGCAGCCAGGGGAAGGACTGCAGATACTCATGTCAATGAACTTGCGTGTGGACTTTTGTAGTACATTTTCTTTTACATAATGATTATGTGGAAGGTAGACACAAGCAGAAGTGAAAGCATAGGAGTAACTGTCATTTCATCTATCTTGCTGCAGGCGAGGCTTGAGAGTTAGATTGCTTTGTGGTCCTACAAGCATAAAGCAATATTTTAGTAAATGTTCAAGAAATCATATAACTGTAATGCCTAAGTTGTACCAACTAATGGAAACCATTAGAATAACTATCGTCTAGAAGTAGAGTTTTAGGTATAAAGAAGAAATTTATGGTTCTGTCTGGTTTAAAATGAAATGGGAATGTTTTTAAAGGGGTTGCTATTAGGAAACATTTTGGCTTTTCTTTCTAGCTATAAACAGATGCTTATTCATATTATGCCAGATTTACTAGCTAAGGCTGCTCTTCATCAGCAATGCATAAATCCCTCTTGACTGATTGGCAAAGCACAACAAATAAGCTGGCATGAAACGGGGGAGCTTGCTTACTGTCTTTGCAGTGATTTTATAGTCCTATTCCTGCAGTATTGCTATTAACTTTGGTGGTCCAAACTAATTTTTTAAGATCTGTTCACAAGAAGTTTTGAGGGATTATACTTTGTCTGTGCTGAGAGTTGGATGCGAACTACATCATATACAATATAAAGCAAAACTCTCAAAGCCAAGAAGGGACTGAGCACACCCTGTCTGTTTTGTGGTCAATATTTCCTTGAATAAATTACACAGAAGATACAAAAGAAGAAGGAAATGTTATGACTTTGCTAATGTGACCCTGCACTGTCTGTTTAGTAGCTGTCTACCCAGCCCTCCTGGCTGTATCCTTGCCTGGGAGTGATTTGAAAAATGATGCAATAAAACTGTGCATCATAAATCCCTAACAGATTGATAATGACTGAAAATGATCATGTCTGTAGGGATGATGTTGTTTATTATACTGTCAGTTGTCTATAAGAAAAGGTGGCATTGGTAGGTGTGGTAATGTAAACCCAACACCACGGAGCCCTCATGGACAGGCCTTGGAAATGGAAATGCAAAACCCTCTTACCCCTTGGAGTGATCTTTTCACCTAAGAGCTGGCATGTTTCCATTCATTACTGGCACTTGTACTTTGGTGATAAAGAGCATAGATATGAAGTCTACCACTGTCCTTCTGAAACAGAATGAAATCCAGTCACAGTTTTGGGCTGAAAAAATTAAGTTGGACATTTACAGGTAGATGTCTACAACCTAAGTCATCACCTTTTGTTGTTTTTACAGCTGTGCGAAGAAGAAAAGTCACTTTTAGGTCACGATCCACATGATTTAATTCACACCTCTGTGTTAGCATGAGACAAATATGAAACAAGAAATACTATGTTCTCTCCATTGACTGTGAAGGGAGCCAAAGGTGCCTCACTTAAATGCAGATGGCAACACTGAAAACCTCCTCTAGGTTACATTAATGTGACCCAAAATGTTTAAGTTATTCTGCAGAGTTTGGGAATCATGAGGGTTATGTCACCTTTTAAGATCAATGCAGCTTTCAGATACTCCTCCAAAGGTCACAGTGACAACTGAATTAAAAGACTTGTGCTTGAACGGGAGGACCTCCCTCCAGCTTGCTGTGCAAGGTGAGGAATTCCACTCTACATGCTCATTCTCCCCGTGAGAGCATTAGAGGACCTGACACTAAAATCCCTTCTGTAGATCAGGCTGTTTGTTTGACAAATCTCTGCTTTGACTTAGGGGAACTGGTGTTTTTGAAGGTTGCCAATTTTGCAGTTTGCAAAGGGGTAGAAAGAGGTCAGCTGCAGTTCAGTAGGAAATGAGTGGAACGCCACTGGATTCACTTTACCAAGGATCCCTTACAGACATTTGATCAGAATGAATTTCTCTTCAGTTTCATCAAGGCTGATAAACTTCATGAAAAGGCCAAGCCATTTATCTCTGCTATTAAAAGCTTGGGATTTGCAGAGGACTAAATGAAGGGAGCCCTCATGATTTGTATTTATACAGCATACACACTGAACTATTTTTAGCTTTCATGCTGTATTCTTAACACATTTGAAGTACAGAAGTGGAAACTGGGAATAATTTGTCTGTGAACTACATGCCTGTGGGGTGTAAGCTAAAATGCCTTCTTTGATCTAACAATGAAGTGAATTTGTGTCATGGACCACACACTTGAAACAAGGCAAGCAGTGGAAAGATAGAGGGAAGGGTTCAAGCATTAATGCTAAGGTCCATGTACAGTGTGTCTTCTCGTCTCCAGTCTGTCCTAGGATTAAAAGGCAGTTGCTGGGGTATTTAGAGGAGTTCTACATTGCTGTGGAGCACAGCAAGACTTTGAGCTTAGAACTAATGCACATTAGTGGAAAATAAAATTATACCTTATTGCTTTGCTGGTGCCTATGTTTTGACAATTTTGTTGTCTTTCTCTAAGTGCTCTTTGTTCAGAGGTGGGAGAAATCAGTTCATTAGGTGATCTTTTTAAGCAGGTTGCATTCCATTTTTCCTAGCTGGCAGTGTAATGGATTTCAGGACTTTCAGTCAATACCAGATGTGTTGGTTTTTTGCAGCTTCTCTGTCATCTTCTTTTTTTTTTAACATACTAACCTTATTTGTGACAGACCAAAAGTGTAGGTCTGTGGTTATGCAGTGTGCTCATATTCTGTAAATATGTTGTGTAAACATTAAGATATACGGAACCAAATTCAACCCTGATAATACTATTACTGATTTTGCTGAGGTCATATGAGGGTTGGGTTTGCCTCCGTGTGAAAGTCAGCTGATGGTTTTCATCATGGGAAGAGTCTGAATAAATGTGTGTCGCTTAGTTGGGATATCCTGCCTTTCCCATCTAGAAGAGATGAAAACGTTGTCCTAATAGTGATTTCACCATGCTGCTTCCCACTAGATACAACCACTGTCTTGCCGACATGAAATATTGGGTGTTTTTTCATAATTAATGCAGCATAAATAAAACAGAGCATCCTCATGCTAGAAGGCAAACGGAGGAGGATATTAAAAGTGCTCTAACTGTGATCAGTGAAATTCTTAGCTGTCCCAAAGTGACTTAGGCTCACTAGTCTGATTAATTTTTTATAGTAGTTATGCTCCTGAACAACTTAGTGTTTTTGGAAATCCAATCTACTCCCAAATGCAAATACATGGAAATAAGAACTCTGCCCAACTCACTGCAGTAAATTAAAATCAGATGTCTGAAGACAGCCTCTAGCTGTCTGCCCTGCCTGTCTTCTGGATGGTGTTGCCCACGAGTTAGGGATCTCCTGTAAAGGAGTGTTTGAATTGCCACAGGGATTTGTGCAACACACTAAGATAAACTGAAATCAGAGCTGGTTTACCTTACATGACCAGCTGAAAACAGGAGCTGAGTTCTGAGCAGCTTAGATGATGCTGTCCTGAGGCTAGCAATGTCCCCCACAGGGGTGGGGTGGGCAGCTCAGGGAGTGAACAACTCAGCTGTCCAACTTTAAAATGCCACTGCAAGACTGTCAGAAGCTTTAGCTGGAAAAGAATAGCCTTAGCCATTCAATAATTACTATTCATAGTGGAAGCCACCATCTTAGCAGAAGGCTTGGTCCTGGTCTTTTGCTCCCTTGCTGACAACAATAGAAGGAATTTTGCCCAAATGAGGACACCATGGTTGTGTCTGAGGAAGAGGACATAGCAAAAAGTGTCAAATAATTTTAGAAGGGCAGAAGACTTTCTTTGTTGACAGCTTTTGAACCTGAGTCTAATGTAAAGCAAAAGTCTCATGTAAAGTAAAAGTACAAGCACAGACAATATCAAGTACTGACTCTCCCACCTTGACAAAGTGATTGGTATTAGGAGGACATTAAAATTACCTCCAGCTCCCCAAACTCTCATTCTATTCCCGTCCCAATACAAGTGATCCTGAAAACCTCTGTGGCCAGTTAGTAAGTCTGTCCAGGAGGATGGAGCCATAGGAAAGGCAAGGCCAGCAGTATGTCCATTTCAAGAGCTGCCTTATGAAGGCATAAACTGGTACCAAGTGCCACAACTCCGGGAGCACCAGCTTGCACCTATGTGAACTGACATGAAATCTAGGGTTGATCCTGGGTAGATATGTGATCTGGTTTGGTAAATGTGTTCAGAAACAGTGCTATCTACCTTAGAAGTGGTTGTTTCCAAACTGTGCCCTCGTGACACTGTAGGTGACTATAAAATAATATCACTTTTATAGTACAGACAACTATAAGGTTAAAATCCGATGATTTATCAAACAGTGATCTGCTTTGGTTCTGGTAGACATATGCCTTCAACGATTTGTTCTTTGGCTTTCAAGTACCATCCTTGCAGAGAAAAAAGTTAAAGAAAGGACATACAATGAGTGTCATAGCCTTAAAACATCAGCATTTATAGGAGTCTGGGGAAAACCTTGTAAAAATATTTTCATTTATATTTCAGAAGATTCCAAAATCATCCTTAGTATGAGTTTTTAAACTGTCAGTGGTCACTTTAAATCATCTTCATATTGTATTTTGCAAAACTGACTTTTGGTAGAGAAAACTGAAATATTACAAGATTGAGTAGGGATAACTCAACTCTAAATTATAGGCAAGGAAAATGTGGACTTAACAGGGAACTAAAACAACTGGAGCATTCCTTTCTCTCAGTAGCACGGCTCAATGTATAAGTGTGTTCCCATACAGCGGGTCAGTGTGTGGCTCACCAGCCTCATTGTAGTCTCCATCCACGGGGTCGCTGCAGCTCCATACCACTATCAGCTCTCTACAGCCAGTGAGGACACTGTGAAAAATGATTTGAGTATGGGCTCGTGGACTGCACCCACTCAAGCCCTGGGTTGTTGCTGGTTTGGAGGTCACTAAAGGCAAGCACAAATGAGATGGTTCGTCCCTTCAGTTCTTTCCAAGCTGAGACACATTGATATATTTTTCTAGATATATATTTAGACTTTTTTCTCAAACTACTTTTCTCCTGGCAAAGGCATGAAATTGCCAAAAAGTTAGCAATTAGCAAAAGCCATGTTTTTAGTTTCTCAGTTCACGAAGACTTTTGATTAGAAGTCAATTAAAGGTAGTAAGTTAGTTTTTAACAAGTGTTCATTTTGATATTTTTAGAAAATACCAATTTTTGAAGTTTGTTTTAAATTTTTGGTTTTAATTTAGAATTTATTTTTTGAAATCTTACAAACTTTCACAGGAAAAAAATGCTTCCTCAGCAAACCTACCTAACTAATTAGCTACCTAACCTAGCTAATTTTAGCTGCATAAGACGAAGAAGTGAAAGGGGATAGAAATTTCTTTACCTTTTATGACTGATAACACAGATGTGCTACATGAATAAATGCAATACCTGTGTTATACCTCCCTCTGAGAGCCAAAGCTGCTAATTTTTCTGTATCTCTAGCACGTTATTAGAACTTAACTTAATTACTATTGAAGATTTGTTTTCTAGGGAAGCGGTTGTATAGGCTCCTATAAACTATATATAAACACCAAAAAGGCACAAAGACTGGATTAGGGCTATGAAAACTGGAAGCTAAAAACCAAGAGAAAATACAGTTTTAATGATAAAACTGTTTTCAGTTTTAATGAAGTTCTGTAATAGTACTGAGAGAAAGTCACTCTGTCCCTGTTCTTTTAGCTTGGGTGTATAGCAAAGTGACTTTTGAAACATCTTTAGCCTTTGAAGCAACAGTGGTATTGCTTTTGACACTCACCACAATATTCAGGCTAAACACCTGAAATAAGAGACAGCCAAAAATCACAGAGAACTCAAAAGTCAGGAACAGTTTTGTAGACATTTTTCTTGTAGTATGGGAGGCCATCAGCTGGGGAAAAATATTTTTTTTCTGGCTTCCTCAGTCAGCCTAGAGCCTAGAATCAGTCCAACCTCTAGTGCCAACAGTAGAATTAACTTCTGGATCTGAAAGCCTCTGTAAGACTGAAATGAAACATGAGGTTTAAAATAAAAAGGTGGAAACATGATGCTTCTATTGCTCTTTGTTGACATGCTTTTCATATAATTAAAGCTGCAGGTGTACTTTTGATTATGCAGGTATTCTGGTGTGTGGTTCTGTGTAAATAATATGTTTGCAGTGCTTGCTGGCAGATTGTTCATTATGAGCTCATTTATTTGAGTTCCCCTGTGCAAATAGGAAACCATAAGCCAAATTCTGGGCTAGTTTTCCCTGTCTTGTGGGAAAGCCTGCACCCAGGGACAGAGGAGGTGTTTTGCTGGGGAGGGCACAATTTCCCTCCTTTCCCTTCAGTATGTCAGAGAATCCAACATCTCCAGCTAAACAATACTTTTGTATTGTTATACTATTAAAGGAGCCATGGACACGCACCTCTTAAGTTCTCTATTTCCTGAAACCCAAGAAAGTGGCTCCATGAGAGCTACACAGCTAGGTTTCCCCTATACAATGAGTCTGGTCATTTATTTTATGTAAATCCTGAATAATGGCAAAATCTGTGTGTTTGATCTGAGATGGAAGCTGACTCCTTCAGTGTTCTTCCACTTGATCAAAGATACTTCAATACTTCAGATGGAAGAGGGGGAAAAAAAAGGAGCGTTTTAGAAGTACAGTGCCTGGTTAATCAGACTTATTTTATGTGTTCCTGCAAAGTTTGTACTTTGTGCTGTAGCAGTGACTTAACTTCAGCCTCTAGCTGTACATGTGTTTGAAGGCCTCATCATGTGTTGTGTATCACGGCATGCTCTTTTGTGTAATACCCAACACATGTCAGTCATAATAAGCTAAACTGTAGCAGCTCATAATTTCAGTGGTCTGGATTCAAGCATTGAAGCCATGGCCTAAAATCTGAAGGCTCCATACATCTGTATTTAACTTCAGCAGAAGTACATTTTTGCCCTCTACATCCTTCCCTTCGCTCCGTTGTCCCAAAAAGGCATATGTAAATTGATGTGAGAAATAATAGCCCCTCTGTTATCTAGATTCAGGTATTTTGACTGCTGATTCTGTTAGCCCACCTGAGAAAAGACCCCCTTCAATGTAATTTTAAAAATCCAATTTTAAAGTAACCCACAATTCTGCTTCTTAGACACCACTAAGAGATGACCCAATTAAAGAGCTGCATATCAAGACCGTGAGTGCAAATCATCTTTTCGAAGGCGCTGATG
This sequence comes from Haliaeetus leucocephalus, assembly GCF_000737465.1. NCBI lineage: Eukaryota > Metazoa > Chordata > Aves > Accipitriformes > Accipitridae > Haliaeetus > Haliaeetus leucocephalus. Next base: position 2,285,349 of record NW_010972585.1, on the reverse strand, counting down.
AAATTCCTTTTCCATTGTCATCAGATACTTGCTTTCTGACAACCAGTTAATCATAGAAATAATCTTTTAAATATGCGTAAAACCATAGCTATGCCTAATCATCCCATTAAATGCCATCAGGTCATTCTTCACAAAGATAAACAGCTTAAGGAGCATTCTTCCTTTGATCATGTTATCCCCTGATGCTTTTGAAAGGAAGGTGAATGCATCCTCCAGATTTCATCAGTCCAAATCTTCAGCGAGCTTCTGCACTGTGCTTGCAGTTTCCTAAAGTGACTGGGGTGTGTAGCTCTTCACCATTGAAGACTGAAACACAAGTATGAATTTTAACGTACGGCAGCCTGTACTACTATGTGTCTAAATGTTGATCATATATTTCCTACGTGGAGGGGATACTGGAGTACATGAGTGAGAAAGGGGTCCCATTATGGCAATAGGCATACGGCTAAGTTATTAGGAATTATTTCAGCCACTGTTTACAGCATGAATAAAGCTGGCATTTTTCTCAGGAGTGTGTTTAGACTGAAGCAAGTTAGACCTCCAATGTCTGAGGAGTCGGCCTGCCTTTTAGCTCAGTAGGGTGATCTGCAGTGATCATGTGTAGACCTACTCCCTTCAAAGCAAGGGGGTTTAGTCCTTCTCAGTCAGTCCCTGGGGCATCTGCTTCTCTTTCTAGTGACTATAAGGGGCCAACGTACCAAGAATGAGGCACGCTCAAACCCCTTGCTGGGCTAGTTGCCTACCGCTTAGGTACCATGGTGTATAAGTTAGGCTGGGGAAAACAGTGACTCACCCTCTTTTCCATTATTCTGTGGTAGTGAGACTTCAGAAAATGGCGTGTCTTGTAAATTGAAGGGTTTGTCTTAAGGCTTGTTCTCCGAGACACATCGTGTCTCAGGGTGTAAACTGGGAGAAGGGTTCAGCAGAGTGCCACTTTCTGTGAGATGAATGTGCAAAGCTGGGGGGTTGTCTGCCAACTGCTTTTGCATCAAAAGGCACCCCTGGTCTGTGCTGTGAAGACAAACGGGAAAAATTAGGTCTTTGACTGGCATAGAAACAGATGTCAAGGTAAACCCCACTGGCTACCTCAGCAGGAGGAATGCAAGCATGCATTCTTTATTGATAAGGTACAGAATAGTATGTGGACCTGCTTTAAGGCTGTGAGGAAGAACACAAAACAGAGCCAAGATGATGACAGAAGTTATTGCAGCTTTGATAGCCCCACTTAGAGCGTGCACTGTAAATGCAGGCACTTTCTCACACTGATGTTGAAAGGATATTACTGCTGGCCATGGCAGAAAGCCTGTCTGTGCTCCTGACATGTATTTCTAGAATAGTCCTTGCAGGGCACTGTGATATAGGCTGAGCATGCCATCAGAAGCAAAGCTCCAACTGACAGGCAAAGTCCAATCTGCCACACAGGCACCAGTTGCATATTGCTCAGTGATGGATGTCTAGCAGCTTGGCGGATAGGTATGTCAGTGTGTTGAGGGGAGGTAATTACTGTATTTTAGAGGTTTCAGAACTGAAAATACAGCTGCCCACCTGCTTTGCTTTGCAGTTATTTTATTGATGTTTATACATGAGATCAAAGGTCTAATGCTTGCATCTTTTTACATTATATTTATTATTTTATAGCCCTACTTGGCAGATTGTAAGTGTAGATGGCAGTAAGCTAATTTCCCTCCCTGCTTCAGCAGGAGTTTTGAAATAAAAGAATTTTCCTCAGTGTATTCCAAAACCTTAAATGTCAGTGTGGCATAGTGAAAGCTGGAACTGGATCTTTAGGAATGCTTAATTAACACCGTGTGGGACAAACTAGCCTTTTTCATTCCTTCACACTTTTTAAGCACTGGATTAAAAGGTGCTTGTTTGAATAACTTGAGTGGCAAAATGTCAGTTGTGGTGTCAACTAAGATGCATTAGGAAAAGCATGGGTTATGGCTAGCTGGGACAGTAAAGTCAAACTATATGAGCCAGTACTTGTCTAAGTTCATCCAGCTACACTCTTTGGAGAATGCATGTGACGTTGTGTGTTATCTTGTAGCACCGTATCTTTCAGGAAGATGACATTCTGCCTTCCAAAGAGCAGCTGTTTCCCTCTTCGTTCCTGCAGCAGGAAGCCCTGCCTTTTATGTCTCCCTATTTAATACCTTTGTATGATGATATGATTAGAAAGGTGCAGGTTCCCTACTGCTTGGTGTAGAAAAAAAAAATCACTCTGCTTATATTTTCCTGTTTTCCTCTCAAAGCTTGTTCAACCATTATAAGTGGAGGTTGCTGTTTAAATGATGGCCTGCCTTCCCCTTCTTCTAGACCTGGCCATGCATTTCTGCATAGTTACAGCAATGCTAATGACCATGTGGCTGGGCCATGATCTAGGTCAATGAACTGACCTCAGCAAGAATTAATCTGTTTAAAAAAAAAAAAGGAAATGTTTTTGAAGCTGCAGCCTCAGGAGCGAGGAATTGACACCTCTCATCTTATTGGATTGAGGAATGTGCAATTTCACAGTAAGGACAATTGCTTTTTCCCTTTCACTGCTAGGCATTTATTAAATTCCAGGTATGCAAAGTGATACGAGCAATAGTTTAACTAAAAAATATGTTGGGAGTGCCTCCAGCACAGGGGTGGAACATCTTTATATGAGATGAAATACATTAGGGTCTGTGGAAGGAAGAAACTCATTTTGGCAGTAACGAATGGGAAGATGAAATAGGTAGAATCACTGTCTATAGCTCTGTGTCAACTTCGGAAAAATAATATTAACATTATTGCAAATCATGCTTAAGTTCCATCTGGTTCCATACCCTCACAGCTGCCTTTAATGCAATCTCAGAGAAATAGTCTAGCAGTATATAATTACTTTTCTCTCTCTATATATGTTATTTACTGCACAGCATACCTCATTACATTCTCCTATCTTCCTCCAACCCGTATTTTGGGCTCCCTGAGCAGTAAATAGCATTGTATCTTCAAGTTTAATAAACCACTTTTCCATGAATTTGTTTAATAGCATCCAATGCTTGTCTTAAGACTACTGACATCTAAACACAGTGTGGCAATGGGTTGTATTATGTAAACTTCTAATACATAAAAATAAAGGGGGTTTGCTTGTTCAAGCATGCTGCCCGATTTCATTGGGTTTCTCCTAGTTCTTGTTTTATGAAAAATTGTGAGTAATCCTTCTAAATTCATTTTCTTTAGGCTATTTGTATCTTTATGAAGCTCTGATAGTCTTTGCAAAGCTGAAGACTCACAGCCTGTGTAACTTTTCCTCAGACAGAAGCCACATGCCACTTCTGTATCTTGTTTTCATACTGACATTTTTTGCACATAACTTAGGTTTAACAGAGTTCGGTTCTGCCGTTCGGCCTCCAGCTCACCACCTAACTGATGTTGTGAAGAGCTTTCAATGGGGCCTTTCGGATTTCATTCCCAAACAGCGACAGCGAGCGTGGACCTGGGCACTGTGTCCGGGCAGCGTGCTTTTGTCCCCTGCCGTTCACTCTGCATTTATGAACGCTGAGCTTCATTTGCCGTTTTGTTGCCCTGTCACACGGTAGAGTTTTGTGTCACAGCTGTGCAGTGGTGAGGTACAGTTGCAAACACGCAGTTTTATTTTTAAGGCCACGGATAACATTATCAATAATGAGCTTTTCCGCATCTGCTCTCACCACTTCCATGTAGTGTAAGAACAACATGAACGTATGTGAACGCAGCTTCCAGTGCAGTCCCCGTGCGCAACCCGCATCCCTGGCAGACCCCACCTGCTATGAAAACCCTCAGCATTTATTAACCCTACTTTCCTTTCTTAGCGAGCTATCGCCTTTATCTTATGAACACTTTTTTCTTTAAAAACCTGTGGTGGAGGACTCCATTGAAGGGAAACCTTCAGGGAACCCTTCGCAAAGTCGCCCAGACCCTGAGGGCACCCTCAGGCCTGCCTGTCCCCGCTGCCCCCGGGGCTCTCTCCCTCCACCCAAGGCCCAGGACCCCGTGTCAGCCCCCAGGGCCGTCAGCCCCTGCCCCAGCCCCGCTGCCAGAGCAGGCCTGGTCCCCAGCCCCCCCCCGCCCTCCCCCCCCGCCACGGGCCCTGCCGAGGCCGGCCCACCCACAGGCCCACGTCAGGCCCGGCCGCGGCCTGGGCGGAGAGGCCCGGCCTGCTGGACTCTGCCCCGGGCAGGCCCCGCCGCAGCCGGCTCTGGGCCCTGGTGGCATCGCTCGTTGTCACTCCACCTATCTTTGTTCAGTACGGCTTCCTCTGACGAAGGCTGGATTGACTGCTCTTACTGTATTATTTAATTATCTATTCTTACTGTAATTGACCAATTAACCTGGTACAGGGACCGGTCCCATTTGTCAGGTTTTTTTCTCAAGAGCCTCCAGCGAAGTCTTGAAACAAAACTCTTAAAACTCTCAAAACCTCTTAAGCTTGAGGACCAGGTTGAGTGACAAAGCTATGCACCACAGTTAATAGCCAGGATACTCATAGCTGAGATTTTTTTTCAGACAGCTGGGACAATGTTATCTGTGATTTTTTTATTTTTTTTATTTTTTTTACTTTTTTTTTTTTTAAGCACTTTCTCAAACTTCTCTCCAGCAGAAACCTTGTGAACATCTCTGTAGCAGATATTGATGCAAATCAATCATGTATCTTTTATTATATGGGTTCTTAGAATGCCCTTGTACTTCAGTCACCTCTGAGCTCTGAACACTCACTTGCTGCCCAGTTTGTGTTTTTGGAAAAAATACAGCTTCTATATGACTAGCAAGCTCTTTCTCAGAATCTCTTTTGACACCATATTATACATTTACAAGCCTTTTTATTCTCAGTTTTCTGTTTCTTTCACAAACTTCTATTTTTGAAAGATGTCATGATGCTTTTAATAGTTTCTCGTACTCTCCCTTGTAATTATGCTAACTTTTCTTAAGGTTTTTACAGTCTTTTGTCTGTGGTATACATTTCCTCTGAACATCTCATTTTTATTTTATAAACTGTCTCCATGGCAACTGTAAGCATTTTTATCCTTTTAGCTGCTCCTTTTAATTTAACAAGCTTCCTAAGTTTTAGTGATTCCTTTTTTTTTTTTTTCTGAAGAAAGCTACTACAGTTACAGGGTTGGAAGTTGTTTTTTTTTGTTCTAGCAAGAACACTGAATCTGAGCATACTGAATACAGCCGTGCAGAGCAAAACAGAGCCTGGGCACCATTCACTACTCAAATAAGGGTATTTTCTTCTCTTTTGGCTTCACCAATTAGTTACTTCAATAAGCAGTTAATTATGGAGTCTAAAATTTTTATTTCTGCATCACACCGTGTCGTAACAACTGTTATCTCTGTTATCTCCCATCCTGTTCAGTCACTGGCATAGACAGCTCTGATGTATATATTTCAATGTCAATATAGAACTTTAATGTATAGGTGTATATGTATTCCTTATACTTGCCAATAAATTGAATTTATTGACTTTCATCCCTTAGAATATAGCACTCTGCACAACTGCACAGTACTTTATCATTCATGTACAGTGTCATCTTTATTATCAGTGTCACACAGGTTGTCTTGCTTCCACTAAGTTTCTGAATGCCTATTACATCAAACCAGATATTTGAGTTTACCTAGTTTTGCATTTGTTTAAGAACACTCACCTGGCCTTTTTTCAGCTGTTACAAATAAGTTAACTCCTGCAAGGAGCACGCTTGTGAATACTGCTGTCTTGTGCACTTATTAGCTTTCCCTTCCTCTGTAGCTTAAAAAACACCCTGTAACTTTTCACATTTTCTGGGAACTCTGGTTCCAGGTTGTTTTGCAGTCATATTTTATTTGAACACTGGGAATCTGTGTTACGGTGCCTTCCCATCTTTGGGCTTCCCCCTTTTCCACAGCTTCAGCACTGTTTAGGTGAAGAGCTTTGTGCAAAGTATAAGCACGAGTTTCCAGGTCTTTTGGCTGTGGAAGAATTGTTTGGAGAAGATAGACTGCACTTGATAGCCACCTCAGGTCCTGTAACAGCGCTAAGCCTCTCTCTGCCTGTTGATGACAGCTTCAGCCTAATTGCAGGCTAAGATTTCTATGCACTGCTATTAAACAGACGCTGGTTTCTAGCGAGACTGCAGTTGCCTGGCATGTCAAATAATTTCTTTACAACAGAGCTTATCATTGTGTTGCCTATACAGCCTCACTGATCCTTCCCAAAAGTCCTTTTAGCACATGTACAGACTTATTTCCATCCCCTGATGTGCTGAGCGCAGTAATTGCTGGAGGCTGGGGGTAACTTGCTGTCCCCCTGCTCTGCCTAGCACGCTCTGATAGGCATATCTGGCAGCTGGGTCATAGTATACGTAGCTGGGGGAGGGCAGTTCCTGTGTGTTTTATATATTTGGTATTTGCGGTGGGACGTTAGAAATGGCTGGAGGAGAAGTGACAAGGTGTCACTGTCTTCACTGCCTCAGCTGCTTCTGGGGGCTTATGCAGCTGCACAGCTGGATGTCCAGCGGATGAAATGGAAGCTGTGCTCTTGGCTTCCTTCCAACTGGCTCCAAATGCACTTGAGAAACTTCCATGTGATAGTTAATGTAGCACCTGCTCAACAAACAAAAACCAAATTTCCCCTCCTCTGTTATACTGTACATCTGTTATTTTGCTGACATGGAAACTAGCGTAACAATTAGATTCATTACTTGCCCTCTAAGTTGATTCCAGCTAAGCTGAAAAGACCTTAGTGTGTTCACTCGGTGATTGTTTAGGCTGCAGCACAAATGAAGAAATTCTCCCTCCAATGAGATTTGTTCTACATTGTAATTGCACTTGCATGTGTGTGTTTATACTTGAGGTGAGACTGAGAGGCAACATTTTCTTCTGGCCAAATCCAGACTCCAGCTCTCAGCAGAGACGTGTTTGCATTTGGAGTTCTGGATCCAGGTCTAATCAGAAATCAGAGAGAGCGAATATGCAAATGCCCAAAGAAGACAGTCACATCAGAAATGGCATTGTTATACACATCTAACCACCTCACCTGTCCTCTGCCCTTTAAGCCTTTTCTGTTGGGACTTACTGGGACATTCCAAGTATCCCAGCAGTTTCAGACAGCTGCTATTAACAAAATAATCTTCCAGAGAAATGTTTTCTTCTTCTCCACAAACTTGGAATTTCTCCCTTCAGAAAATCACACTAGTTCAAGGTCAGCACAGGGAACAATCATTCCTAAAGGAGTGACAAGGTTAAAGTCCAACTCCTCTCCCACTCCTCAGCTCCCCCACAGCTGTTATTTACTACTGCTGTGTGACTTTTAATAACCTGCCCTGCAAAGACTTGCATTCTATAGGGTTACTCACGTGCTAAAGACAAGTATATGCTTAAACCTGGAAGCTAAGTGGTTGATTACCAAAACCTATGTCTCTTTCTGACCTCACTTTAAGTCATTTCATATTTTTGATGTATGTTTTAGACCTCCTGCTATTCAGACCACTCCTTAGCTTTGGAATTAATGAGGATCAGATAATACCCTGAAGCACAGATCTGAAGCATGCTGCGTTCTGGGAGATTTTAATTCCCAATATAAGCATTGTGCTCTGTATGGTCCCCTAGAATATACATTGCTCTGAAGCTGACATTTTGCGGCAACCAGGTGCAGGATCTCCTGTTCAGCTTGTTGAAAAAGATCCAGACTGCAATTGGCTTGTCTTTATTTTCTTCTCTTGCATTATTTGGTTTAGCTTGGTAGAAAATGGCCATTTTATTCTGTGCCCTCATCAAGAAATTATCAAAGAAATACTTTCAAAAGGTAAACAAACCCATTGCAAGGTCAACTTTTTTTGATGTATCAAACCAAAAAGAATTCCTAAAGACTCATGTCTCTGGAAATTAATAGAATACCTTAAACTCCATTACACCAAAATAAGATCTTTTCACTAAGCATAAAATTTTTCTCTTTGGAAACTCTGAATAATACAGAAGGGGGCTGAGTGAGAACAGCTCTGTATTTTACACTAAGCTTTCACTCAGATATCAGCATTGTTTTCTTTTCTTGCCTATTTTTGGCTTGGCTGCACTAAGCCAAAAGCTGTAGTGAGACTTTTCTCACTCCTCAGAAAACTGCCTCTATGAAACCACTTACCTAGGATGTAAGAAAGTCTTAATGCAGTCCTAACAGCTGGTAAACAAAGAATGTAACTGCTTCCCTGCAAGCCTTCATGTGTAATGAACCAGCTCCAGTTTGTTTTGCCTTCACTTCTGTTAGAAATCCTGAGGCCTGGTTGTTTACGAAATTTGGGGCACCCTATTTTAACATTTAAACTATTTTGGCTTTTTGGAAGGCAGGAGTTCACTTAGAGCAAAGACAAACTGTATTTATTGTGTTTTTGTTAGAGAGGTTATGGTGTGATCACAGTGGCTTTAATGCAGGAAGCATCCTATGTTGTTCTCTGCCACGCAGGGATATGCAGCAGGTGAAACAGAGGGCACTTTTTGGAGCAAAGAGGAATGGCCCAGGGGACAACAAGCCTGGAAGTGGTCTGTCCAGGCACCTTGTGAGCAGCTGCTGAGGAAAGAATCAGTGCCCACCATCAGCTCAGGCAGGCACTGGGAATTATGCAGCCCCATCTAATCTTCAGGGCATCAGTCCAGCCCCAGTGGGACAGTAAAAAATCTCTGCGAGTTCTTTAGTTAGATTGCAGCACAAACCTGCAACTTAATGACTCTTGCTAATTAGGATTCTATGCGATAGAGCTACTGTGTGGTTTTATCCCCTCCCTACCAATAACACCAATCTATGCTAAAAGAGGAATCTGTTCCATAAAAACTTTCCTTTTGGAAGCAGGATGGTTGCAGCGGTACCCTTCCCATTTATTCATGCTGCTTATGCAATGATGTCTCACTAAGCTGGAAACATTATTTTTCATTCTTCCTATTGCTATTTTTGCTACCAAGTGTAATAGCAGAGCACGAGCCATCTATCTTACTGCAAGAACTTGTTTTTATTCGGGATGTGGGGCTTAGTTATTCAAAAGAAAGCAAGATACAGCTTTGCATAACTATTGAGGTTCTTTTCAGAGGTTAATTTGTTACGTCACATAGATTATCTGCTCAAATACTGTACATTCCCTTACCCTGAGGCACAGAGGTTCATTAAATGAGCTATGCAGTGAAAAAAACAGCCTTTTTCTAATACAGTTTCTAAGCCTCCTGGCAGTTCTGTGCAAAACATCCTTCCCATGCTCTCAGTTATGCACAGTCTTCCAAAGGGGACCTACTGTGCATCTGTCATAAGCTTTTTCCAGTGTCACTAGTAATAAGGATTAACCTCTCTATGCCTAGCTCCTGAGAGCTGGCTTTTTATGGAGACATAAATAATGTCTGTGGGCAGGATGCAAAGCTGTACTGGTGCAGGATCCTTGGCTTTAGCATCCACATCCCCCAGTGGCTTGACAGACCCTGAATTAGTTGACCTTCAAGGTATGGTGAAAGGCCAGTCTATTTACTCAGCTTTGAGCCTAAGGGAGGTAATCGTAGGAATTGGAAACGTATTAAACAAAACAGTGCTCAAGGATGAGACACTATCTAAGCCGACATTTTGTCAATTAGCTATGCAAATTGTCTGAAAGTTTTTCATGAGTAGAGGGAGTGTCGGAGGTGGATTATGCAAGCCCCCAAATAAACAAATAAATAAATAAGGCTGCATGTTCTAATGACAGAGATGAAAGTCGGTGAACTCCTGCTGAACTGTTAGAAAACCACCAGAGCAGTATCATTTATTAATAGGCGGCACATAAAACTGGACGACTGCAGCTGTATCATCCTAACCCACCATGCAGTATTTGTAATGGGCCAAATTCACTCTCTCCTGGCACAGGAAGCTGCACAAAAGGCTGTCAGAAACCGATGTTTCTGATGACTCAGCACTGACTGTCCCAGCCTCAGCTATGCTCCCTCTCAAACCAGCATCTTATTCTTTTTTCCAGCTGTGCCAAAACCCCGTATCTCCTGCAATGGAGAAGGGCCTCAGAAGATGCTGGAGGGTGAAGTCTGCTCACCCGTGGGTTTTACACAAGCCTCCCTCGGTAGAGATCATGGTTTGAAGCCAGCCTTTGTGTTGCCGATGAATTTGCTCAGTTTGTGTGGTTTTTTGTTTCCTCTAGAGCTGGAACTGCCACTCTCCTGAGCTGTAGTCTGGAGTGGGAGGGAGTGAGCAACTTCCCTAAGCCTCTGCAGTCCATCCCAAAGCTGAGCATAGTTGCAAACATTTTGCTCACAGACACCCAAGATTTGCTCGCTCTCTCCTGCTTCCAGGGTGCTCAGTTCCTCCAGGAGAAGTCACAGTTCCTCCAGGAGAAGGCACCTGTTTGCCCATCAGCCACACAGGAGGGAGCGAGGTCAATGCTTCATCCCACAGAGCAGTTAAGGGTGAGAGGGCCAGTGAGTAATGCTGCAGGCATCTTGCCTGAACACCTTTACTGGTTTGTAATGCAGCTTTTTGGGACAATCTGCTTGTTAAAGCTCAACTTTTGGTTTTCAGTTTTCTTTTGTTGAATCACTTGAACAAATATTCTTGAAGAAATGGACTACTTTGCTTTCTTGAAAATATCAGTTATGCAAGCAGGAGTAACTAGTACTGTGGCAGCAGACTGTTTTGCACAAATGTGACCTAAATTTCTCTGCCCTGAGGCTTAAGCTGGTTTCAATGCATGAACCTGAAGGCAAAATGAAATTATGATTTTTTTTGTTGTTTTATGAGGTATTTTCACCTCTTTAAAATCCCATCAGAAAACTCAGGCCTAATGTATGAATTTGTAAAGCTAAAGTAACACAACAGAAAATACATAGTAATTACCCAGTAAACAGTAAATAATCGCCATATAAAACCTCTGATGATATCATTATTTCTGAATAAATGGTGTCTGGGCTAATCACAAATAGGCAAGGATTTGTGTTTTGATTCCATTAAGCAGCATGTTATAAACGGTAAGTGTTAATATTCTTCTGTCTTTCTGGAGCTCCTATATGAATGTAACAGTGTTACTAGCTGTTGTACTCCTCACTGGCAGCTCATCTCTTACTCAAATGGATGAGTAGAGATGGGTGGAATTCTCACTTCCTTATTCTTTCCTTGTTCACTGATTTACTCTTTACCTTCTCTTATAATTATGATGCTCTTATTACGTATTCAATGATATGCATTCATAGCAAGAAATCTATGTCCTCTGTGTTTTTATAAAGTTACTAAAATGAAAACTAATTTTTAACCCTATTGAATATCAGCTGTCTGTAGATCATGAGTCAGGTAGATTGATGTGTCTCCCTTTTTTTTAAAAGAAACATTATATACCTTCCAGATCTGAATCCACTAACTGGGAGTTAATGCATACAGAAGTCCTTAGTTCTTGACACTACCTTGTCTGAGTAAACGCGTGTTCAGCCACCACTGTGTTAATGGATTCAAGCACTCCTAATGATTTTGGAATTAGTTTATATACCGGGATGCATGGACTTCTTTATTTACCGGAGTGGCTAGCTAACAGGCTTTGTTAGCCTAAAGGCTGTGGGCTTTTGTGTATGCATGTGCTAGACATCCACTGCAGATTCTCAAATTGCATTGACTTTCTTGCCAAGATGGCAGACAGCTGTCAATGTGGACACTAGCAAACACAGATGGAGCAAGTCATTCAGGAATGGATGCGATATTTGCCAATTCAGACTTCCAAGGGGCTTAGCAGGTCGGCAGCTACCACAGCCCCACGTTGTCTTATTCGCAGATCAGCATAACGAATCATGCCTGGGAGACCAAGTTAATCCCTTTCAGGTTCTCTGGACTGTAGATCTTTCTGAATTTTCCTTTCTTTAGCCCTTTGTTTTCCTCCTGCTTTGTACTGAAAGTTAACTACAACAGCAAGAATGTATTAGGCTACTTGGAATACTGTCTTCAATTCATCCTGTCCTGCTGGCACACGGCACAAGCTGCACAATGAAGAAACCCCTGCCTCACTTCTGGAATGAGTCAACAAGGGGGTTTATAAAATGCGACGTCTATGCACACAGACACAAACACACATGCATAAGCTGGAGTTGCTCTTGTCCTGGTTTGAGGGTAAATGCAAATCTACTGAAGCCACCATTTGTCAAAAGGCTGCACAATCTGCCCCTGTCAATCCAAGGAGTTATTAACTACTCCCCAAGTACTTCCACGTCTCCCAGCGCATGGCATGCAGGTGGCCTTCTCCAGCTGGTTAGATGCACCATTCATCACTTCAAAAGCAGTTACAATGCCCTCTTCTGCACTCAGCCAGAAGAAGAATCCCATCCCATCCCATTCCTGGAAAATTCAGCTTGGGGCACTTTTCTTCTTGTATGAACAACTCCCATTGTGTCTTATAGCAGGGGGTATGGGATGTTTGAGGATTAATCCTGTCCTCACTAAGGCACATCTGTTGTCCATTAGATTAGAGAAAGGAGCCTCAAATACCCTCTGCACCTAGGGCTTTTGTCTGTTCGTGCAACTCTATCCTGCCATGCAATTGGACCTGTCCTTTTTTGACCTGGCTGAAGTGATTTCTCCCAAACATGTGACCGTTAGGTGGATGTTGGGGAGCAAAACACATTGTGTATCCTCTTGTAAGATTAAGCAGCATGTGAGTAAATGTTGATGGCTGAGCAAAATACTGGTTTTATTACACTTTGGCTGTGGTGGTATAAGCCATCAACTGGAAAGGAGTGTTTCTATATAATAAATCTCCAGGCTAAGTAGGCTTGAATCTCTCATCTGTAAAATACAGAGAAATAACATTCCTAAATTAAAACCAGATTTGGATTATCCCATAAAGATTAAAGGTCATTTCAAGCCTTTTACACTTCTTCAGCATAACTTTACCCATTTACTTTAGGGCTAGAATGTTCCAAAACCTCTCTATTTTGTATCAGATGAAACTGTTCTCATTTACCCTGTGTTTGAATCAGGCTCAGAATATTCAATAGCCTCAAAGTGCCTGTTTTTTCTACTAAAATAGTGGGTAGATATGTCATCTGCTTTGGTAACTGTGCTCAGAAACAGGGCTATCTACCTTAGAAGTGGTTGTTTCCAAAATGTGCCCTTGTGCAACTATAGCTGCCTATTAAATCATATCACTTTCACAGTACTGCCAATTATAAGATTAAAAGGTGATGATCTCTGAGATTTTGATAACAGTGGTAGTGCTCCAGTGCTCTGGGAACCCCTTCTTTGATAGAAGGAGGCAGTAAAATCTTTGCAGATGAAACTAGGCCAACACGAGTAATTGATTTTATTGGTTCAGCAGTAGAATTCACAAATAAAAATAAAACCAGTACAGATCAAAGGGAATAAAAAAAATAGTTTTTACTTGACAAAGCAAAACACCCCAAATGTCACTTTGCATTGCATGGGATGTTCTATTCCACTTGAAATGAAATACTTATTTTTTTTAGGAATGGGGAGGGGGAAGCAAAGAAGGATGCATTAGAGTTACAAAATGTTCAGAAAGAATTGCCCAGCTTCATGTAGAGGAACACATAAAATGTATCACTAGTAACTGTGAAAGGCTGAGAATAGATGGCCAAAACCACCTATGAGAACAGAGTGGAGAGTAGCCATTTAATGCTCTTACACTTGGGTCCATCATTCTTTATACATATCCAAGCATAAGACTGGGTCTTAATATTATGGAAAGTGTCTCCCTCTTGGTGTAAATCATAATTAATAAATAAATAATAATCCATAACTGCAAATTTTCCTACGTCATGTTCAGTAAGATTTTCCTATCTCCGACTGGTTAGCAGACAAAGCAGTCATTTTCACTGTGATTATGTTTGTGCTCTTCAAAGGATTTGCCCATTAAAAATAGAAAAATTCTCATATTCAAATTATCAGAAGCATCAGACTTAGTATCAGTCAGAAGTCATATCTATTTCCAGAGGGACAGGGGCTGTTATGAACCTCATCATGGAAAGTTGAACAAAGCTTGAATAAAGATTTTGTGTTTGCTAAAACACATTGTAGCACTGCAGGTTGCGGGAAAGGGAATTGTAAACCACATCATGATTAAGCAGGAATGACCATACCCATAAAGCTACTCTTCTGCTATTCCTTGCTTAGCATCTTGTGCTAACAGGGGAGGACTTCAGGCCTGTTCCATGTTGACTGCTGCTTAATTTTTATTTAGATTTAAATTACAGAACCACAGGGCAAGAGGAGACTTCAAGAAATCCCCTAGTCAACTCCACTGGCCCCAAATGGCCCATGTTGGGATAATCAGTCTGTGGTGTGGGCAACAACAGAGGCTTTGATACCACATTTACAGGGTTATTAGCTCTGCTCCTTTAGCTGGTTAACTGGTTCTACCTCTTTTCTCTTTTGTCTTTACTGGCTATGTTGGGGGGGGGTTGTTTGGTTTGGGTTTGGTTTTTTTTTTTTCCTTCATCAATTCTGTACTGATTTTATCCCCCCTTGCTTTGACTGGGGGAATCTTTGCCTCAGATAAATATGAATATTGCCCTATGAGTGTTCGTGCAATTATTAGGCTAGATTCATTAGTAGATGTTTGCAGGGGAACAGCTAAAAGGTTCCTAAAGGCTAAACTATACATATGTATAATCTATAGACAAAATCCATGGTGGCATCAAAGATTTTTTAATTATTCAGTCCACTTAAAATAAAGTGTATTTTAAAGTTTGAAATGATATCAAAGTGGACAGGCTGAAGCTCAGCGTACCTGAAATTAGTAACTGGATTGGCTACAGTGACTAGCAAAGCTATTATACCTGAAATCATTAATTAATACATGCCAATATTCCTTCCATGACTCAAGCCTTTCATTTGGTAGAAGAAGTAAATCGGGAAACCTAGTCCCAAAAAAACGCTGGGTAGAGGCAAGTTAAGAATGTTGTCAGGTTTCATCCAAGAACTTTTCAGATATGGTGATATAGTGCAAAAAGAGGTTACTTGTGACTACAATGAATAACTCAAAGTGTCAGAAGAATGAAGGGAAATAGTTCTGCATTCATTCTCGTCAGGTTTTGTCCTTTCTTAATGTTACAAGGATGTCAAAAATGTCAGAAATTGTAATTTTATCAGTTTGTCTCTTACATAATTTATTTCTTCTCTTTATAAAAAGGAAAAGAAAGAAGACTATATCAAATTGACAGCAGTATCACTGTACTTTACCATTGTGTTAGATTTTGATAGCTTTATTTCCAAATGTGGGAGGAGTTAACTACTGTTTCTAGTCTACTTTCAAGCCCACAATACAATAATTCTTCATGCGGATATTGAAAGAGCTTCGTCCTCTTTACATATTGCCTTACTCAGTAATTGTTAGCTATCAAACTACTATTTACATTTGCTGAGACAGATTTCTTTTGGGGTTTCTCCTTTTCAGAAATACATCTAGCAGAAAACTCATTCTCACATAGTGTTAATTATGCTATATATCAATCTCATAACACAAAACTGACTTCAAAGTGAAATAGAACCATTATTTAATAAAACCTTGCAACATATCGCAGAATCACAGAATTGTTGATGGTGGAGGGGACCTTTCTAGATCACATAGTCCACTCCCTCTGCTCAAGCAAAGTCAGCTAGAATAGGTTGCCCAGGACCATGTGCAGTCTGGTTTTGTGTGTGCCCAAGAAAGGAGATTTCATAATCTCTCTTTGGCAGCCTATTCCAGTGTTTGACCACCTCACAGTAAAAAAGTGTTTGCTTACATTCAGAAAGAGTTTAATGTGTTTCTGTTTATGCCCATTGGCTCTTACCCTTTCACTGGGCACCACTGAGAAGGGTCTGTCTCCCTCTTCTTCATATACAGTGTGCTAGCTAAAGGTAGGATCCATCTCAGCTAAGTTAAAGGCATAAAAGATAGGTGTATAATCTATTATTCTCAATGTGCTATCTCAGCCTAGAATGGGAGTCTAAGCAACATGATGATGATGGCCATTTGTATATGGATTTTTTCCCATTCACTATCAAGGGACCCTATGGCAGTGATTATAGATAAAAGTGATTAATTTCTAAAGAGGTAAAGAAAGTAAATTTCATCTCTCTCTTTTTGGTTGCTTTTGTTTGTGTTTTCCATGATGATGACCTCACATGTATATATAGGCTATACAGGGTATTTACAACTATTTGCTAACTTCAGTTAACACAGTGGATTGGTTACAAAGAGTTGGTTAGTCCTCCTTCAAGCTATAGTGGTTAGCTGTAATTCAGCAAATTAAATACATGCACTGTTGCACTTTGGTACTCCCTGAATGACAGTTTAAAGTGATTCCAGAACATATACTTGAATATTTAAAAGTATAATGACAAATTTTGTGAGTATTGGAACTGAGCTTCTGGAAGCAGAATGAAATTTAACTGAGAGAAACAAAGGGTATACAGTGGCTTCTGGAGATAGGCTTTGGGAGTTGGCTTGGAACAAAATAAGTAAGTTTTGACCAAGCTGTCCTCTTCATTGACGCTGCATGGATTATAAAAGAAGCAAACCAACAGAAGAAAGAAACACAATGGCTGTGAGAGTCATAAATGCCTTCCTGTCAGATTTGGGTGAGGAACCTTATTTCTCTTCATCCATTTGTATGTGCAGGTACATGCATATTTGTGCAAAAAGATAACAAAGAAGGAGGTGGTGGTGCTAAATGTATCATGATGACAGTGTTCATTTTGCTCAGATTTGGAATAGACTTCTTGAAATTTCTGTGTGTTCTGCCAGTGGTAGAGCCTATATCAAAACTTAAAGGAGCTGGAATTATATTTTTAAATGTAAAAGCTGCTTAAAAAATGGAAAATTTTCTCCACAAATGGAAATAGGTTTTGATTTGTATGCTTTGTGGAATATGTCTTTGAATTAGTCAGAAGGTAGCCAGCTATCATTTGTATCAGTCTTCACATCCAAGATAATAATTCACTTATCATTCACAGCTGAAAATAAATGGTTTACATTTGTTTGAATGGTGGCTTCCATCAATGTGTATCTCTAACATAGTACGTGGGTCATATAACAGAGTTGTCTGCTTCTTACAGGACATTTTTTCAAGGGAAAAAAAAATGCTACTTTGCTGAAATGTAATCAGTTAATAAGAAGGGTTATGAAGATCTGCAGAGCTTAGAAGAAAAGATCAATAATGGCTATCTTTTCAGATGGGCTTAAATGAACAGTTTCAAGGCCTACAGTTAGCAGTGCATTAGTTGTGTAAAGATAAAATCAAGCTATGAGCAGAATGTTACATGAGCCAAAAATAGGTCACATCTGAATGTTTTCTAAAGACTTTATCAAAGTTACTGATTTCCAAGGATGTGTGCAGCCTGCCATAGTCAAAAAATGCTGATTTCCAGTGGCATGTAACTCCATGAAGAAAGATAGCAGTAGGATCCTAAAATGATATTAAAAACTCAATTTATATTATATGGTGTTGAGCCCTTCAAGACTTTTTTGGGAAATGCCTGAGAAGAGAGAATAGTTGCTGAAAGCTGGCTGTGTGTCCCAAGTGCTAACAGACAAAGGAAACACGCTGCATGAGGTGTTAGGTGGGTTTTCCATTTAGTCACTTTGTTTAGCCAAAATTCACCTGAGGGACAGCACAATCTTCTTCCCTGTGTCCTTTGTCTGTCTGAACAGCAATGTTATAATTTCAGGCTAATGTTGCATGTGCCATTTACCAGTCGTCATTGTCAGATGGAACGGACACAAGACAACACAGTATGACTGGGACTGATTTTTATTGGTGGTGTTTCTCCTGAACTGGAGATGGATATGGACTGCTGCATGGCTGTAGGAGACAAGAGATGGTGTTTTGGGAAGCCTGAAACTCTTGGGGCTGTCCTGGGCCTGGCTGAGATCAGACTGCTGGTTTAGGGAAGAGGTGGCATGTAGCCTGCACAGTCCTGCAGACCTGTGTAGAGTTGCAGACCTCTTGTTCTTCACCCCCAGTTCTTTCCCGCTGGTTTCAGAGAGATTCTTATTTTGCCCAGTGATACTGCAGTAAATGGGCCATAACACCTTGAAAGAGCTTAATCAATCAGCACTTGCAGATACAAAATCTATTTCCTGTATTTGCAAAATTCATTGCGACTCATTTGTTTGAATAATGCCAGTCACTGATCAGATATTCTCTAAGATGAATAGCGGTGACATAGAGCTGCTGTGTTGCTGGGCTCTGATTAGTTTTATTTCACCATTAGAAGCAATGTCTTTCCTCGTTGATGTAATCTTTCTGAATTTTCATCTGTGACAACACAAACGTATGGATCATCCTTCCCAGTAAATGGCCTGGGTCTGATTTTCCATTTGTGTTTTTAAGAAGCCACCTTCCAGTGCAGCACTGTGCCTGGCTCTCAGCTTCAGCCTGTAGACTGGTGGCCTTGGACAGAACAGACTAATCTTTAGATCCTCATTTTTCTACCAAGCTCAGACAAACTTTTCTGATTACTGTTTCAAGAACTACCTCACCCAGTAAAACAAAAGTTAATTTGAGTTTACAAATACCTGATTATTGGGAGAATAATCTGGTTTAGACATGCTGGGTGGGGTATTAACAGCGTTAGAGCTTTAGCCTTGGATTTGTAACCTTGTCTTTTGTTGACCTTTGAGATACAAGCCATTCTTTCTTCAAAGCGTACCTTGGAGAGCTGTAAATGATTAATTCAGCAATCACATCTAAATGTTGTCTGCAGAGGACACGCCTGAATGAGTACACAACACATGTGACTGAATGAAAAGTAGATGGAAAGTTGCAATGCTATTGAATTAAGTAGGACCATAGTTTTCATGATATCTACAAATGTCAGGTGACTTGATGATAAACAAATTTAAAACATAGATTAGGTTCCTAACATTAAATTTCTAACAAAAATGCATAACCTTTCAGATGAAGATCCTGACTGTGGTTTTAACTCATGACATGAATTCTGATAGAGATGGCAAGTAAGGTTAGTATGAGTCACGCTGTACAGAGTTTTTGTTCATAAGCTTTGAGGAAACAAGCGTGAGAGCAGTAGCTCTGTCATCTTTTGAAATGCTTCTAGGCTGATTTAGATTTGCTGTTAGCAGTGGTGGCAAGGACACTGTTCTTGCAATTGCTTCCATACAGGGCTGTTTATGGTCCCTTGGGTCTTTCGCTGCCTCTCCTGCAGCCTAAAAGACAAACCACATCTCTTTGCTTTTTCATCACACTTATATCTGAGGCTGAGACATTTGGCCTTCCATAGAGTGGTAGCACTGCTTACAGCAGGCTTACTGGCTGAATTTTGATGGGAGAGCCTATTTTGGGATGTAACTTTTCTTTTTACCGCTTTGCAGAAATTAGTTTAAGGTACGAATTTGCTTCCTTTTCTCTTTCACTTCCAAAAGCACTAGGACTACCCTGGGAGGATTATCAACTGCCAAACCTAAAATTGCAACCAGAGTATCAGAAAAATCTTGCTCATAATTAAATATAGAAAGCACTCATCATGTCACATATATCAGCATGAGTCATTAAAGTTCAAAGCCTGGAGAAAACACAGCTAAGGCCTAGTAAACAGCAGCTTGCTTACAGTGGCGTTATGGAGAGCAAATAATTTACACCATTTAAATGCATCTAGGCTAGGAGCTGAGCTGAGCAGGGATGGGGTTGAATGTTGTATGGTTGGGCAAGAGGCAGCAATCCAACTCTAGCAGCTGGATTAAAAGACCAACATGTTTTTCTCTTCAGTCATCCAAAGTTCATCTTGCAATTCACTGATGCAGCCGCTGCCAGGAGCGATCTTTTTGGGGAGGTGCTGGAGAAGGCTTTCTGACCGGGTGGCTTCCCAGGGACAGCTGAGGGCCGGCCGCCTGCGGTCCAGGAATGTGCTGGCCCTTGGTGAGTGAGGTAATACCTCAATCCATATTCCTTCTACGTAATGTAAGGCAAGTGTGTGGGGAAATAGCAATTCAATTAAATTACAGAGATGACATTATTCACTCTACTAACAAGCACAGGTCATTTCACCTGTAAGGAGATAATTTCTTAAAATCAAACATCCTGTATGTCCCCTAAGTGTTTTCATCATCTCATAATTGGATCTCAAACTGTTTTGAAGCATCTCTCATAATGAAATGATTGTGCCAGCTGGATGTTCCTCCGACAGGGGAATGGAGCGCTTGCGCTGGAGATCCTGCTCCAGTCATCACAATAACGTGGGCACCAGTTTTGACTGTAACACCTGTGAATTAAACTCTTCTTCCTCTCAGAAAGCAGAGCTGGATTAGGTGAGTAAATCCCCGCCTCCACTTTAATCTCCTTGTGGACATTTAGATAATTCCACTCCAGTAATTACCCAGTATAAACCACAGTTTATACCTGCCAAAAATTCCTGAAGACAAGAAATGAATGTGCAGAGCAAGCATATGGGACCCAAGAAAATTACACCCCAAGCAGGGACAAGAACCTGTGTGTATGAGGTTGTGGTTTTAAGCAGGCACAGGTACAGACTGTAGTTAAAAGGAGTGGTTTTTCTCTCATCCTTTCTTTCTCCTTGGTTTCCCAAGGCCCTGGACTTCCTTCTGTTTGTGCCATATCCTTTGTGCTGCAACTAGTACTTGTGAGGACATCCAAAGGGCCAGATGTGAGGAAAATGATTCAGCTGATGAAAAAATACCTTTTGATACTTTAGCTTTTAGGTGTCTCATGAAATTTACTCTGTAGCCATGTCATGAAAACATAGAGAGGCTGAAATGAGGGCCTGTGTCTATTCCTTACACTTGACCTTGCTTAGGACAAATGTGAAACTGTTTCACTCTCAGGGATTCCTACAAGCAGGTTCACACAAGCACTTTTCCAAAGGGCGAGTATGGGAGTGGGAAATGCTCTCATGGATGAGGCGGAGCAACTCTATCTGGTCCTATCACATTACAGTCAGAACCTGTGCTTCTGTTTGTCTTGCAGACAAGTAATTTTTCTTCATGTCCTGAGAGATCAAAAAATATTTTCCATTGTCAAGTGAGAAAGGAATAAATCTATGTTCCAACTTTCAAAGTAAAATCCGTCTGGAATGCTTTTCCTTTTCTTACTGCGTGCCCCAGTTTCTAACTACAATGCAGTGCTGCAATATTCACTACTGCAAAGCAGTGTCTTGATTCACCTTAAACAGTGCCCAACTTAAAAAAAATGCCCAGAATGGCTAAGTGAACGGGCAGTGCAAGTGCTGAAAAGAAGATCTAATACCTTGTGTCTTGTGCAACATTCTGGTTTCTTGAGTTATGGCATCAGTTCTGAAGAAAAAAAAAAACAGCCTCGCATCCTCTGTTCTTGGAGGAGTAAATCCTGGGATGGTGCCACTTTTGCAGCTCATAGGTGTGTCTTAATCAAAAGACTACAAGCACAAGGCATCTTCCCACTAAGGGCAAAATGAAATACAGGCCTGCGATGCTTAAGGTGCACAGTGTAGTTCTTTATTACACTGCCAAAGGCATTTGATAAACCCATCCTCATTTACTGAGCTGTATCTGATCATAACTCTAGACATATCACTGCACTTGCAAAACCTGTACTGTGACTCTATAGCTCTCATGAAACCTGCAAAGCTAATAATACTGAGAGAAAATTTAACTAACTCCAATTATATCTTTGTTGGCAACCCACACCGCTTACGAGAGTTTTTAGCTGCCAACAATATATAAAAATGGCTGGGACAGAAGAATGATTTCTGTTGTCCTAATTTCTCAAATTTGGCCTTCCCTTTTTTTGAACAACTGGACTTCCTAGCACTTCATGTTTCTGTTTCTTTTCTATTCTATTCTATTCTATTCTATTCTATTCTATTCTATTCTAATTTGTCTATTATAGAGCTAATGAAGTGGCACTTTGGTTTTCCTGTTGGTTGCTGATCTGGGTTATAAGATATGACACAAGGAAAGGAGAGCTGCATTGAGCATTTGTTTCACATGTGGGCTATGGAGAGAAGTAAGGTCTGGGCTTTGGCAAAGGCTTGCGTGGATGAATCACAGGTTTCAAGGCATGACAGCAGATACATGCAGGCCAAGAAATCAATGAAGTTCTTCGTGGAACTATATGAATACCAGGTAGCACAGAGAACAAATTGTGGGGGAAATGGAAAGGAAGGGAAAGGAAGGGAAGGGAAGAGAAGGGAAGGAAGGGAAGGGAAGGGAGTAGGAGTGAACCCCTCCTTTTCACATCCCTGGACTAACTCTTCGCTCTGTGAAAGAAGTCACAGTGGATTTGGCATTGGTATCTGGGCAGCTACAAAGGTGATGTTGCCATTCTCTGGTGAAATCATTTAAATCGACAGGACAAAATTAGATTAACTCAACCTAAAAAAGCTCACGTTTTAGTAGTAAAAGCTATTAAACACTTGCAGAGATTTTCCAGTAATGTTATGGATTCTTCGTCACTTAGGTTTCAAAATTTACAGATCAAACAAATACTTAATGCAAGACTTGCAAGATGACATTCTGTGGCCTGTGTCATCTATGACTGTGATGACTCCTGTCCCTTACGGTCGTCGTAACTATAAATTACTGTTGTCTGAGGCTAAGGAAGATCTGCATCTGCTATATTTTTGTGGCTATTAGGACTGAGTTCAAAATTTTCTAGTAAGAAGGGGAGAGCAAGAAATAGCGTTCACTCCCTGTACTTACACACACAGAGACCATTCAGTGTGTATGTGTACGTGTGTGTATGTTCCCCCTCCTACAGCCAAGCTGGCTTTCCTGGACTCCTCTCCTGCAGTCACACATTGCCAAATCTGTGCTCCGGTTTACTGTCTGTTTAGTTGTGCTGATTTTGTTCGTGTGAAATGATCTGGATTAAAGATCCTCATAAAATGGATAAAGATGGGAATTGGTGGCTGGTGGCCAGGGAGAATGGGAAGTTCTTATTGTGCTTTTGGCTACCAGAAAGTTCTGTTGGATTGTATCCATGTGTTTGCTCACCCTGCCCTGGGCTAAGCAAGCCATCAATGGCCAAAGATTTCCTGAAAGCACAAATGTGTTCTATAAAAAGGTGACAGATGAACAGTGAATTTGAGCGGTGTTATGGAGCAAGCAAGTTTGGGAAGAGAATCTGGATGACTGGGGTATAGGTGTGCACAGACTAATCATAAGCTATAATAATGTAAAAAGAAGTAATTACCTGGAAAGAATTAAGGAAAAAAAGAAGGAAAACATTTCTGCAACTCACAAGGTACAGAAAACAGTTTTTTATTTTGAGTAGAAGGAAAAGTTCAGGAAAAAAAAAGCAAAATGGTGACTTTTTCAACTCCTGAAACTTCTTCAGATGAGTTATACTCCACCAGCTTTTCAGTCAAGCTTAGGTCTTCTAATCCTTTCCCTCTGACAAAGTCTCAGAAAGTCTCTCTACTTAGTGGATTTAAAACTGCTGATGTTAAGCCGAATGCTGTACATTTGCATAGAAATGTAGTTACAAAACAAATGCAAATGATTTCAGGGCTTTCCAAAGTCTAGCATGAGGCCTCTCTCATTGTCTGACATAACCCAAAAGTTGTGGGAAGATAATCAGCTGCTGTCCTGAACAAGAAGAACACCTTTCTCATAAAAATAGAACCGGTCTTTTCTTTCTGTAAATAATATCCTAAGTATACAGCCTCCTTTAACCACGGTGTTATTAAATCTGGGGTTTGATGTCATAAACACTTGGTAGGACTGTTAATTTTATGAGGTACTAGTAAACTATTTTGGACTAGCATTTTAAGGATCTCCTTTTATGTATTGACATAACACAGAAATATTAAGGCACGAGTTTATATTATACTGATAGTTTCCTGTTATCCTTTGGTAATTTTTGCTGTGCAGTATTTTTCTCACAGTTATTATGCACAAAAGGGCAGACCTCCTCAAGGTGCAGGACTAACATCGAGTGGAACAATCTGGTCTCCCTTCCTGGAATGGGCCTGCAGTAGAAGGAAAAGTTGTAGGCAATTTTTAAAGGATTTTATAATGGTTCTAAAGTTTGTGACTGGTCTATTCTAAAGTTGTTCATGGAGTGTGGCAACATGGATTGACATGAGTGCTTTAATTAAGGGATGAGTTCTAATGCATCCTTAAACTGACAATGAACGTGATCTTATAAATTCATTGAGAACTTAAACAATGCACCCTCTACTCAGTCTGATTCAAGTCATGGTAGACACTGTGGAATAAATAGGTTCTCTAGATCATAATTAAAGTGTAAATTTCAGGTTGCATATATAAATATCTCTCTGTAAATCACAGGAATTAGAAAAAGGAAATGCTTTAGGTCATATCATGTATCTTCTTGCCAATGCAGCTTGGTTTATTGTATTATACATCTAAAACACTTTTGGCCATCTTTTAAAAAATACGTGCAATTTTGGCAATAAATAATCAAGTAAAGAGTTATTTCTCATTTCTTGCTGATGCTCTCCATACCATGCAACATCCTAGACTTTTATCTGATTCCTTGTTTTTCAGAGTTGAAAAGAGAAATATCGGCAAGGGATTGAGTTCTCCTGAGACAGGGGCTAACTGACAGAGCTTGATATTCAGGATGCCAAGTACACACACTCACATCCAGCTCAGGAACCCTGCACTTAGTGTTTCCCATAAGTAGTAGCTGTAGGCTCCCTGCCCTGTTGTTGCACATAGATTGCACCTAAAAATGTTAGAATACATGAATTTTCTTTTGGAGGTGTATTTCACCTCATTGTCTGTATAGTGAGCTTAAAAGCCTAATACTGGCACTCTGAGCAATCCAAATGGTGCTGTGTTTTAGCATTGTAATGCCTAAACTGGTGTCATCAAAATACACAATTAGGATCTTGCCCTTTGTGAGTATATACATTTTCAATAACCGTTAAAATATGTTCAGACCTGGCCAAAACTATGGCTTTTCTTCTGTTCAGATTAAAATTGTTGCAAAGGATTTTGCAAAACCCAAACCTTGACCTTTTTGGATCTCTCTTGTAATACAGGAACATCCAGAATCGGAAAAGTTCTGGCTGACAGGTGGCAAATGTTGATGCTGGGTACTTTAAATACTTTAATAAAAGGTCGACGTTTTCTGGGAAATTTTATGTAATTTTAAATCCTAAATAACCAAATTAATGTGGTATATACTTGACTGTGTAGTTTAAAATTTTATCACTCTTTAAGAGGCAGTTTTCTTGATCTTGTTTATAATGACAGCACCTTCTCAATTTACACTAAGGAGATTTCAACCTCATTTACATAGGAATAAAATGCATGGAACCTATAACTCCGATTTTCCCCACTTACCTGCACAACTGTTTTTCAGTCCACTTCCAAGGAACAGTTTTCACAGATTATTCTCCCACATACTTCTCACAATGTAATTTCAAATTACTGATATGAAGGAGTTTCTCCCATTCTTCTTTGACATTGGTGATAGGAGAGAAAAGAGAGAAAAATGTTTCTGAAAAAGTTGGAATTTAATTTAAAAAATCTAAAATAATCTAGCAAAACCCAGTCATGCTGGAACAATAGACAGGGATGGAAATGAGTGTTATGGTGGGTGAAATGAATAAAGCTTGAAAAACAAGCAGTTATTAGAGCCTGTGCTGGGTTTTAGGGTGTCCTTGAACTTTCTTCTCCAGATGAACTCCATTTACAAGAGTGAAATAAAACCCTCCTTGGATATACAATGGTGGTAGCATTTGCCATTCATTACACACCTGAGCAGGTAATTCCTAAGTTATCCTTTACATGCCTATTTCCCAAAGATTGGCAAGAAATTCAATTTAGAGATTGACACTAGTGATCCAAAATTTTGGGAAATGACTGTGAGAGCAGTGCCTTACTTTAATACTATGTAAGGTGGTATTCTGTAAACTGATTTTTTCTTAGGCACAAATAAATTCCATAATATTACCTTCCAGTTACATAAGTCATAGGTAGGTCTGCATTTGAGAAGTGACAAGAATTCAGACTTTTATATCTCCTCTTTGGCTTCTCAGAATGTAAATCTTTAAATCATCTTTAAATATACTGGCTATGTGCCAGCGGCAGATTGGTCCTATGCATGTGTATGAAAATTTCAGTCCTTTCTGGGAGTTTAAGAAGCTTATATAGTTCCTAATGGCTTCTATGACAGCTAGATGAAGTTTTGGTGTCAGGTACCTTATATAAAATTTTGCTTCACTTCTGAATTTGACCTCATGCAATTTCTCAGCAATATTGAAAACTATAATGCAGCAAAAAGATTGAAAACAAAATAAAAATGAGGAGGAAGTCCTGTTTTCTTCTTTCCCCCTCTAAAAATTCCAACCCCCATTGAAGCTCCCTGAATGAGGAGAAATGGCTGTGGTAGTCATTTCACTTTCTCTACTTGTTAAAATTAGCAGCTAAACACCCTACTTGAATATGCACAATTAAAGGAATTATACCATAGGATATTTCTCCTATTATTTCATCTGCTTAAAACATCAGACAATACTGTGTGCAGCACAAATTTGTTTTAAAAAATAATTTTAAAAGTCTTTATTATCAGAAAAAAAAGAGTTGGTGTTCATCCTATTCTCTTTTCAGTTCCCTGCCAGTTTCTCTATCAGTAGCTATAATAATTTTCTGGGCACTCGCTGTGCCACCAATGGTTTTAAAGGTAAAATATTAGACATTTAAAGTACAGTAGTTATTAAACAGTGGAAAAAATTGCAAAATCGAACACGCCATTTGCTAAGTTTGTCCAAGCATTCCTTTTTTCACATTTGTTAAGGGAAGATTTTTTTATGATAATCTACAGATCCCCCTCTGGCACCTCTCGCTCAGCACCTCTGCCCAGGACCTGGCCTCTCCAGACTGGTCTCAGCTGATTGTGTTCTCTCCAGGAGTAGCAAGGCTAACAGAGTAAGGTACGGTGCTGCCTACCGGATTGCCATTGATCTGCACACTTCGTTATCTCACATGTAACATAAATAAATAACGAAAAATAGATCTCAATCTGAAATGAATTTTGATACTCAAACTCTGTAACATGTTTTATTTCCTACACTCTAAGCTGCTCAGGAACACTAGCAGTTGCAGGCACTCCAGGTAACAAAGCTAATGCTTGCTTTAAAAAGCACAGGAAATTCAGGGAAACCAGACCAATCTTTACTAAATTAGGCTTTAACTTTTGTAGATTTTATTGTCCATATACCTGATAGATTCAGAGGTTAAGTAATAACATATGGGCTTAGGCAAACACCCAGATGTACATAAAAATATGTTCTTGAGGAAAGCACATTAAAAGGATTTGGTTCCATTTTCACAGCTGTAATTTATAGACTACACGGGGCATTTTTAATGGGTTGTATCAGACATCACCAGGCTGCTATATGTGGCTGGATTCAGGTCTCAGTTCCACCAGAAGAACTACTACCCAAAGCTTTCTGGTTTTCATTCTCCTTGGTCTCTAGAACATGGGAATTAAAGGTACAGTGGCAGTCCTTATCAATACTGCCAAAATGCTGAAAAATTAAAATGTCTTGAGGAAAAGGAGGGGAGGGCACACATTTTCCATAAACTAGTTTGCACTTTATGCCTGCACTTCTCTACTTTTTGAGCTGCACTCCTCCATAACCCAATCTCTACTAAAGAAGTCTTTGGGTCAGATTTCCGCATTTTTACTGAAAGTGAGCGGTACCTACTCCTTGGGTAACCTAATTGGAATCCAGCTATCATGACATGTTTCTCTTTTGAGTTGCAAATGCTCATTTGACAGTTAGGTTGAGACAGTGAAATGAGGCCCTGTTTGAATTAACTCCCCAACGCAGAGCTCTTTAAGCTCAAGGCGTTTTGTTATTCACCGCTCTTCCCTCTCTAAAAGGACTTATGAAGTACAGGGACACTATGAATCTCTGTCACAGAGCGTGCAGGGAGCTGAAAACAAACTGCGACTGCATTGCTTTTACAGCATTTCAGGCGTGACCTTAAACAAACAAACCTGCTCCACTTGTTCACCTCAACACGTCGTGACTCGGTTGGGTGATGTCCAGGCGGCAGGTCTGAGGCAAAGGACCACGTCGTCCCCTGGCTCTGCTTTTTCCAGAGGAGAGGGGAGCTGCTTCCATGCTGTGCCCCGTGAAGCGCTTTGCTGTGTCAGCCTGGATGAAGGGAGGCAGTGCAATGGAAACGTGCCGTCTTCCTAACTAGATAGGAAGTTAAAGATATATGGGTTCCAGTAATGGTGGTGGTAATAATTAAGCTATGTTATTTCGGTACCAATTTTTCCACAAGGAGAGCCGTTAATTAGGCTAAAGTTTTGTTGTGTCTCTAGACCTTTCCTTTTCTCCCCAGGCGAGAAATCTCATTGTCATTGCTGACCCTGAACTTTTTCTTCCACCAGCATCTCCCTCTGGTTTATCACTCTGGTTGGACCCTTGCCAGAGTTTGCCCTCACCCTGACCTTGTCTTTGATGAAATACTTGTTTATACCTTACTCAGTTCTCCACTTGGCTAATGCAATCCCCTCCTTTAAATTCCCTCCTGAATGGTCTCCTTGAGTTGTCTGGATTTAATTCAGTGTTGCCAGGAGAGCACAAGATGCATACTCCTGTTGTAATAAGCTTATTTGTTATTGGATAAAGAGGGGCAAGCTGAGGATATAGGATTACAATACCTCTTCTTTTGTTTTTTGTTTTGTTTTTTTTTTTTCGCTAACATGCTCTCTTGTTTCTGCTGTCAGAGCTCTGTTTAGATAGACTGTTATTGAATGTGCCTGGGGTGCCAGGGACCCAGCCAGGCGCAGGAGCTGACGCTTGGCTTCTGCAGGAGGAGGCGGGCAGGTGGGCAGGCTGGTTTAGCAGCAGCAACAGCCTGGGAAAAAAGGGCAGGGGGTGCCGGTGGCTGCTGGGACCGAGGGGCTGTCGGCTTGCACGGCTAATTCAGACAGCTCCCAGCTCAATACCGGCCGCTGTTTGGAGGGGAGGGGGGATCTGCAAGAGGAATCTGTCCTGGGGAGCTTTTGGCTGTGGAGCAGTAGTAAGAGAACGGACTGGGTGAACTGGGAGGATCTGGAGTAGATGGCTATTTACACTGAAAGCTTTCTGGGACAGTTAAGAGAGAGCACATTACTTATAGCACTGTGCTTTTGAGGATGTTAGGTCTTCCCTTTCATATAAAGAGATTGTGATTGCTTTTAATTTTAATTAGCTTCCATAAATAAGGCCAGCTCTGGGGTGAAAGAGAGGGAGGGAGTTACTGAGGTGGAAGGGAAGGATTAAGCGGGAACAGGTTTCGGAAAATGAAGGGAAAGTTTGAAGACATGAAGAGTACGCAAAGGGTGATTTTTGGGGCAGCGCCTGTGGAACTGGGTAACTGTGAGACCTAGGAAGGGACAGTGAAATGAAAACTTTTTTCCGGAAGGGAAATAAGAGAAAGTCAGAGGTATGAGGGCTTCTGCCCTAGAAAAGACTGCTTCTCTGCAGCAGTAATCATCTCTAATTGGAGAAGTCTCTAATGTAACTTCTATCCCACCCACAATTAGTTTGGAGGTCCCTGTAATAAATTTCCTTTGTTCTCCTTATCTCAGCGACAATGAGGGACTGCCAGTGAAAAGGGCCTTGCAATGGGAATGAATTGACTTGGTGCTTTTTCAGGACCCCTTTCAATGACAAGATTCTTTCAGGGACCAAGCCTAAATTAAAATATTCCTAGCAATGCTAAAGATGAGAGAGCACATCTTTCTTATTCAGCTGTCCTATTGACTTTGGTGTGCTCTGCCCAGCCCACTTTTTGATTCCTCTATCAAGACCTCATTACTTTCTAATTTAATGCAGTCTACTACTCCTTGAGCTGAACTTTTCCAGAAGGGGGCTAGACAAGATCAATGATTGCACACATTGTCTAGGTTTTAGGGTTCTACAAAAATCTTAATTCACACAGTTGCATTTTATATGATTAGACCACAGTTCCTGAGTATCTGCCATCTCAGGCTATGTTTAGATGTACTGTCTTTGGTGTTTTAGCACCAGAAAAGTGTTTGCTCAGATATTTTTATTATTTCAGTTTACAAAAAAAATGTATGAGATACTGTTTCGGACAGTCATCCATTCTCATCTTTGTGTAAGTTAAAAACATCTTCAGAATGACCCCAGTGCCTGCCAATGAGGCAGGAAGACCGCTGTTGTAAAATCATATTTCAGAGCTGCCCTAGATTACTAATAACTGGGGGAGATCTTGTTAGTGCTCTTTTTTTCTGTAATAAAATTTAAGTTCCAATTGTATTTATAGTGGACAAATATCTAAATAATTAAAGCCACCAATGAAGCTATTATCAATCACTGCTCTTAATTGTGTTGGCAGAAATGACAAGATCCATGCTATGTTTCTTCCATTGATTAATGGAGGACATAGTTTCCATGAGCTGTCTGTCAAGCTCTTTTTAGAAAAAGAATAAATCATAATTGAAGTTTTTCTCCTGTAACATCAAAGTAATTGAACAAGCTTTTAAAAATCATAAATTAGTTGTACTGCTTTGATTCTTCTTGCTTCAAATCCAAGCTATATCTTAGAACATTTGGGCTCTTAAATTCATTGTAATCCACAAAAGTAAAAATTTTATGGCCTCTTCCTACCGAACAGAGGAAATACTCTTATAAATAATAACAACATTACAGTAGGCAATCAGCATCATCCATGCATAAACCGTTCTAGGAATGAAGAATCTTATTCCCCAGTTTCAAAGTCAGTCCTGGACGTGCTTAGTGATCTTCATTATGTTACACCACCTTTATATGCCTGTTTCCCCACTGTAAAAATGCATTTGCTAGGAACTATTTTGAAATCTAAGGTCCTGAACTTCACACATTTCATATCACTATTCTTATTTGAAGAAAATTTTTAACTGTGAGGAAGTTATACTAAGTGAATTATTCTCACTGATAAATGGTGAGAATTGTTCCAAAACTTCTGGAATCAGTTCTCAGATATGTGGACATTAGAATATCTGAAAAAAAGTAGATCAGAAGTCCATACTAATTGTAGCCATAAAAATGCACAAACAAAAACAAGTTCAAGAGTGCAGCTTAATATCTTTCTGTAATGTTACTATGATCAAATTTCAGTTCATTGCTGGAACTGTATCAGGGACTTGATCAGATAGGAAAAACACATTTTAGAGATATGAAAACTGCTGTTTGTAATACACTATAAATGCATGGACACCATATTCAGTTCATACCTTAACTTCTTTTCAGGTTTGCCCGCTGAAATAATAACTCACTTTAAAAGCTTTGATCTAACTTTTGAATTTTTTGAAGAATTAGAATCTTATTCTGGATCTGAAATTTGAAATTCAGAGCAATTTTGCTTCAGCTTTGAATGTAGACCAAATTCAATAATTTACAACTTTAAATTACATGCAAGGAGTTCATTGTTGCTACCTTTTTTCTTTAATCCAGCCCTCCCAATCTAATACTTAAGGAACCTCCTTATTGTTCTAATCCTGCAGTGAAAACAGAGAGGGAAGTATGTAAACATTCATTTAATAAAGTCCTGTCTAGATGTCTTTTTTTTCCCCTACCTTGTTAAGCCTCCTGTATTTTACCTTGGTTAAAATATTGTGCAAACATAATTTGACCTTTCTATCACCATCTCATGTAAGCCTATCTGAAAATGAGTATACACTGTGCTGAATATATGCATATGGGGGAATTTTGGCTAGCAAGATTGTTAAGATTAAAAGCATGTAAAAAAAGTAGAAAATGCATCAAAAAAGCATTAAAATATGCTAAGTGGGCATATAAATGCATAACATTTTAGATCTTTCACTCTCTAGCTCAACTGCTACTGAATGGTAGAAACATCCAGTAACACTGATCTTTTTTTCTGTGGCAGCTCCTTGAAAAGTTAAAATTTTGCTCTGCGGGGTGCCAAGAAACACGTTAGGTTTGTAAAGTCAAGTTTTTCAGCTCACTGTTTTCCTCAGCCCAAGCTCATAAAGTTCTGCTATGCCTGATGTGGCAAATGGGCTTTTTCTACAGACCACAATGCAGGAACAGCGGCAGTCTCCCTTCAGACTGAGATTGCAGTGAGGAGTCATCATGACTGAGGCCTCGATTGCCTCCTGCTCAGTGGTTAGTGTCCTTATTCTAGTGTGAGTTGAATTTCTTCTCTTAGCTGCTGCGATCAAGCTCCAACCTCCTATAGAGATACCTCACGTGCAGGACATAGGGTGCTAGATACTGGTTGGTTGGGTTTTTTTTCCATTTTGAGGGAAAGAAAAACACATATTCAAATAGTCTTCAACTTCTCTTTAATGTTAATATATGCTGAAGTCCATTCCCATCTCACACCAGAACTCCCAGAACTGACTCAAGCTCTTTAAGATTAAGGTAAATGTTCCTAAGTGAATGAAGCGAAATCTGAAATCATTTAGGCATTTAAATAGGGTAAGATTTGTCTCTTTTAAACTCTGGAATTCATAAGCCTTTAGAGTAAGTCCGTGTTGGTAACAACAAAAACAATCTTCCCTTAATCATGTATTAGCAAACAGGTATTAACTAGCATAGTAACTTTTTGATGTAAACAGAGCCATTTGCAGTAGGTACCAAGGTACTTTGAATGTCATTGGAGATACGCAAAAATTAGCAGGACAAGGCGCAGAGCAACATGATCTCACTTTGAAGTTGGCCCTGTTTTGAAAGAGAGGTTGGACTTTTTGACCTCCAGAGGTCCCTTCCAAACTAAATTACTCTATGATTTTATAACTGTTAACTTGCATTAAATCTACAACTGCTCTTTCCACACCCGGATGTTACACAGTGCCCGTGGAGTTATTCCTGATTAGCGCTTAGCTCTGAAAGTGAGCAGTCTGACTTCAGATTCATGACAACTACCTCTCGGTATGAATTTTAGCCTGCCTAGTTTGTGATTTAAGCTAAAACTGGTATGGGACACTCAGCGGCTGTGCAGAAAAGCAGTGCCTGGTCAGGATGGTAACTGATTGTTGTCCCCAGGCCAAGGGATAGCTCAAGGCTGAGCTGGCAAATGGATAAAGTGATGTTGGGTACACTTAGTTCAGCCTAAATGCAGACAGCCCCTTCCAGGTGAGACTTGCTCTGTCCTTCCCGGGCTATGTGTTCCTGCTGCCTTCCTCCCATCAGACAGAGCAATTGAGCAGCCGCAGAGTGGGCCAGATCCATTTGCACTCTTAATTTAATCCTCTACAAAAGGTGGTTAGCTAGCAATATGCTAGGGCTAGCAATATGTTAAATCAGCCTAGTCATCTTTAACATTAACATCTTTTTCCGTCAACATGTCAATTTGTGCTTTTAAGCAGCAACATATGCACAAACTCTTAATTCCGTTGTTGTCTCTTAACCATAATACACATTACTGTACAGAGTAAAGCATATATCCAGGAATTTATCAGGTGGCCTAAAAGGACGTTTTCAGCATCCAGTGGCAGGAGCCAGCATGAGTGCAATCCAATATGGTGCATTTACCTCTTGTGTGGATGGCCTGGGACACGTTTTCAACTCTAGAGTATCTGACATAGGACATCCTACTATTTTTTCTCATCCCTCAGTGGATCTTGTAACTTGGTGCAGGAGATGGGAAGCAATATGAGAGTTCAAGGTCCTCGTTTCCTGCTCCCTTGACCAAAGTTGTATCTTGAGATGCAAGACTTGCAGAATACAACTTCTCAGGGTGCCACGCTGTTGGTGATTGAAAGAGCAACACATGGCATCCTAAAGACTCTTTGAGGCAGTCCCCTATATTACTGGACTTTCCCAGCCTAGTTGTCTAGTCATCCTTGAAAAGGGTAGGCCTATTCTTTCCTTCCACCCAAGGAACAGTTTCAGGATTTAGACCAACCCATAGGCTCACAATGTTAATTTTCAGAGCGTATCTTAGGTGGAGTCATACAGTGAGAATCACTCTTAATTACCAGAGCTCTAGGAACATGTCCTTATCTGACTCAGAGTATCAACTCCCACAGAAGTGATAATGAGAGACTACTTAAAAAAAAAGTCTTCTTGCAGGGTTCCTCTGTTAATTCTACAAATTTCTCCAAGTTGTCCCAAATTACAGATTTACTGAGGAGAGGCTGTACAAACTGACCCTTTGCAAAAAGTTGAAAACCCCAAGCCTAACAACTTTCCACAAGAGCTGTGCTGGAAAAAAAAAAAGTCTGTCATCATATTTTATTCTACCACTTCACCTAACACTGAAATCTCGATGTTATATCTGTTCCATCTTTAGTATGTATATATTTTTGTGCATATTGTAATAAACATATGGGGCTACGGTACTGTCAGAAGTTTTTCCAGTCCAATGATATAAAGTTTAAGTCTTCCACCCTGCAGACCTCAAATTAGTCTCAGATGGCTTGACATGCTCTAATACTGCACTTGTATGTTTGTGAAGGCTCAGTGAATTGGTTATTACTTATGCTTGGTTAATATCAATGTAGACAGAATTGACATGGTCAAAGCAAATGGTGGTCTGAGCAACTATTGATGGTTTTTTGCAGCCAGTGTTTAGGGAGTTCTTCAGCAGGAACATTGATTTTCTTTTTGACATTGTTATACTGTATAAAGGGGCTTTTGCATTTTTTTTAAATTCTTTTTTTTTCATTCCTACTTTTGGTTCCTTTAGTCCCAGGGGGTTGGTAGGCTAGTTGTTTACCTTAGCTCTGGTCATTCTGAATGCCTATTCTTCCTCTTATCTCTCCGGTGGTATCCTCTCCATCTGTTTTGTAAGCACTAACAATTTTCAGCCTTATCTTTTAAGACCATCTTCAGGAGTAGTTTTGCAAATGTTTTCTGAAAAGGACTTGGCACTTAGAAAGTCCAGCTGAGAAACCATTTAACTGAGATTTCAGGTGAGAACATAGAGAAATAAACATAAGCACTGTTGCCTTTTTTTTCCTTATGTAGAATTCTTCTTGGTATTTTCACTGAGCTTTAATCCCCTCCACCTATGAAAAGGCAACATTTTGAGAAAGGCTGGGAAATTAAGCGCAAGGCTAAATCTGTAACTTCAAGTAAAGCGTGCTTATCTGAATTTACTCCACCAATACATATGTAAACTGAACACTATTAAAGGAGGCATACATGATCTTTAATAT
Source organism: Haliaeetus leucocephalus (assembly GCF_000737465.1). Taxonomy (NCBI): domain Eukaryota; kingdom Metazoa; phylum Chordata; class Aves; order Accipitriformes; family Accipitridae; genus Haliaeetus; species Haliaeetus leucocephalus. The sequence continues at coordinate 2,250,309 of NW_010972585.1, read as the reverse complement.
GAGTATCTTTACAAGCAGCAGATGTAATATATAATAAAGATGAATAAACATAGTTCATTCCTTCTTCTCCATTTTCAAATGGAATCCTGAAATTACATTGACTACTGTGAGATTGACTATTTATTTGGCTTTCTGAATATACCTTCAAGCAGTCTCAGCACACCAACATAATAGAGGTTTGCTCTATAAGGCTATTAATATACTGTAATTAACAAACAGCATAATCAATCATCTGGCTTATTGCTGGGTGTCTTACATATTTTGACTTGTCTGAAGGAAGGACACTGTAACAGTAAAGGACATTGTGTTATCCAGATCACCGTCTTTCCAGTGACGAGTGCCATAAATTATAGGAAACAAGAGAAACCAGAGCTAATCAGAATTCCCCCAAGTCTCATGAGAATTACAGCCTTTCCAAGTGTGTCGGTGTCTTGAATTAGAGTGAAGAAAATCTGAAGTTGCCTTGTAAAGGAGTTACATGTCGGTTTAGATAAATTTCTAAAAAAGTTGCTCACCAAAGTCCCTTAAAGAAGTTGTAATGGGAAAATGGAGAATTTTTTTTATATGGATAAAACTGGTTAAGATAAAGGAAACTCAGTAGAAATATATGGTCAGCTTTAAGTGGAATGAGATCACTACTGAAGTCCCACAGGGATCTCTGCTTGGGCCTGTGTCGTTCAAGAAAGCAATAAATGATTAGAAAAAGGGGGTGTGTGACTGGTGAAGAGGCAAAGTTCTCTGGTGATACTGAGTTATTCAGGACAATAAAACCAAAATTTAATTTCAGTCTATTTCATAAGCACATCCTGGTATTGTTTGACTAGGCAATACAATAGCAGTTTATATTCAATGCACCTAAGCGTAAAGGAATGTTCTTGGGGAAAAAAATCCTGTTCTGTTGCAAAGTGATGGGCTCTGAGCTGACTGTTATTAAAGAATTAAATCTTAGTGCTAAACCAGGAAACTTTGTAAGAATATCAGCTCAAGACCTGGTCCTGGTGAAAAAGTTCAATTGAACATTTCAAGGTAATTGGGGAAGTGGGGACAGCAGAAGAGGAAATAGCACGACACTGCTGTTTGAGTCCCTCTGGGGCTTGAACAGGACGGCAAGAGAGAAGGCAGCAGCTGACCAGAAGGACTCCCACACCCTCCTGGCCACCTGACGTTCTTCAGAAATCTCATCTGTCTTCAGCTACTGACATTTGTAAACAACTCGTGACATTCAGGAGAAGAATCACAAGAATTAAAATCTTGGGTTTCCTCATTCACACAAATGAGTGAAGATTCATACTGATTGGGAAAAAGTCATGCCGAGATGTAAACAAGCAAGCCACTCCCCCATTAAACATTTAATGAGGGCAGTGCAATTTAAGAGTGAGAATCACCATAATTTCAAAACACGTCCTCCTTCTTGGGAGCACTCGTGATGAGCTATAGAAGCCAAAATGACTAAGTTGCTTTTGTACAGAGACGTTGTGTATTCAAATAATTGTAAGGACAATCAACTGTTTAATAAAAAAAAAATAAAATGTTTCTAGTGTAGAATATTGCTGATGCAAATCAGTCTGGACAAGATTTGGCCTGAAAGTTGGTATGTTTTATAACTGTCATCCAGAGTCACACACTGGACTATTTGAAAACTTGGTGGGGTTTTTTTTTTAGTGTGAGCAATTGGACTTTATGGATTAGTGAATAAAGAGTTAGCAAGGTTCTCCTACCATATATTAAATTGTCATTAACATAAAGAAGAACCAACAAAATATTTAACACCACTGATAAAATAGCTATTAGACTTACTGTAATTATTATTCTGTTTCCTATTGAAGGAGTTAAATCTCTTCACTGAAATGCTGATGTCCTGTCTGATGAATTGTAAAAGCAGTGGATTGGAATCTTACTTTTGGGATAAAAGGTAGGTGCCATCCTGTTTGCACTTATTCTACACAGGCCTGTTACACTTGGTACCATGAACTACCATTGATCTCTAACACACTTCTGACAGAAACAGACGTAGCATTCTGCTATTTCTGTTATTTATTTGCAAAGCTTTTGCCGTTATTTTTGTATGATTCCGTGTGAAATTTTTATAGTAACTCCACTAGTGAGATATTGGAAAGCCTTAGCAAGAGCAAAAGTAGCACCTAGGGGTACTCTTGCAATCTTTGAAGTCTTCGTGTGGTTACAGCATGGGGAACGCATAAGAGTATTATTATATACAAGTGTAAACTAAGGGGGAATTGGTTTCACAGCCCCATTATTTTGGAGGGGGGGGCAGGAATTAAACATCATGCTGTAGGTGATGGTGAAAGCTGTTGACTTTCGCACAGAAACCTTTTTGCCAGGCCATAGGATGGAGTTTAGGGCAATAACCCAAGAAGGAGAAAACTTGAGTACAGAAAGAGAAACTGAGGATTCAGTTAAAGCATGCAGTAGAGAGATCACAGAGAAGGTCAAGCTAGTGAGCACCTCAGTTATAAAGTCTGCATTTGGGCCTGAACTGATATGTCTAAATATCTCTGTGTTGCACCACAGAGATACCAGGCACAGATGTTTTCAGAGTGCGTCCTGTTGCTGCTTCTTTAGTGAATTTGGTCTTCAATCTAAAGATACAGTCCTCTGTGTTGATCGTAAGCCCATCAGGTCTGCCATGGTCCTGTCCTCGAACTCTTTCAACTGATCTCCAACTCTATCACCAGCTGAGTGTTCCCACCTTGAGCAGTGGAGCTCATCTGACTCCACATTGCACTGGATTTGGGAGGAAAAGGGGAAAAGCACTGATATTAATAGAAAAACAGGGTGGTGGTTTTTTTGGTTTTGTTTTTTTTTTT
>NW_010972585.1:2030585-2246982 GCF_000737465.1 Haliaeetus leucocephalus | reverse complement strand
ATTAAACTGTTCTTATCTCAACCCACGAGTTTTCTTACTTTTACCCTTCCAATTTTCTTCCCCCCATCCTGCTGGGGTGGGTGTGGAATGAGTCAGGGGCTGTGTGGTGCTTTGTTGCTGGCTGGGGTTAAACTATGACACCAAGCAAGCACCTTGCCAACACAATGGAAGAGAAATAAAAAGTGGGTCATGGGGAAAACCATTGTGGGGTAGGACTACAACAGCTCTGGTTTAGATTGGTTTACATTGCCAGGAAGCTGCATCCTTCACCTCTTGCAGCTCAGGATGTGCCCACAGTAACACAGTAGTTTGGATCAGGATTTCATTTGCCTTGTCTCCATTTTCTCTGCTTTGATTTGCATTACAGAGAAGTCTCCATGCCCAAGCCACATTTAGTTTAGATGAAATTAAGTGATAGTTACACTCCCAATGCGCTGCAACCGTGGGAGGACAGTCAGCCCACAGAAGTGGACTAGACCTAGTCTGAAATCTTCCCACCAAACAAAACAGGCAACCCCCTTCCCATCCGGATGCCAAGGACATCAGTTCTTCAGCACCAACTCTTTGGCTTTGCAGGTCTGCTCCTGCCAGGCTGTGTCGTGTGCTACCAGTGCCAACGCAGCTTCACTCTTTGGAGAGGGGTTAAACTTGGAGTGAACTGGGAGATTTTTATTTCTGCATTCAGTCATCAGCCTTCTGAAGTGGATCAGTGCTCTGAGAAAGAACTATCCCATATAAGAACCAGTAATTTCATTATCCCCAAGCAGGAACCCCCAATTTCAGTAATTACTCTTACCTTAGCGTACAAATAAGGCACTTTGTTGTGACATGAGGCAGGAATAGATCAGTGGTCTGGGAAAGGGTCTGTCATTACAGAGGCCCAGGTTGCCCAGCACTCTTGTGATTCCTTGCTCTGTGCCAAAGCACTTAACACTCTAGCATTAATACCTGCCCAGCACAGGTTGGCTCCAAAATCCCAAAGATGTGAAGGTTTCTAGAGTAGCAGGAAGCTGTTACTACGTGACCCACACAAATGTTCAGGAAAGTTATGAGCCAGGACATCTAAACCAATAATGCTAAATTTACAGATTGTGAGATTAAAAACCTTCTTTTTTTAGGTGGATTTTGACTCTCCTTCTCGTAACTTGTGACGTGTGTTAAACTCAAAAAATGTAAAATGTTTATATATTCACATGGTTCTAGCACCCAGTTTTCAAATTACTGTGAGGTTTGTGACAAAACCTCAAGATTTAGCAACACTGTATTAAAAGAAAGTAGACAAGTGCTTAGGACAAATGAGCAAAAATGCTCACTGATATAACTTTGTGAAAGAGTACATAATAGTGAGCAGTTATGGTAGCTATAGTGATTAATCATTTTGCCCTGTCCTATTGTCAGCATTGAAATAGCACTGAAGTCAATGCCTGCTCTCTCTGAAAAATGGGCCTTATTTATTCAAAATATTTTTTTCTGAGTTTGTCTCATTTATACCTTCCACCAGCCTGGACATTGCTGCAACATATATATATATATGTATATCTACATGTATATACATATGATAAGAAAACAGGACTAACTATCATCATCTGTCTTCCAGTAGCAAATATGTGCTAACTTTTATGTTTATCTTAAATAAAGCTTTCTTACTTTCCAGCCTAGTAATGTATGATTGTAGTCACATACACAGGACCTGAGTCTAATGAATTTACTGGGTACTAACCAGAGGAACTGTAATTCAAAGCAGATGTTAACTGACACTGATTGTATTGTGCTAACAGTGTGATGTGAAAAGGCACCTGATTATTTAGATGCTTGTCTATACCCTCAGATGTGCTCTTAGATGTTTAAAGTCTGTAGTATTCTAAAAGCTTGTCTTAAGTCACACAGAAATTGTAACAAAGGAGGAAAAAAAAATGTTGCTACTCTTTGTTGTAAGGGAGCACCATTTAACTTATATAATTTTTGTATTTGCTGTCCTTCCTCTCTCCTGGGAAAAGAAACAAATTTTTATTCCTTCCCCATGGTTTGTTTCGGTTGCCTGTATTGTCACCAAGTATTTGCTTTGCCTGCAAACACACTGTACTTTGGTCTCAGTCAGTTTTTAAGCTATTTTTCCAATATAAACACTTAGGGCATGACACTTTGTTGTACTCCATGTTTTGTTTATTGACTCATTTGCACTTAAAATATGTTCTTGGAGAGACTTTTTTCCAGTGCATTAGTTAAAAACTGCTTCTAGTCGGATTGTTTTAACTAGTGCAGTAATTAGTATGTGCGTTCAGAGACAAGTATTCAGGATTTTCTTTTTTTGTTGCCATAAGTTTACTGAGAAAATTAGTTCAACTCACAGAGTTTCCCAGGGTTTCTTTTTTTTTTTCTGTTTATCCATTTCTTAGCGTGTATATATAAATTACTTTGATCTCCTCCTCTGAGTGATCCCATATAGGTGCAAATTGTTATAAAAGGATGATTGAGCGTACCTCTATTAGACATGGAATGCTGATTTGCAAAAGAGAGGAGAGATTGAATGATTCAGCAAAAGGTCCGATATTTCTGTTGCTTCCCTACTGTCCTACCAAAGTTCTTCATCCCACCTAATTGCTCAGAGAGGAGCTGCCTCATTTTCCCAGCAGTACAATGCCAGAGTGGGCATTAGACAGCTGCCCAGAGGTAATGTCTGCAACTCTGTCTGTGGAGAAGCATCTTTAAAAACAAGACTATTTAGTGTTGTGAAATATTTCTGAGAGGCTGTTTGTTTTTCTGAAGTTTTCCTTTTTTACATGAGTCACTGGAGACTAGTCAGATAACAGAAGAGAGAGCCTTTTCATTTCTGGACAACTCTTCAAAGAGGTGGATGGGAATTTAGCCACATGATGGCTTCCATTGAAGGAAGATGTACAATTAGATCTATGTATTACTTAACCAGTGGGTTTTGACTTTTGTCAGTCTGTGAAGCTGTAAACATTTTCTGTGGAAGATACGGTCTCTTTAGAAACAAACATGGATGGTTCTATGCATATCCGAAGGTGTTTTTCAGCTTTCACATTTCCATTAGAAAGAGTATGTGAGCTACTTTAGCCATCTACAGGCCATTCTCCAGAGGAATTTCGTGAACCTTTTCTCTGTACCATAATTCTCTGCAGCTCACAAATGTAAAAGTGAAAAAATGTCTTGCTAATTTAGCTCTAGATGTTAGTTTCCTGTAGCAATTAGCAAGTATGAGTTATAAGCAATACACAACTTCATTTTTTTCTACATAACTCGAGACTTGTGTAGGAGAAGAACCTGAAGAGCCTCATCCAAAATCTACTGAAACATCTGGGATCCTTTCCATCAAGGAAAACTTTCTTAATCGTTGTGCTGACATTGAATAAAAATAAAATGCTTTTCTTCACCTAGCTTTGCTTTACTTGAATATATTGTCTGTCCTCTGGCTTCAGTTTCTACTGCTGTAAAGGCTCTACCCTCTGTGCTCATAATGCCAGTTAGACTTCATGAAAATCTTTCAGACACTGATGAGGTCTTCTGCCCGGAAGAGGAGAACTTTAATGTCTATTCAGGACTGCAGAGAAATTTTGCTTCTTGAATGACTCCACTAGGCACCTCTCCCGGTTAATCAGCACTTGAGGTACCTTAACTCATCGTGGCTTTATGGAGGAGAAGAGATTTCAGAGGTACTTGTTCCACCACAGACTACCGCAGGCTTGTCTGTCACATCTTGCATCTTCCGCTGTGCCTGTAAGGGCTGGCGTAACCCACAGCTGACTTGATCTTGTGGTTGGCAAAACGCATTGGGAGTCTTCTGCATGAAAGTTCTTCTCCGACAGCAGCCCCAGCTACTGTACATAATTTTCTTTACTTACTCTCATTAGAATAACTTATCTAGTTGGAAGTACAGAGGGAATGAATTTAGGTCATTCAGAATATAATTAATTACCCAGGCTGGCACTTGGCCAGGACATGGCAGTTAGCAACACTAGACTTGAGAAAAATGTTAGTCATGTTCATGTATTTCCTTTCATTGTTATAAAGCAATTGCTGTTTCTGTAGTGACTGCTGCAGGTGACTGCACATCTGACATTCCCCTTATGATACGTTATAGCTTTATTTGTATTGCTAGGGAGAATATGGGTCATTGTTTTTTTATCACTGATGGAAGAAGTTTAAATTGTGGATGGCCTATGGTTAAAGGTGAGAAAGGAAAGATTCCTGGAATAAGAGCTCCAGCTGTGATGAAGAACAGAACTGCCAAATCACATATGGATGGGCTTGTTCGGGGCGGCAGGACTTAGCCATTTATCTGCGCATAGCTAAGTGTAATGTGAATTTAGGGGTGAAGTCACTCAGCACCACTGCATACTGCTGTCACGCCCACTGTGAGAAAGGAAACACTGAAAATTTGGGTACTAAGATGTTTTTAGAGGCTAAGATTTGGAAGACCTCAATACTGTCTTTCACCAGAAGCTCCCTGGGTGATTGTAGGCACAGCACATTCAAACCCAAAGATGTAGATTTTGCACAGGAGCCAGGCACCTAGAAGTGAGGTGCTGTGCCATGGAGCTGCTGCAGTGCTCAAGCACACTTTGCAGACTTGAACCTCAATCTCTCTGTTCCTTAGTATCTGCTGCTTGCAGAATGTAAGTAGCTGTCCTTCCCCACCAAGGAAGTGTTGTGAGAGCAAGTGCCACAGGGCAGATGAGGTACTCTGGTACCTGTGTCAATACTGTGTTTAGGACAGGTGAATAAAGACAATGATTCATACAGAAAATCTGTTTAGTATTATGGACATTCCCTAATAACAGTTAAATATGTTCCATACTTTCTCGTAGCTGATCCACACACAGGATGAAAGCCTGGTCCTGCTTCCCAAAACCAGGATGACATCCATCTCATTTGACTCAGCTGACAATGTGAGTCGTCCTGTCTAAACTGCATTCTGTGTGTAGTCAGGGAAGGGGCAAGCCCCTCCAGGAGGGGGCTCATACCATCCTAAAATGGGTGTCTAAGCCAGAGGGAGCTGAGGACAAGCCCTTTTGAGGAGCCTGTCTCTTTTCACAAGCTAGTAAGGAGGGTCTCTGGATGGCTAGGTCAGCCAAGGCACCCACCTGTTTGATGGCTAAGTAAGATTAAATGAATCCCACTGTGGTGTCCCTCCAGTTGATAGAAGACCCTTGAGGAAGTTCAAGGGTTTAATCTCTTGTTGTGATCCATGGGATATGGTGATATTAAAAGTCTAGGTCCATAGCAAAATTTCTTTTTAGAAAGCATTCTTACTGCGTAGTCTATGACGAATCTTTTCTCCTAGCTCTTGGAATTGTTTCTTTACATGCCCTAAATAAAATGAGCTCTGATAAAACCCCATCCACTATAAAAGAAAGGCTAATGTAGTTTAACTTTCTTTATGTCAGCTGGACAATGACAAATCGTACTCCTCCTGTGTCAGCTAAATAATTAAAGCTTGATTTGTGAAACGTTACTTACCTGTAATGAGTCATCTGTGGTTAAGAGAGAAAACAACAGCAACAAGAAGGCAGTACATGTTTTAACTGGAAACTTGACTCCTTTTGCCTAAGCTAAAGCAAAATCAAATGAAGCCACTGTAATACAAACCCCTCTCCAGTTCCAGAGCCATGCATACAGCCTTACATTGTCACTTCTGCTGTTATCTGAAGCCAGGAAAGGGGCGTGTTGCTGCTGAATTGCTCAGGAGTATAAGGCTTGAACATTAGTCTCAATTTTCATGCTGTAGCAAATCTTCAACTCTGGGCAACCAAGACAGGTTTCTCCAAAGCAAAAATCTTAAACTATATGCCACAGCTTGAATAGTCTGAAGGACTTTTCCATACAGACAATAGTTTGAACAGTCCATGAAGGCTTATTGTCCGTCACTGGAACGAAGCATATACAATGCTGCGATTCCATTTGCGAGAGAAATGCTGGACTCGCAGTGTATGCTGTGGCAGAGAGACTGGGACATATTTTATACACACTGCTACTCTTCCTTATGTTTTGTAACACTTTCAGATCTCTGTTGAATATATATGTAAAATAAACATCTCACATATTTAATATTAATCTAATGAACTACTTAAATATCACGATAAAATTAAGCATGGACAAGGGCATCTGTAAGTCATTCAGAAATTGAAAACTGATGTATGAAGATCCTCACCTTTTCAGATCCTTCTCTTCCACATTCTGTATTATTCCTTAAATCAGTGAGTATATGCTTCTACTGTGGGGAGTCCTTGATCCCTTGAAATGCAAGATGTGTGAAGCTTTTATCTATATTCCTTAAAGGAAAAAAAAAAAAAGAAAAAAAAAGTGATGCAGATGAATCAATATAAACATATATGACAGTAGCTTGGAGCTGCATGCAGTAGCATAAGTAAACAGAGTGACAGGATGACTTTTCAAAACAAGCTTGTCATGTTTATGCTTGTTATCAGCTCTCCTGACAACGATTTTCCCATCAGCTAACTACAGACTTAATTAGGGCATTAACACAGTCCTGCCCCCACACCTCCTGCCTTCCCCAGCTAAGCACTGGGTCATTACTGAGAAGAGAAAACACAAGCAAGGAAATGAGAAATAAAGGAAAGAAGAAAGAAAAGGAGAGAAATAACAGGGAAAAATGGAAAAAAAGGAAGGAATTAAGAAAAAACATGTGTTTGATTACATTGCACAGGGTGGAAGGGAAACAAGCAGCGCTTTTCCATGTTTTGTACCAGGCTTTGCAAGACAGTTCATAGGACCAAGCAGGCCAGACCACTCCACTGAGAAAACCAAGACTAATTTCTGTGATTTTCAGTTGCAAATGGTTACAAAGGCCAGAACTGTGAATTCCTCCATTGTTTGTTAAGGTACATCCCTCACCCTCATGCAGAGCAGCTGCTCTGTGTAATGAAGATCCTTCCTATGCACAAGACCCTACATAGCAAGTTGTAAGGTGCTTTTGGTAGGCTGTGCTTTTGGGGGTAGGGATGATAATTGCTCACCTGGAGCTTGTACAATGGCTTCACATGAATTAAAAAAATGTAGTGCATTTTGCAGTATCCCTGTGGATAGTTCCCATGTACCACACCCAGACTAGAGCTCCATGGCAGACACTTATCGATAGTGACCGGAGTAACCTTGAGCATTTTCATCACAATGTTATTCTTCATAATGACAAATTTACATATACTACTACTTTTAAACCTTTGTGATTTTGTTACTAGTAAAAGACCTGAATTTCCTGGTTTTCTTTATTATTTCAACAATTTCCTGGCATTTATCCTCTCCCGTATAAATGGTAGACCATGTCTTTGGTAGCAGGGAATTTTGCCTTGCTAGTCTTTCCCCTATTCGCTGTCATAAGACATTCCCATTTAAGCCCGGGTACTATTAATTGTAGCTTATTGCTTCTGACCTGTCAGAATTGCCTGGTCAGTACAAATATTCATGAATTCAGACCTTTTCTTCAGTTGATTACTGAAGTGCACAGTTGAAGGTCAATGGTATGGCAGCCTATTAGATGCACTGGACCAGTTCATATTTGGTTTGACTTTGGAAAAGACCTAGGAACCTTCTGAGGAAGAAGTGTGAAACTCTTCAAAAAAGTAAAGGGAACACCTGGATAACCTTAATCTTCGTGCTCTAGACATTTGTCAGTCTAGGACAGAAGAATTAAATGGACAGTCTGAGTCTCCATTAAGAAGGAGGTAATGGAGAATAATTAAACTGGTACCAATCAATACATGGAATATGGAAAATAAAGCTTGTATTACTGCTTACGTTAGTTCACTTGATATAGATAACAGCATTGATGTAATAGACTTCAGTAAAATGTTTGACAAATATTGCACTTTTTGCTTTAAAACCTAGATAAAATAAAATCAACATGGCATGTATAAAAAGAAACTAAAATTGGGAGGCGTATCAAATCTCAAAATATAGCTGTAAACAGGGAACCATCAATGAGCAGATGCAGGGTTCTGAAGAGATCACTGGTTTTCCTACAATATTTAATGTTTTTATAAAGAACCTGGAAAGAAAAAATAATTACTGATTGAGCTTACAAAAGGTACAAAGATTAAGGGAAGAATGATAAATTTAAAAAAGAATCAGTCACTATTGCAGAAAACCATAAGCCAGTATGTTTTAGTTAGCTCAAATAGGAAAAAATGTTAGCAAGAAAGCAGGTACATGTTGTCTATAAGAAGAACCTGAAAAGGACAAGAAGGTTATGATCAGCAGAATAGTATTTTTGGTTTTGCTAGTATTATGATTATAACTTGACATATTGCATAGGAACACCTGCCTTCAGCAAGGACTGTGTGATGCTGCAGAGATACAGAATAAAAATTCAACTTCTATCTTCCAGAAGCTGCCAGAGACATTTTGCGTCCAAAAGGCTTCTGCCATTTCTGTGTGTATAAACAGAACATTTTTGAACTGGAGTGGGGAAGCACCCAAACTGGGTGCTAAGGTGACAGACAGACGTATGGAGACCCATTGAAGCCATAGACATGATTAATGGACTGGAAAACCTGCCTTATATGAAATGCTCACGGTGTTCAGCCCAGTTAGGATGTCCAAGAGAGGTTATGAGTATCTTCCTTACACTTTGTGAGTTATGAAGGGTTGAAAAGTTGATAGTAAAGGGCTTTTCCAATCTGTAAAACAAGGATATAAGTTAAATATAGTTAGATTTGATAAAGCCCCCTTTTTAACAGCATTGATATACTTCACAAGGTCTAAGGAGTGAATTGGCTTTTTTTAAGTATATGCTTTAGTTAAAAAAATATTAATTCAGAGGAATCATTTGGCCTAAGTTGCTTAGGAGGTCAGATCACATCACATTGGTCTTTTTTGGCTTTATTTATCTATGAATCTAGGAAACCTATTATCATATTCTTTAATCTGATTCTCCCTCTCTTTGCCAATGAAGAGCAACAACCCAAAGCTACTGTTATACTCTCGGAATTGAAATTTTGATGGGCTTTGTTCTAACCATCTTACCTTTTCGGGTAAATTATATCCTCACTGTGATAAAAGAAGTGATAGCATCCTGAACCATTTGCTCTTATTCGTTGCAGATACTTATTAAGACAAAAATGTCAGAGGTAATTCAACCACATTGTTCCCACAGTGTTTCTCAGAAGGACTCTAGGTACCAGATATTTTTATCTGATGTCATTGGCTTTCACAATATTCTCCCAGCTGAGAAGGCCCCAGTGAAATTATATGTTCTTTTAAGATGGGTCATTTAGCTGAAGGAAGACTGAAAATACCACATGGAGTTTCAGCTACGTAATTTCCAGTGATTATTGTGGGAGCCTGTGTTCCTGGGCCTTGGGCAATGCTTTGAAAATGAAGGGGATATTGCCCAATCTTCGTATCTCTGGAGGGAGATAAAATTAGAGCAGTTTTTAGAGTAAGCCCTGCAGGTTCACTTGAGCAGCTGCCTTCAAAGGAAATTTCCTTGTCTCAATAAACAAGAAAACAGAAGCACCTGGGTTTGGACTCATCAGTCTTCTACTTGGAAATACTAGCATTTAAAAAATCAGATGACTGAAAACAAGAAAGTGTTATCATCAATGAGAAAATATATTATGTATCTGTATGTGCTTTGTCCTAAAGTGATATTAGGTAGTCCTACTTATATAATCCTATTAGCCCAGAGTGAAAAAACATCAAGGTTTTATGAGTAGCTGGGTTATCTTGGACAAAGCATCTTAGTTTACAGCTCTGTTTTTGACCCTGTTTGTGGATATTCCAAAGACACTAAGTTCTCTGAAAATGATGTTATTTTTTAAAATGCTTTGGAAAATTCTCATTAACTGGAATTAACTATGCTGTAATCATAATTTATATACAATCCACTTGAAAGTTTTAGCATAGGTTGATTTTGTTCAGACAAACCTAGTGTGGGTAGTCTCTACCATTTAGGAGAGACTGTAACAGTGGAAGTAAGTGTCAAACCTCTCGCAAGAGCAATTAAATTACAGATAATGTAGACTAATCTAACATAGTGCAGTATATGAGCAGGACAGCTGACTCAAGATGAAAGTACTTTTTTTTTCTTTGTTGATTTGCTTTTCTGTCACTCCAAAATTGCTTTTAGTATGCAGTGTGTTTCTGAATGCAAGGACTTGGTTTTATTTACTGTCAATCAGCCAAAGGAGGCCAGGTTTATATTTGGATAGGAATTCAAGTAAGGAAAAGAAAAGTTCCTTTCAAAAATTTAATCCCTGGGAGTGAATTAACTACTGTCAATTGGGGTATGAAAGATCAGGTTCTTTTGGGGATAGATCATCACCCAAATAATGGTCAATTTGAATTTATTTTAACAGTGTCAATCAGCACCTCTAAGTGTCCTTTGCTGGTCATGATGAGGGTGCTTGGCAAGTCTGAAGACACAGACAAATTAAACAAATTGCTTGTTTGCTTCTTAGTTGCAGTACATGAACTTGAATATCCTTTTGCTCTTGACATAACCAGTGTAATAAGTTAAGAATGAGTAATTCCTGTTTCTGATTTTATTTAAGGTGTACTTACTGCCAGGAGCCTAGTGGGAACAGTGGGAATTAGGATAGAAGACTCTAGTGAGCTTTTAATACATAGATACTCACAAAGAAGTGTCCATGAGCATCTCTCAATAGGAATAGACAGATCTAACTCAGAAGAAATGAGTCAAACCTTTTACTGTGTAGGCTGATACTGAAAGTCTGCAATGTCCACATCGCGTTTGCTTTCTCTCCTTTAAGCTGTGACCTGGGAGCTGAAGTGGTACAGCTAGGCAGTTTTAGCACTAAATTACCAAATTAAATGTCTAACAGCTGTCATGATGTGGAAAAATCAGCTATATCCCTCTGTAAGCAGTCCTAGAGAACATCACAGACTTTTACTCTTCCTGATCTGGTCACCTAGAAAATACTAAATTGAGCAGCAAGAAAGTATTTTTAGAAGGCATAAGGAAAGTATTTCAGCACTTCCAACAGGAGACTGAAGCCTGTTGTTCAATGTGATCCTCCTGGCTTTATCAGTGTAACAGAATGATGCTGATTTGTATCATCTCAAACATGTCTGGAGGGACTGAAAGATGTCACCTCGCCAACACTCTCTCTCAAAAAAAGAAGAGTGATAACATCTCAGTAAAATTTCCATGATTGCTTGTTTTTTGCTCTCTTTATAGAAAGAACAAAAGTGAGGAGTCAAAGCAAGCCAGTGACCACAGAGAATTAATGCTAAAAGCTAACCCTAGCAGACAACTTTTTTTTTCTCCTTCTCTGTATCACACTTCTTGGTTGGTAGTGAGTTTTCATGCATCATTGTCTTTAACCCTGAGTACTGCAAACTGGCCTGGGAATCAGGATTGTTAGTCTGCTGATTCACTGTAGCTTTGGGCAAACCACCAAGTTGAAATTTCAAGTGCCACGTAAGTCTGGTGCTGCCTTAGCCATTGCAGACCCCTCTGGCCTTATGCTGAAGGCACCTCTCTCAGGGGTGGGCAGGGACTCTTAACAGCATCTGCTGAGGAAGATTTCATAGGTGCTGCTCCTCTCTGGGCAAGGTAAAGCCTCTCCTGCTTTCCGTGGGTCAGGCGAATGAAGGGGGAGACAAATCCTGCCCTCTGCCCTCCCCCCTTCCCTGGCCCTTACAGCCTTGCTGAAAGTCTTGGATCAGTTTTTTAAAGCTATACCCTCAGAGGCTGCTGTTAGGTGCCGTGATCCAAACAGTGATAGCCGGTCCGTCTCTAGCTTTCCAGACTTGAGTTAGTTGTCATGTCCCATACCCCACTGGCACACTGTTAGTGGGATTTCACCTCAAAACACAGGGACATAAATAAGAGTGAATATGGAGATTATGACTATAATAAAATTGAAAGAATAATAACAGTAGCAATAACAATAATAATGATAGTAATAGTAGTGTGTCAGAGTCACATGGTGAATGAATTTACTATATTTAAACCAGCAGAAAGTGAATCATCTCTGTGTTAGTCAAATATACAGTAACTCTATGTGTACTTCCCTTTTCTTCTACTGTCCCACTCCCGACACCCACCTTCTCTAAGCTGTCCTCCAGCATTTGCTGCTTCCTCTCCCAGCTCTTCCCGTGCTCCTTCACACCCCAGCCCAGCTGCCTCAGACCGACGGCTCGTCCCAACACTGCGTGGCCCAAGCCACCAGAAACCCACCTGCACCCCAGCAGCCTGTGCCCACAGAACCTGCACTGCGGGTGGGAGCTCTGGGACTGTCCAGGGGCCTGAGGAAACAAAACACCCAGTGATTCTTTAGGCCAGCTTAGTTTTTGTGCAGAGGTAAGATATGACTGAGTTGTAAGAGGTAGCCAGCTCTATAACATCTGCAGAAATCCAGGCTGCCTTAATGTATGTGAACCTTACCAATGAGTGAGGGTCGATCTTGTCTACGAGGAACACGTGGGCAGTGCCAGTCCTAGCGCTTCCATGTAAAGTTATCTCTGCAGTATCTTGGCAGTGACTTCAAATTGCAGATGAATCGCAGAGCAAATGTTTCCATTCCCATAAAAAGTTATTGCGAAATTCCAAAGAGCTTTAGTTTTGGGGTGTCTTTTCCAAATTACCTCAAAGCTAATTTATCTTTTCTTGGAGGCTGAATGGCTGAATCAACCCCGCAGTGATTGGGACCCAGCTGTTTTCAGCACAGGGGTAAGTAAACAGTGCTTTATCAAGAGGTCTGTCTTGCAAATGATTTAATCAAGTGATTGCTACAATGAGTAATAAAGTTATATTCTACCAAAACCTCCTACTGCATTTATTTGAGTAAGTTAATTCCTTTGCTCAATGTTGAGGATAAGTGAAAAGAAAATAAAAATGCAAAGAAAAGTCTAATATTTAGGAATGTGCAGCTCCAAAAGAGTTATGGTCTTAAACTGGATCAGGCTAATCTCTGGTTTAGAAATGATTATGTTTGCAAATAGTAACATCATGTGCTGGTGATAAATCATCTAAATTTTAACCTCTCAGCAGAAGGAATGTTGCTAACAGTTACTTAACTTAAGAGGAGAAACAATCTCCCCCCTCCACCCCCGTTAGCCAAAATGAATTAGATCCCAATTCTTCAAAGTATTAACTAGGTATGGGCCTTTGCTTTCCCAGGGAGCACTCACTTTTCCAAGTGCCTAGGAAGAACAATTTTGGCCCTGTCTTTTGCATCTAACAGTTTGGCATAACTGGTTATTTGGTGCTGCAAAGGTAAACTTTATGGCCACAAGCCAACAAGGGGCAATGCTAATCTAAGAGCTTGCTGCTGCCACAGGAGAAGGTCTTGCTCCCTGCTTCTCCCCACTCCATGCCTTTCTTTCTTGTTCTCCCCTCTCACAGTCTTGTCCCCACTGCTTTGTCTTACCCTTTACCTCTTTCCTTGGGCCAATTCAACCAGTTAATGCAAAAGAGAATTATCCAACTTTCTGGTAATTTTCTTCCAAGTCAGGGAGGTGAATTGACTGATGGTGCCATCTGAAGAGCACTGCAGTTGGCAAAAGGTGGATGGCAGTACTGTGTAGCCAGGAACATACGTGGAAAACACGTGTGGGAGGAGGTGGGATCTACGCTTTCTGTCAGCAATGAGCTGATAGATCCATCCACCACGTCTTGTAGAAATGGACTGTGGATTATGTTGAGTCTGATTCTCTGCTGGCAATGAAATGTATGTGAGTGATTGTACAAAAAAACACATGGAAAAGTGCCAACAAGTTAGCGCAGCAATGTTTTACTCTCATTTGGATTCCCTCTATCTCCCTGTACAAGCAGTGGAAAATCAGACCAAATATACCAACTCTTTTTCTCTTTAAGATAGTGGACTCGTTTTGAGAATGTTAGGTGGTGCTTGAAGGGATAAGTAATTTCAGAAGAGGACTAAAAATAATAAATATACAGGTAAATATTATTATCAGAGGGTTGTAGGTCTTTTGGAATTTGGAACATCCCCCCCCCCCCCCCCCATGTCAAAAGTACAACAAATAACTCTAATGCATCAGCAGTGGAACAGATAAACGCCTCAATGAACATCTCAAAGATGTTCACCATCTATAAGTATATCCATCTGCTTCTGCTGTATGTTTTTCACCAGTGGAGCTGGACAGAAAGTAGAATTCAACCTTCAGCTCTGTTCTGTTTGCTTTGGCTAACTGGAACTGAAGTTCTACTTCCCACTCTCCCCCATTTGCCAGGCTTTCTTGTTGCACTATAAAACAAATTAATGAACAACTTGTAATTAAAAAAAGGGTCCTGTTGTCTTCACCTTGCATTTATTAGTGAATGAGAATGATGTGAACTGTATCAAAACCATGAATGGTTTTGCTGATGCATTTTGTAAAAAACTAGCATATTGTGACTTGTGAACATTTCTACAAAAAAGATTACAAAAAATATTTGTTGCATTCTCTAATGGGAGCAGCAAAGTTGTATTATAGAAACTGTAACATCCTTGATGATGTATGGAAGTTATATATCTGCAGTGCTAAAGTCTGATTTCACCCTTCGTCACTGTGCAATGGCGTGTTCCTGTTTATCAAAGCATTTGCTTGTCTTCCAAGAGGGATACTTTTCTCAAAGTGTGTGATCATTTGGTTGATGCTCTTGGACCATATTCAGCTGTTGGCTTACTGCTAAAGGAGAGGGCAAGGGAGCTTCAGCATGAGCACTTACTGATACAGCACATTGTCCTGTTTTGAGATGTAATTGTAACTATATGCCTGTGCCATGGTCACTCAATATACAATCTTCTTTGTCCTTGATTATGTTATACTTTGCTTACTCAGAATAGTAAAGTGGTCAGAAAGAGTTACACAGACAAAGAAAGACTGAGGGAACATAGTAGTTGTGGTTGATGTGAGAAAAATAAGAGCCAATGTATGTTATTCATTGACTATTCTTCTGCATGAGATAGTGAACTGTCCTATGCATTATCCAAAATATTTTTTATGTTCTTTTTTGCACATCATCTTGTTTTCAGTTATTCTCCCATTAAAGTTTTCTGCCTTATTTTGATTCAGGTTTGTGTCCTTGTAAGTATATTTTCACATATAGGGAGAGCAGAGTATCCTGCTTGAGCTCTTTAGTGCCATTAGAGGCAAATTTTGCTCTAAGCATGGAACCCAATTCCCTGTTAAATGTCAGTGGGTCTGTAAAGGCCTTTCAAAAATAGTTTGTGTTGTATTTGAAGTGGGGTAGATTGAGGAAGCATGATCTCTGATTTCAGACTACTCTTTTTGATGCCTCTCAGTCTGAGATGGATTGAAACCACCAAGATTGCATTTACTATCCCAGCATTTGAGGACAGAAATAAGCTTGAAATGGAAAAACTGGATTTGACTCTGAAATTTTCAAATTTCAGTTATTTTTGCAATGGTCTTTGAACAGACAGCATGTGAGGGAATTAAATGATTATTCTCTCTGCTTTCCTTGCTATATTTTATTTTCCCACTTTTTTTTAATTTATTTACTCGTTGAAAAAAAATTACGGATTTTTGTAATGTTTTCTTGTAAAAAATAGGAAAATGCTTTGTAAATATTGTACACAACTGAATTAGCTAAAACCATTGTTGATTCCTAAAACAGACGCCTGCAGCTGCATGAAAGGACACAAAAATACCACTAACCAATTTAAATTTAGTAGTAAATAATACTTTTGAAGCTGAGGGAACATTTAGTTAGGTATTTTGTAATTAGCTGAATTGGAAACTGGCCAGGACACCATGGTTGATATTACATCTGTTAAAAAAAATTCCAGGAGATCTCTTTTTGTCTTAAGTGAACAAGACTTTGTTTCCTCCTAAGAATCAAATTTCTTCTTGTCTATGTTTTTAAAACCTATTCCAACTGTTACTTAACTATAAACCTGCTGCTTTGAACAAACATCTGAGGACATTTACCTTCTCCCAGGACACATGTCCTAAAAATGCTGCTTAGTTCTATCATAGTCCAATGTCCTGGCAGCCCTTGTGAAATGCTTTTCAATTTGGAGTAAGGCTAGAAAACCATATAAGGTGGAAAAAATACAGGATTTGTTATCTTTTAAATCATAATTTCATAACCACCCTCCTCAGTCTTTTTCACTCTACCTAGTATGCATAGGCTCAAATTCAAACTCAAGGGAGATTGATAAAGCTTTTTTTTTTTTTCAGGAAATTAAAAGGCATTATGTATAATGACTAGAAACACGTTTCCACTCCTCTCCAGGAGAGAATTCTGCCTTTGTTTACTTCCTATTCTTACCTTTGGCTTTGCCAGCTCTGGAAAATCTGGTTGTAAACTGAAGCCCACTCTCGATAGTAAGCCTGGATTAGCCACAAGGCAGAGTACATAAAACCCCTGGATATATCACCAGCTCATGCAGCTGTGATGAGGGAAGGTCTTTCAACACCAAAGACCGTTTGGGTTTTTTTTTCCTGAGGAAATCTTTGCCAGCCTCACCAGGCTGTCAGAAAGTCATATCCACCACAGAAACTCGTGTCCTTGTAACAAGGAGGTGGGTAATCCCAGGCAGCTTCTGAGGGGAGCCATAGCGTCAGGATTGGTTTTGGGCAGGCATGTCTTCTCTCGTGGGGGTGCCCTGGCTGGCACAGGGATCTCTGCAGGTGATGCTTTGGCTGAGTTGGCTGCTGAAACCTTCGTTCTCCTGGAAGAAGCCTCAGCCCCACTAAAGATGGAAAGAAAAAAGGAAAAAAGGAGACCTCTGGACCTGGTTTTTGTCTTTTATGTGATGATCATACTAAGCTTGCCAGAAGAGAATGACACACTGACTTCCTGATTCATGAAGCAGAGTTACCCGTGGATATGCTCTGCTTGTCTCGCCACAGACTGTGTGATACACAGCACATACCATTTTACCCACTGTTATTTTAAAGCCGTGCCAGCTTTTTACAGAAACCTACTCACCTGTCTGCCAAAGTTGAAGGTATTAAATATGTTCTTACAAATGGATTAATGTATGCTTTTCATTATCTGCATTTTTCTTTTATTCATGTTGTTCTCCTCACTAATAGTTATTGTTGACCTTATTTTATGCAGATGAAATATTGAAATGTACACTGTAAAAAAGTATAGGGGGTTTCATTAGAAATTGCAGCCTTGCCATTAGTAGTGTATGACAGCACCAGGGATTTTGTCCAGTGCTACTTATTTTACCAGGGAAATAATGCAGGGAAAGGTCAAAATGCTCCTTGGCACTTTCACAAAAATGTCCTGTGAATTTCTCTTTTTTGAATTTTCCATCTCTTGCATTCTGTGCGTTCTTCTGGATAGTTAGGTCTGAAAGCTGATGGTCTTTGTCACCCTTACTATTTAGTATTCGGTTCCCTCACAAATGCTTTCATGCTCAGGCTATTAGATCAACTGAAGCAGGTTCTAAGAATTCTCTGTCCATCCTACAATGAACAGTTTGTTTCCATTCAAACTAGTAGAAATAAGTATCCGAGGACATGGGAAGATTTTTCACTGGACAAAGCTTTAATTAACTGTTGCATACATATGGACAGGCTTTGGGAGAAAAATACACTTAGCCAAGAGGAACTGTATTTAAAAGAGAAGGAAACAGACTTTGCCTACATGATATTGCCTGCCTATCTGTACTATGGAAGTTAAAGAGAGCTACATTTGAGTTGAGTTTGCTAATAATTTTAGGTATCTCTTCTACTATTGACAGGATTCTGTGCTCATACTGATGGTAAACTGTCTGCCAGCATTTTCTGCTACTTTATTGTCAAGAACAGGTCAGAACAATTCTCTGATGAAAGAAACTAAAATGTAAAATATAATTTTGTAGCTTTTCCTGTAAAAAAAGAGAGGTTAACTGCCTCTACGTTAGTAACTAAAACAGGTCAGGCACTGCCCTTCAGTTCTGAAGTCAGTTGGCTTCACACATTTCACATCCCCATAGCTAATCTCTCCCAGCTCCCCAAAACAGGGTGATTGCATTCAAAGTGCCCATTGGGAATGGTTCTGGCCTGTGTTATCTCCCACTTCTCCACAAAAAATGATCTGAGAGTGTTGTAGTTGGCTCAGATCAAAACTGTGCTCAGGGACTATGCTAGTGATTTAAAAGTTCATGCAGCAGTGGTTGGGCTGTGCCCTGACCATGCTTTATTAGCCAGTAGAGATGTAGCCTAGGGTTTGGGGGGTCAATATATGTCATATATGTCATATATGGTCAAAAGTAGTCAGAAACACAGCCAGAATTACCCTGACCTTCAGAAGAGACTTCAAGCCAATAGAAAAATGTTGCTTTAGTAGCCATTTTCTTACAGAGTTTGTTTAATAGCTTGATGAAAGGGAAACGGGATAGGAAGCTCATGCACAATGACATTGAACCTGGGCAATTTCCCTGTTATCAGTCTATAGCTTCAAATGCACGTATGACTGATCCAAATTGTGAGTGGCTACTGGGGATTTTGTCTGAGATATTCGAACAATTTTACCTGTCACAGTTGGTGGCTGTGCTTTGATAGTGAAGGGTGACAGATGACTCCACCTCTTCAGAAGCCGAGAGGGAGAACAGGGTAGTTAGCAGCAACTTTTAAAAGAAAAAGGCTTTTATAAATAGTACTGATACAAAACATCAGTCACACCATGTAACATACTTCAACTTGTTTATTGCTGGAATAAAGATGAGGCTGTAAATGCAAAGATTTTTTGGAACTTTCTGCTTTACATACACGTCTCATCATAGTATATAGTGTAGATGGAAGGTTTTGCAAACATCAGTATAAAGTTACTTTACTGTTTGAATTGAATCTATTTCTGTGTATGTACTTTTTATTTGTTTCTCTTTGGTCAGGTGATCTGTGTGTTCTGCAGAATCCATTGAAGACTGAAGAATTACATACTGTCTCAAAAATCTTCAGAAAGGAAGATTCTGCAGGAAATGTATGAAATCCAGAGTATTTCCATGAAACTACTGGTTTAAATGAGGTTAACTTGACTTTCTGGCGAAGGAGTAATGTAGTAATCTAAACAAAAATACATTAGAGATAAACATCAGTCACTGAGGTTTTCACAACCACTGTTGGCTTTAGAGTAGGGAACTTTTAAATGTACTTAGATTTTGAAGTGCAAAGACAGTGTAATCTGAAAGTTTAATCTCTTGTGGAAAAGACTGACTCAAAAGCACAAGGATATTCCAAGTGATATTGCAAAGATGTAGTGTAAAGGATGATGTGTGGGTGGCAGAACTGTCATGAGGCTATAACATAATAATAAATAGCACAGGTGATAATAAATTCTATCTATTTTATGAGTGTCTTTTCAAAGCATTTAAAGCTCTATTCAAAAGCAATAAAACACAAACAAATAAGGGAATTAAACCCAGTATGTATGGCAAGGTTGAAAAGATAAGCATTACTGTGATTGTACATGGCTGAAATCCTGCAATTCTTCTTCAGGGATGACTCCCTTGGACTTTGGTAGGGTTTTTGCTTGATCTATGAAGGCCTGATCCAGTTCCATGCAGAAAGCTAATGGAAGATTGCATCAAGCCCAGAGGTAAGACTGATGAAAGTAGTATGTGTTTTTATGAAGGATAATACAGTGTTGTACTCTCAGAGTAAAATTAGAGAGCTAAAGATGAAAAAAAAAAGCACTTTGGTGTTCCCATTGTGGTCTCCTGTAATACATGAAGGAGACACAAATATGGTCTCTAAGCAATCTGAAAATGCAAATAGCAAAAATTTGTTCTGATGGAATCTCTCTTATATGATGATGTCATGTTTTAACCCCAGCTGGCAACAAAGCCCCACAGAGCCGCTTGCTCACTCCCCCTCAGTGGGATGGGGGAGAGAATCAGAAGGGTAAAAGTGAGAAAACTTGTGGTGAGATAAAGGCAGTTTAACAGGTAAAGCAAAAGCCGCGCACGCAAGCAAAGCAAAACAAAGAATTCGTTCACCCCTTCCCATGGGCGGGCAGGTGTTCGGCCATCTCCAGGACAGCAGGGCTCCAGCACGCCTAATGGTGACTTGGGAAGACAAACGCCATCGCTCCAAACTTCTCCCCCCTTCCTTCTTCTTCCCCCAGCTCTATATACTGAGCATGATGTCCCATGGTCTGGGATATCCCTCGGGTCAGTCGGGGTCAGCTGTCCCGGCTGTGTCCCCTCCCAACTCCTTGTGCCCCCCCAGCCTGCTCGCTGAAAAGCCCTTGGCTCTGTGTAAGTACTGCACAGCAACAGCTAAAACATCCCTGAGTTATCAACTTTATTCTCATCCTAAATCCAGAACACAGCACTATACCAGCTACTAGGCAGAAAATGAGCTCTATCCCAGCTGAAACCAGGACAGATGACCTCAAAGCCATTAGACATATAGGCATGTTTTTCTTCCTGAGAGAAATGTCTGCATTGGTGGAGGTTCCTTCGCTTCAAACCAGTGCAAACATCCTATGCTGAAGCCCCCTGTTTTACCCTGTCAGAAGGCCTCATCCTTCTTAACTCCTAGCAGTTGTCTCCTGTCTCTATTGTGGCTATATTCACTTTGGGAAATAGTGCATCTGACAGACCTTATCTGTAGGGCAAAACGGTTGGTAATGAGGATTCTGCGTCCATACTACGCACGTTTTGGAGGAGGTTATTTTGGACTAGCTCTCATTTGCTCCTGTGGACTGAAAACTCATTCTAGTTGGAGTGTGTCATTTGATCTCCTGAAGCACATCTTTTGGCTTAGTTATGTTTGAAAGGAATCTATTTGTTGTGTTCTGAGACCGCTCCATGCTACGAACTGAAGGACAGCAAGTGGCGTAACTGCTGCAAATGAATGTCAAAAGTGTACTACTGGTTCCTAGAGCAACAATGCAGAGATATGAGGTTCTTTTTCCATATGTGTGCTCACCTTGCCAGCCTCATGACTTTTTGGTAGAATTTTGGTGAGCAGAAGAAAAACCTTGTTTGGGAGAGCTGGAAGAGCTACCGTCCTACAGATATGTGTAGAAATGACCACAGCTCACTGTTCTGCTGGAACAGGGAAACCTCGTGATCTCTTTGTCTCCTGGGAGATCTTTTTCCAAATAATGCTCCAAATAATGGATATGAAGGGCAACGACAGCTATCTTCTGAAGAAATACTCTAAGAAATGCTGAGTGTGGGGCATACCAGAGGTCTGAGGCAAGTTTGCCAGATTGGCCAAGTAGTAATGAGGAATATGGGAGAGAAATATGCAATTTGCTTTTATAAGGAAAATGAAAAGGCAAGGCAAGACAAGAAAGGTGTAGTTCTGTGAGCACAACAGCTAGAACCTGATTCCCTATGGATTTCCATCTCTTGGTTTTTTGGTATCTAAAGAAGATTAGCCTCAAGCTGAAGTTTCTCCCACGGTGGGGCCATTTGCAAGGGGTACTGCAGGAGTTTTCTGATGACGGATGAGGTGTATGCTCATGCTTCTTATCAGCCAGAGCACCTATGAAAGACATACTTGAATACGCACAGAGTATCCGGCTTCTGGGCCTGGCCCAGGCTTCACAAGGGGTGTGCCAGCTGCTAATGCTCCTCAGCTCCTGCTGCCCAACTCCACAGGGACATGGCCACCATAAAACTAGAATCGTTCCTGACTCTGCCTTGGATCTTGCCTTGTTTTACTTTGGACTTTAAAGATGCAGAGCTACCTCTTTATATTATCTTCTCTGGTCGCAGAAGTGTTTAAACTCTGCTGAGGTATGTAAAATCTTTTTCTGCTCAGGCTGACATGTCAAAACCACCCGATTTTCATAAATGTTTAGTACAGCTAAGTGTTGAAAGGTCCTTTCTTTCATTTGATCCCACTAATACTTAACACTAAAGAAAAATAGCTCAGATAATAGCAGAATTTGACAATAGTAATCACTTGCTCATTGTTTCCCTCTTATCTCTCACTGCTATAAGACCCTGATTCTTATCCATGATGTAACCTTATTGATTGGTGACATTATGAGGATGTGAGCCAAGTGAACTTTGTAACTAATCACACTTTTTCTTTATAAACTTTTTTTTTAAAGAAATTTGGTTTCTTTCTCCATAGTTTGACTTTTCTTCACATTATCATTTCCAAAAGTTTGCCTTTCTTCATTAAAAAAGTGTGAAGAATTTCCTCTGATTTGTTTCTAATGGCGAACAACATCTTGACCTCATTTGTCAGAAAATGCGGAGCTGAACTGTATCATTTAACAAGGGAATACCACACATGTATGATTAATGTATGGCACTTTCCATGACCCTATTTGACTCCCTTTGTGAATATTTAATGTATTTAGCATTGTATTTTCAATCTCAGATGACATAAAAGTCAAGAGCTCATAGCAAACAGTGCTTCATCTTATCAAATGAGCAATATTAAATGAAAAACAGAGCTTTGAGATATTTTTATAATAATTACAAAAAATAAAATATAATTAAAGACATGTATTCCAGTTCTCTCTGTTCATCTTAAATCTAAACAGAAATGTCCTGAGGCAAAGGAAAGGTGGGGATGCAGAGAGACGTGCACGTAAAAAAGCTGGCAGGGTATCCAGACTTCAGACTGGGAAGCAAAGGCACAGTAAGAGAATGCTCTGAGGAGAACACACCGAAATCCCCTCGGCTTGCAGACTGGGATGCCCTATTACATCAGCAGTAATAAATGGGTTGACCTGACCGAGCCCATGTCATTTGCCCCCTCAAATCTATTACCAATTTTTATGCATATAGAGGATGGGGTCAGCTTCTCCAGAACATAAAAACTTCTGTTGATGGAACAACTTGGTTACCGTAAGATCCAAATACATACCCCTTTGTCTTCTACAGCATACACCATTCTGCAGGAGGGTGATATCACTTCATAGTCTTCACCTTTGTGCTCCCCATCCTTCTTGGAACAATGCCATGCACGCTAGTCAGACAAAACTCCCATTGAAAGCACTGGAATTTTGCTTGAGTCTAACATTAAGAACCAGCTCTTGTTTTGTCTCAAGGACAAAAGGACAAGGAGGATTCCCACTGTTTTTTATTTAACTTGGGGCCACATTATAGTGCTCAGAACTATCCACATCCCTCTCTAAGCATCAGGGAGACTATGCAGTTTGTGTATCCTTTTTGAGGTTCAGTCTTCTCTTCGTGTGAGCCAGTGCTATCCAAATAGCTTACACACCTTTAGGAACAAATAAATCATAATAAGGTTCATGTAGGTTTTGTACAAGCAAATAGGTGTCCACATTGTGACTTTAGATTTTCTTTGGAATTTTCTTATTCTGCTCCCTTCATTCACTTGAGTGGATCACAGCTTCATACAGTATGATTTCATTCCATCTTAATTCGTCATGGCCCAAATATGTGAGCTCACAATACTCAGTCAGGTGTGGCTGAAGGCTACGCTACACTACAGTGTCAGTGTAATTTGCTGCTAATCACTAATTTGTGGCTGCATCAGTACAATTTGTCACTTTGTGGTCATATAATTCGACCCAAAGTTAGAACTAATGATACATATACACAGTACTTGCTTAAAAATTAGATATACTATTCCTTTGCTTATTTTTATTTTATGTTTTTGATGAATACCGTAGCAGAAACAAACACAATGATAAGAAGTGGAATTGTGGTTTTGTAGGTGTCAGTGACAAAATTCTCATTGATTATAGTAAGGACAGCTTTTTTTCCATATATGTAAATTTAATAAGAATATGTGTTTGTGACAATAAGATTATTTGTATACAGATGTGTCTACTTTATATTTGCCTTTTTATCTTTTGTCATTCTTATCAGATACTACTCATTTTAAGGCTAAGTGTCTTCCCAAAATGCAGGTTTATTTAAATTAAGAACAACAGAAACACATGGATCAGAAAAAATAATCAGCTAAAATAGTAAGTCTAATGGTTTGAGAAGGCCGCATAATAGTCACAGATTTTATTAAAGGTCATTTTAACAATGTGGTGTGCTCATTAATAACAGAGAAGATAAACTAGCTGCATGCATACACGGCAAAATGTGAAAGTGCTATGGCAGAGTCCTTTTCAGCAGCAGTTTGTTACATTTCCACACTTGATTTTGCATATGAGTCGTGTTCTGTATTTTGAGGTGTGAAATGTGAATTACAGATGCACTGAGAGACTGAATGATCCGTGAGCAAGCCCCGTGCAACTGGATCCTCGCGGCCTTTGGCTGGATTCAGGGCACAGGGCCTCTGGAGAGCAGTGTGGAAGACTGGGATTAGGTTACGTGACAACTTTTACTTTAAAACGTATTTTTGGGGGGCCATAATGATCCTATAAGCCTAGTTCTGGGCAGATATAATAAATCCCTTGTTAGGAAATATGTGGGAAAACAAGACTTTTTTTTTTCATGAGAAACAGCCACAGTAGGTTTTCAAGGTTATAGTGGCACCTATGTTTTTTAAGCCAGCTTTGAAAACTGATGCCTTTCACTCTATCTACACTCACCATTCAGTGCTATTCCCCAAACTTATTCTTAGTCCTACACAGTGCCTTACAGCTTTTTATAGGCAGTGATACTGCTGCCTCAGGGCCTGCTATTGGAATGTAGTTTGTGTAATATGCTGAATTGCACAATAAAAATTGACAATAAAGCAGCCGCTCCCATGTAGATGCAGCATCTAACAGAGAGATCACGTTAACAGAAATGACTGGCCCAGAGAATTCCTATTTTGCAAGACTCCTTAGACCACCTTGAGTCTGAATGGTTATAAATCAGCTTTGTGTTACGCTGCAAGAGGAATAACTCCCCAGACACCTTCTTCTGAAATAATCTTTTTTCACGTTAGGACAATGTCAGTTGGCAATTTTTGTTATAGACATGAAAAGGAATACACCTGGTCTCTACTGTTGTACTGCTAGGTCAAACTTCAGCTTAGGCCGAGTCTTCCTGGGTGATTAATAGACACTGCAGCAATAGATACACTCAAATGGTACCTCTGAAACAGTAGAGTGACAACAGTATGCCGTTAAAGACACATTGCTCCAAAGTATTAAATGACTAACACTTGACACAATATTTATTCACTTGTCGTTTATCATTCCTGAAATGTTTCAGGGAATATCTTGGCATTCAAGCATCTTGCAAGAGATTACTGTTTTCAAGAGTTTTCTCACTGCAAGTGATTAATTCCTGTTTGTGGCTTTGATTCCAGCTCTCTGGAGGTTGTTGCATGGGCTACACAAGACCTCCTTTAGTACGTAAAGAGCTTCATGTTGCCTTTCGTCTCCTGCGATCCCATAGCTCTGATGGGAGGGTTCTTAGATGCGTACTCCATTGATAATAATTATTGAGCTCAATGGCACGCTGTCACTCTACAATAGCACTTAATATGACGTTGTCTTCATAACACCAATACTAAAGCAACTGAGAATTTCTTGAGGCTAATAGAGTTTTTGCTTATTTCTTTGAAGGAGTGCCAGAGGGACTAATAAAAAAGTTATGGACGTGTCTCATGCTGTTTGTCTGTCTACTTAATATGGCCCTGATCATACTCCTGTTTACAATTTTTCTGTACACAAACAATATCAGCAATACAGTATAGTGTTTCTTACCCCTCCTTGCCTGTTTTTCTTTCCCTTAAAGATGATGCTGAGACCTTTGAGGCCCTCTGCTCTTTGTGTCCGAAGGCTGTTGTGCAAGGATAACTTACTGTGAAGCGTGAGTTTAAAGTTTCTTCCTCAGCTCTGCCCAAACGGCCTCTCTTAGATAACCAGCAACCGTTTGGGCTGATAGGATCACAGGACACGGCTGTTTGCTGTTAGCTATAGAACTAGTTTTCTAGTTTTCTTTTACTTTTCTATTAGGGTGCCCAAGCTTTTACTTCATCCTTTTTTCCTACCCAGAGCAGCTGATTCCTTACCATATTATTTCTCCCTTGTCTTGGTTGAATTTCAGCACTAGCAGATCTGGCTTCTTTCAAATGATCAAGAATTCTCCAAACACTCATGTCCATAGTACAGTAGTACCAACTACAGAAAGTCCATTCTGGAATGGAGAAGAAGATGGGAGTGCAAAATAAGTGGCAAAATGTACACAGATTGATCCTCCTGAAAAGCTGCCCAGAGATTCATTTCCCTGGGATTTTTAGCATGTTGTGACACTTCATGCAACTTTGGATTTTGTGTTATTTGATAGTGTTATCATGAAACTGCCTTGTTTGATAGTACTAAGACACCAAAAAAAGGTTTGGAAGAATGCAAAATGAGGACTAGCATCAATAGACGTGTCTCACCATATAAATAGAATCAAGAGAATAATAGCATCAGCTGTGCTGGGATTCCTTAGTGGGATCTGCTAGCATGACCATGATGGATTATAGCCTGGATATTGTAACAGTGTATAATAACTACTTGGCATAGGATTTAGGATATCTGCTGTGAGTAAAATAATTTGGTTGCTCTGAAGTTTATGCATCACATGGAAGCAAATCTTTCTTACCAGAGATGTGGTGTGTGTTAATATGCAAATGACTGCAGGATTTTCAAATACAAGAGTGACAAGGGTTATATAACTAACATGTTAAGACAGTTCACAGCCACTTCCATTTTACTACAGCATTACAGTCCGGTGAGCTGCAGAGATGCCTGAATAGATCATCACATGTCATTACTGGATATTTGGAAGAAAATAATTACATCTGGAGAGAGACAGAGAGTTTTGTGAAGAATGGTCGATTTTGTCCATCAATATTTTCAGAAAACATTTTATTTGAATGTAATTGTATGAGTTCATACCCTTTCTTAATTGTACTTTGAGCTGCAGATAAAAGCAAGGTCAGAATCTTCAGGCCAAATGACATTTTTGTTTAATTTCATTTGCATAAAATACACTAGTCATAACTGCTCATATTTTTGCTAAGGAGCCTCAGTGTGATTTTGGAGTTAAGAACCAACCCTGAAGTCATGTGAGTTTCATTTGTGGATTTAGTATGATCACGCTCAAGCCTCTTCTCTAAAAATCATTATTGTGGTACAATGCCACATACATATTGTAACATCTTAACATGATGCAATAGCAGCTGCATGTTGTCATATTTTGGATCAAATGTAGTATAAACACTATTATGTAAATGTAATAGAAATGCTGAATACTAGAGATAATGAAAATACCTCCGTGCATTTTTTATCATAGCAGAATTGTTGTTGTCCTGTTTTGACTTTAGTAGTTAAACAGAAGTTGCAATTCTTCAGGTTATTTCCCTTAAAAGGTAAAATTGGTGGTGGAGCTAGACCCCACTGGTGGAACTATATTTTCAGTGAAAGCACATGTTTTTGCTTCTCCAGCTGCAGGCCATCGCAGCATGGTGCAATGAGACACGCTCTCACAGTCCTGTAAGACCACACTCAGGTGGTGCCTTCAGGACGTTCCCACAGCCCCGTCCCTCTCCACCTTCTGGGCTGGCTTTTATACTCTTTTCCACTTTATTTCACAGACAGTTGAACATAGATAAAAGTAGTTGCAGCAAAAGCTCTGCTCTCATGTTGTCTTCCTTTTGGGCAGTGGTCCATTCCTGTTTCTTGGGGAATGCACGTGGTTTTTTAGACATCTTTTCCCCCAAAGGAATTTCAATAGATTCTCACATTTACTCCTAAAAAGGATGGCAGGTTTACCCACTGTCGTCAACATATTTTAAGTCAAAACACAGCAGTATTCAACTTGCTTTCTTAAGGGACTGATCTAGCAGTTCTTAGACAGATGAGTAACTCTTCCAAAATACCAGTCTGACTCATTTCTTTCTTTCTGCCCACATAAACCCCCTTCTAGTTTCATTTGGCTTAGTGGCATTTTTAACTTCCTGTCCTAAACTTTCACATAGTGTTGCTGTGAACAGTGGCAGGGTTTCCACCTAAGAAACTTCTGCAGTGGGTGATGTGTAGGGACAGTTGAAGCAGAGCATGCTGGAAGGCTTTGCAGTGTCAGAGAGAAGGTAGACTCCAAATTAACTTCAGAATCCTGCAAGGCCCTTTTTACAGGAAACATTAAAATAGGGCTGTCAGCCATCACAGACAGATGGTCATCCTGATTAAGAAGCATATTTCCCTGTTATTTTTACAATACAGTCAAGGCAGATATTTCATCCCCTTCCGCATTCGATTGCAGCGACTCTTTCCCTCTCTTTGTGCTTTGTTGCCTGGAGAGCGCTCCTCTCCCCGGACCACTGTCACAGGCCACTAGTCTGTGACAAAGCTCAGGCTCAATCTCACACAGAGCTGAAAAAGAGAAAGTCACAAAAGAGCCCTTTTTTTTTTTTCCTTCCTTTTGGGTTTTGCCTTTTCCCTCACCCGGGCTGCAAGAGGGACTGCAGACAGCACGGGGATACCTTGCAGCAGATGAGGGAGGGAGG
Organism: Haliaeetus leucocephalus; assembly: GCF_000737465.1. Lineage (NCBI taxonomy): Eukaryota > Metazoa > Chordata > Aves > Accipitriformes > Accipitridae > Haliaeetus > Haliaeetus leucocephalus. The sequence goes on along the minus strand of NW_010972585.1, from coordinate 2,218,680 downwards.
CATTTTGGAGGCAGGAGCCGGCAGCAAAGCCCCTGCCCGCGATGCACAGGGTGAGTGTCTCATGTCAGAGATGCTGCTGCTGTCTCTGCCTTTGCCATTCCTGCCCCAGTCGCCTTTGCCTGCGTTGCTGTCGTTTCTTCCCCTCCCTGCACTGTTTTTTTCCTTGACCCACACGCTTTCTGAAAAGTGCAGAACATTTTGTTTTCCTCCTTTATGCTTATGAGATTGATCCTTTTGCTAAACAGGCATGTAAACAAGGCTCAAGAATCCAACTATTTTGGGACAATTCATTCAAACAGAGGTAGCATTTTGGTTTTTTTTTTTTTTAGAAATATATAAATCAACTGAAATTATATTTACAGGAATAAGTAACTGAATATTACAGAATTTTATACAGCTATTTTCAGTGAACTGACAGCCCAAAGGTTCGCTGATGCCACCATCAGAGCTTAAAGCTAGCTGAAGCTAATTCATTACTACTAATGACATAACCTGAACTTCACGGAACACTGTGATAGAGTAGAAAATCCACCTGAGAATCTGAGGCTGGGACTGTAGCTCACGCTCACCTTCAGGTTCCTCAGGGCATATTGCTTAGGGATTCATAGTTTCACTTGGCATACTTAGATTGCTTAATGTTAATCTATTGATACAGAATTGCACTGCAGTGAAGACACAATCCAGACCAAGTCAGGGCCATGACGACAGCCCCCAGGAATCAGAGGTTTCCCCAAGCATCCTCATCTCCTTTCCTTTCTCCTATGAAACATCCACTGAGATTCTTCACTGACAGGGAGATGGGATTGAATAGTTAAGGTTGGATCCAACTGTGAATGCAATGCCTCAAAGTTTAGGTATCTCTATCGTTTTGTTCTTCAAGTGGATTTGCTTAGAAATGCCTCTGTGCCAGGGTGTCCGATGGGTGATCCCTGTCTCCACTTCACATCTTACCAGGATCTCCTGCTGAACTTCGCTGTGGAGCTTTATCTGGCAGACATTCACAGAAACCATGCTCTAACAGGGCAGAGATGATCACAAGCTTCAAATGATGTTTGTGCATTTGTCCTCCTTTTCTTAATAGAAGAGTATTGCAGTTAGAGCACCCAACAAAGAAGTGGGGAACCGAGGTAAACTTCCTTCTCTTTTTGATGGTCAGCAGCAGAGTGGTAATGGCATAAGTTCAAATGATAAGATAGGATACCTTCTTCAGCTGGGTACTACTGTTTGTCTCTGCCTTCCATAGTCTTCATGACCAATTATCTTCAGACTCCTGGAATAGGAGACCTCGTGCGTCTCAAGGGCCCGGTGCTGAAGATATTCAAGCTGACCTCACCTTCCCACATAGGCATATCCTTGTAGTTAGGAAGATAAAGATGCTTTATTGCTTCAGTCAAGGAAGGAGAGAGGAGGGTTTCCCTCCTGAAAGCAGAATGGGAGAAAGACTAATTTTATTCCAATTGATGTATTTGGCTGGGGAAAGCTGGAGTCTCGAGCTCTACTCCTCACACCAAGGACCTTCTCCAGTGGCTGTTTCATTCAAACATCAAGAACAGCTAGACACAGACATAGAGTATATCTATCTTAATTTGCCTCTTGAATCAAGGTTTGATATTTATTTTACTAGCCTGATTATTACCAATATAATTTCCTTATAAGGCAGCACCATTTAAAACTCTAAATGAGATATCTATCTATATCACCCATGTTTTGCAAGTTAGATTATGTTGAGGAGCCTTAAATGTGATTAATTGTCTAGTTGTTCTTTGTATGCATTTACTTCTGTGCTACAGTTGTGTACGGGAAAATATGATCATGATGTACTTATAATCTTAACCTAAGCAAAGCAGTATTTTTTTTGGTTAAGTTCTGTTATTACTTAGCTTCACATGGTGGGGAATGCGAGTTCACTAAGCTTTTTTTTTTTTCTTCATAGTTTTACACAGTTAGCTGAAGTCAGTCCTGGAGTAACTCCATTAAGTCTAATGAAATTAACTTCAGCATTGGTTTGGCCCAGTGTTTCTGTTTTGAAGTGATAAATGGTCCATAAGAAGCATAGTCTTTTACTTTGCATGTGGTTAATTTCACAAGAATGGCAACAATCATTTCTGAGGCTCAACATCCTTGAAAGTATCTTTGTGGGTCATGCTGAGAATGAAAAATATTATGTATACATAGCATCAAAGGCACCAACATAAAGCTATAGTTTAAAAACTCAGCATTCCTGTGGTATTAAAAGGAATTCATCTGAGGAAAATGGCAGAAATCAGTCCTCTGAGAGGAGCAACACTGAACAAATGTATGCATGTTAAAATGTCTAAATGTTTTACTGTTGTCTATAATTGAATTAGGTTCCAAGTGAATGAAGGGAAAATAAGACTGTTAGAAAAAGAGCATTCAATCATACTAGTTGATGGCAGATCAAAGAGGGAATATGACAAACTGATGAACCTGTGTCTCTCCTTCACCTGCAAATAAAAGGACACTAGTCATGTTCAAATAAAGGCATCAAAGAATTTTTCTTCCAAATAGCATCCAGGGCATTTTCACATGTACAAATCACAGAATCATAGAATATCTCAAGTTGGAAGGGACCCATAAGGGTCATCAAGGCCAACTCCCTGCTCCTCGCAGGACTACCTAAACCAAAACCATATGACCAAGAGCATCATCCAGATGCTCCTTGAACTCTGGCAGGTTTGGGAGCCTGTTCTAGTGACTGACCACCCTGATGTACACCCTGGCCACAAGGATGTACAAATACAGCTTTGACAGGGAATTGTCATTGCTATTTGTGAGGGGAGCGACCAAATCAATACTTTATTAAAAAGACATGAATAACCTCACTTTACACTGATTTCTTATGTGGTTTTCTTACCATGCCAGGAAATTCTGTGCTGAAATCAGGACGTACAATGACACTTCTAATGACTAGATTCAGTTCAGAATTAAAATGCTTTAGTGAGTGCTTCTATTTACTGAATGAGCCATGAATTACAGCTCTGTTCTCAACACTCTTTCAAATCAAGGAAATAAGGCACAGAGCTGTTAAGCTCCTATCTCTCCTATTGAACTATTACAATAAAGGTCCTAGAACTTAGATACTGTGGTAAACTCATCTTGAAATTACTCTGCTCCTGTGGTAGCATTGTTCCGCTTTATAAAATTCTTCAAAATCCATGCAAAGAGTAGCAAACTTAATGGTAATAGCTCTCTAGTCTAATGGCTAGTGCATTTCCTGGGGAGGTGCAACACCTGGGTTTCTGTCCTTGGTCCAAAATGCACTTACTGAAAATGGAAAACCAACAGAAAATATAAAAGCAAAATATTCTACAGCCTGATGGTTAAGGCACTTTCCTGAGATAAAAAGTTAGTGAATAAAAACCAGATGTCATAACTATCTTCTACAGTCTTTTTCTGAGTGGAGGCTTTAATTTTTTTTTGACTGAAATGCAGTGCATTAGCTTAGTTGGAAAGCTCAAATAAAACATTTCTTACAGAAACAAACATATTTTTTTGTTTGGATTCTTTCCAAATTGCATTATGTTCTGATTTCATTTTCCTAAGATCAATGAGTTTAAAATCTGTTCTTCACAGGTTCCCATGCCAGAAAAAATCATTTGATCAGAGAATAATTTAGGTCATAAGTGACCTCTGGGGGCTATCTAGACTAATCTTCCACTCCAAGCAGGACTAAGTTCAAAGTTATATCAGGGTGCAGGGGCCTTATATCAGGGCCTTATCTGGTCAAGATTTTCAAATCTCCAAGAAGAGAATTTTGCCTTAGTTGTTCTTAGAAAAGACTATTAGCTCCTGATTTCTTTATTCAAATATTTTGGGCTGATAAAAGGCTGTAGTGATAAGTCGGTCTGACTTAAATGCTAACCGTCAAGGACAATTCTATCTTGAAAAGGCTTGGGTCTCTATATAATGAAGGAGTAGGACGTGTCCTCTGCCTGGTGTTTCAGGATAGCAACCTGCACTAGCTGCTCTGGGCCATCCTCTGAAGGAGGTTCCCTCTGTGAGCCTGAAGAATTTTCCTAGGTCTGGGTCATCCTTTGATCTTCCATATTTGCAGACTGTTCTTCAAAACAAGCTTGCAGGGAACTTCCTGTTTCATTCTTTTGAGGTGTTTTGATTGTATTTATTCTTACACAGGAGTGCTTGTATGACTTCACCACATGGGTTCATTTTATGCTTACTGTATAAATTAAGACTTGTTTTGATTTTGAGCCAAGCAAGTCACCATTTATTTGTGTGTCACCATATATTTGTATGTGCTTCCAGAAATTACACTGTAATCAGTTCCACTATTTATTTTGAAATTCATTCTTCATTCATTTGTTTGCGTCACCAAGAAAAAAAAAAGCAACAAACTATTATAGACTTCTGTGAACATTTACCAAGAGAATTAAGTAAGATAGCAGTTTGTCTCTGCCTCACAATCAAAGCTTTATTCTCCAGTTTCTGTTCTTGAACAGATTCTGATTTTGATCTCTCCTATTTCTGCAGAAAATCATATGGACTCTGCAAGACATTTGCTTTCTTCACAAGACATGATACTCCACAGCCTGATGCCCTCGTGTTGTGACTGCCTCCACATTTATTGAGTTTGCTGTTGCTGTCTCTAGAGTTTATTTACCCTTGCATTCAATCTTTCTGACTTTGCACCCACTCTGTGTCACATATATCTTAGTCCTTCAACTATTTGCAAGCACTTTGGTTTCCAGTTCCACTTCACTGAAAACATTCTCTTTTTTTTTGAAAAGTCAGGTCAAGTTCAACTGCTTAGTTCAGTCGGTTAGATTTGTAATGTAATGGTCAACAGTATCAGCTGCCTGGTTTTTGCTTTTAAAAAAGATGTGTCTTTCCTTTCTGCTGTGCTATTTCTCCTCTTTCCTGGTACCATGCACCCTAGATGTGAAGCCTCTCTCAAAACTTGCTGTTATCTTTTTCTGGCCAAGGGAATATTTCTTCAATCTTCTTGCAGTTGCTGTTTTCAGCAATTGGGTTATGCTCCACATGATTTCTCCATTGCCCCTTGAATCAGTCAAGAGGCATAAACTGCAAGATTAATTTTTCTAGAGATCCTTAGTTAGTGTCTATCATCCTAACTCTGAGCCCCACCCTAAAGACAGTGAAACTTTCAGCTATGCCCTATATTTGATTTCTCATAGATTTCATGTAAATTCTTTTTAGGTTATCTCACATACTATTTAAGTTCTTTGTCTTCCTGTAATACTTTAATTTCAGACGTATTCATTTTATTCCTTATTCTCTGTATTTCTCTTCTACTCTGTGTCCAGTTATCAAGTCTATATGGAATAATATATTTCTATTGGTCTCAAATTATCTATAGCTTGGTCTTTCTCAGAGTATGGCTCCATTTTGATGACAGAGCAGACCTAACAGCTCACTGTTAACAAACCCCCAAATTTCTCTTTACCTTCTTTAGACTGTCTGTGCCAGCTCTGTTTCTTGTTTAACCACTTGATTAATGGGTTCAGCTGATTAAATAAACTGAAAAATTATCCTGTTCCCAGGTTAGTTTTCTTTCACCTTAGTGATTTGAATTGACTTGCTGAAGTACCAGTTGAATATTGGATCCAAGGAAAAGGAAAAGGTAGGAGTGGGAAGGTGGTGGCAAATGCAAGAGTGTGCCTCTATGATGTTGGGGTATTATTGGCACAGATCAAATGTGCTGATGGAACCGCAAGTTTCACAGCTTTTTTAAGCTAGGCACTCTCCCTAGCATAATGTAACAATCTTACCTGTGCTTTAATTTCTTGCTTCATAACATTTATTACCTATTATTTAAGATTTCTTGATATTCATGGTCGTAATGTGTTGATATCTATGATGACCATTTCATAGATCTTCAAATTTGATTTAAGCCTGTGCATTTGATTTTATACACATTGACTGAAATCTATTTTTCTTGATACTTGTTAGCACAGTGATAACAAGCTTTATTAAGTCTACAGCAGATTATCAAAGATCAGATTTTGTAGGTTACAGGTACTTGATATTTGACTACCCTCTTTTTTTTGGAGCTTTTCCAGATCTCCTTTTCCTCCTGTGATTTAGTTTCTCAGGTCTTTGGGTTAGGTCATTTCTTCCTTTCCATAAATATTCATGGGGAGCATTGACAGTTCTTGGTATGTTGTTGTTCTTGACCATTTTGACTATTTTCTACCTACCTTCATTGTCTGAGTCTTCCACAGAGAAATCTTCTCTCTGAAGATTGATTATGCTTTCCTTTGTTTAGGATTTTTCCCCTTTCTAACTCATTAGAAACTCTAACTCCATAATTATAATCTAAGAAACAAAAAGCTTTATTTTTATCCTTTCTTGCTCTCAATCCAATACCTTTTTTTCCCACATAGTTGTCTTTCAAAACCCCTTTTCAATTATTAGACCTTATATCTCCTCCGTACAAATAACTTCTTTTGGTTTTAAAAGTATTTGAGCTCTATTTTTTTTTTTTTTTTAAATCTTGTCTCTCAACAGAAGATGGACTTAAATTCTGAAGGCAACTGGTCTTTGATGCATGCTCACTCTGGGTCATTTTCCTACCATATTGATCACATCACATTGTGAGTGATATTTATAGTCTCTTTGTCAGGTCCTTTTATCTCATCTCTGATAGACTTCTCTCTGTTAGCATCCTCTGTGGTTTTAACACAATCTTTTAAAATTTGAAGCTGGTTAATCTGCTACACCAGCCTTAATTTTGGCTATCTTTGATATCCTGTGCTATAACTCACTCATGGCTCTTTTGTGTGGTTCTTTCACGTTGTAAGTCTTGTTTTCTCACACTTTCTTATTTGCTCTTATGAAGAGTGGCTGAAGTCACAGTTGGCTTTCAGTAGTCAGATATTACTCCTGTCTCTTGAATCAATAAATATACAGGGCTGATTGTGGTAGTTACTTACTTAAATTTTTTGTCAGTGACTTTGTTTAGTATTTTCAGATCTCCAGTGAGTCTATTGACTCCAGCTTCTGATTAATAAAATGTGCTTCCAGGAAAATCTGGAAGTGTTACAGTCATCTCTACCACTATCCACCACGTTCCTCCCTCATAAGACTCTCAGAGACATTTTTCCCCACAATTGTTCTCTTTAGATGTTCAGTTTTCTTAGGCACCATGCAACACAGTGATGATGAAAAGGGCTATTGCTAGGAGACAGTTCTGTGTTTCTTGGCCACGCTCACCTGACATGTGCCAGTAAGATTACCAAATCTCATATTGCCTCATCATATGACAGGAGTTAGTATCCGCTTGAAACAAATGGCTACTAGCTGAATGTAGCACTTGGCAACATTTTATTTTGTAAGTGGAAAACCATTCTTTTTTCTTTTGTTATTCATTGTAGTAACATAGAAGATGATTTTTTTTTCTTTTGGCATCCATTGAAGTTTTATGGAAGCCATTGCAATTTAGTATTAATTAATATCCACTTACAGCAAAGTGTTGACAATAACTTTCCAAAATTGTGAATTTGACATTTAGCAGCATCATTTAAGAGAGCAAGAAGAGCTTTCCAAACTACAGTTGAAAGTAAATTAACTGTGATATAAATGTTTATAACTTTAGTCACTTACTGAGTGGCTAAGGAAGCTTTTGTTACGGCTGGAGACTTCTACATGGATGACATGAGATACTTCCTCCCCAGTTACCTTGCCAGACATTATGTTTTGCCTCAAGTATTTCTATTTAAAATGCTCATTATTTTAGCTTGCACAGTTGGAACTAAAATTCTGTGTACCAGGGCCAGTGTGCTCTAGTGATTTCTTTCAGTTCAAATCCTTTAACAACAGGCTACTGCTTTAGTTCATAGCCCACTGTGAAGGGGTCCAAAACAAGAGGTTTAGGGAGACTGTAGATCATAATCAAATAGCAGGTATCTGCCTCCATCAGACCTTGTGTTCATTTACTAAGGCAAAACTGTTACCATAACAGCTGTCTTAACCTTAATTTACGCATTTAGCCAATAGCTGAATCTTAGCTATGTAGTTAGTTTTTAATATACTCACAGAGAACCCTCTAGCCTATTTGCTGAAGAATCTCTTGAAATAGCATTTCCCTGAGCTACAAAGAGCTCTAAAGTTCCTCCAAGGAGTTTGTTTTGTAGAGAAGGGATTTAATCCTTTCTACTGACTGAGGGACTGGTCTTTTCCTAACACATTCCAGGGAGACGAGGGTGCATCAGATGTCTGTCTTTTTACACCCCATCAGTATTTGAAGAGGTATGAGGCAATAATTGCTCTGTTAAGGCATTCCCTGATGTCAGTAAACAAGAGACGATTCTAATTCCACAGTTACACGGATGGAGTGGGAAACTGCCAACACTTGTTTGATTAAATCTGTAAAGTCATTGTTGAGGCAATGTGTATTGTACAGATGAACAGTCATGAACTTCAATCTGGAAAGCAGATGACGTGTGCTTGCATCCTTCATAGAAGGGCTAGTTAAAAAAGTAGTTAAAATAACCTCCTTGTTATTTCATTCTGGGCAACAAAATGTGGAGGAATGCTATATTTACTAAATGACCAGGAGATGAACTCTAAAGTTTCCCTGTGCATTACAAAAGTTTGGAGTTTCTATTTTTCCTCCATTTAAGACCACATGTATGATATTGCTGTGATTATGATGATCTTTCAATATACAAGATGTGTCTTTTCATCAGCACCTGAGCACCCCTAAATGTGTTATCAGTAGACACATTTATGCAAGTACAACCTGTATTTTAAATAAAGCCTGAATAAAAGCTTTGCACAGGTATTCAGCCAGTTAGACCACTTTCGTTCATTCATTTGTTCCTTCCTTCCTTCTTTCTTTCCTTCCCTCTCTTTCTCATTTGAAAACACTTTCCAATATATAAAGTAAGAAAAAAAAGAGTTAAAAAGAATTTTTATCAGATAGCCCTCCTCCAGTCAATATCCACTCCACCCTGCTCAGAGAAGGAAGCGTGACAGAAGTGTGTCAGGTACTTCAGATCCTCCAATATGTGGCCGAGTTAATTACCTCTTTTCTGTGGATTGCCTGTTTGTCCAGGGGTAAGAAAATGACCCCTTATCAGGAACCCATGGCCCTTTAGCAGTGGAATGTGCAGACGGACTCTGCAACGGGGGATTTATCTGGCAGTGTTACTTCCATGGAATGTTTCTATTTTGCCTATAAAGCTGTTCCTCCCTCCCCGCACCCTGCCATCCTTCCACTCTGTACATGACTGTGAAGTCCCCTGAGTCTGTGATTTACTGCCTTTTTTGGAAACAGGAAGGCTAAAGCTATTTGCAAGTATAAAATTATATTCATGTCAGAGTTAGGAAATTAACTTTTTTTTTTCTCCAGGGTTTTTTGTGTTTTCCTCTGTTTTATGTGCAGATTTTTGTAGACATGCTGTTACAGGTAAAATGCCTTCAGAATATATATGATTAAAATTAAATAACAAATTCTATGCGGGGCTATGTAATTCTGATATCAAGTGAAAATCGCAACCCTTTTTTTCCCTTTCCATCGAGGTAAGTAAGTCTGCAAGCCTGCCTGGTCTCCATGCCTATCATTCTGTAGACTTGGCTATTATGGTATCAGTGGCATGAAAAGAATTTTATCAACACAATAGCAGATCTTTATATCTCTAGGGATATCTCTAAATGAGTCTCTTCTGGTGATCATTAGGTATAAACCTCATATACAGAATGCTTCAGCAGTGATGAATTTGACTGTCCCTTTTGAATGAAGTGGTATTTGTTTGCTTTACAGAGACAATGCCCCATACGCAAATATTTCCATCACTTGGCTGTATCAGATGGGTTATCAGAACTATTCAGGTATCACTGAATAATCAAAGAGAAGAATGCTGAAGGATTTAAGACAAGTTGCTATGGAAATTAGAGAAGAGATGTACTATACGTGATAGATGGAATAAGTCAAGGCCTTTTTTAATGTATACAATCTTTATTATTGCTAAAAGAAGTGAAGTTGTGAGTGACTATCAAGAAAGCAAGCTGTCTTTGAACCTGTCCTGATGTATTTTTCTGTTTCCCTTTTGCTTTCTGCTACTTCCCTCTTGAAGAAATATGTTGCTTTGCTTGTGTATGATGTGCACATCTACCTCCAGCATTTGCAAGCTATTTATACGTGCTGCTGTTCAATAGAATGGGCAGTTGCCCAGTGTGCTTGCGTAATGCTAGCAGTTCTGCATGAAGAAATGAGAGATTTTACTTTGGTTACAAACTGACATTTGAAATATGGTCCTTATGTGTTTCATCTTGGTTTTTTAGGCATCTGTAAAGCATGGTCTGTGATGATTAGTTCTTCTGCCCATGTCCTTGGTGGTGTTTCTCACAAGGGGTGTCAGGCAGCCCACTGACTACCAGCTTCTTGTCAGGTGTATTCAAGGCATTGACCATCAGCTGTATAACAAACGTTCTCCTTGTATGAGAGCTGAAATGCCTTCTCCAATAAAAATATGCATTATTAATTTTTTTTCTAGAAAAACATAATTGATATTAACTGTTTACTTCATTGAATAAGCTCTAGTGGCTCATCTGTCTTTGGACACTGACCTTGTCATGGAGTACTCCTAGCCTAATTTTTAAGTTATTCCTAACATATTTCTAATCTCAGTTTTCCACGTCAAAATGTGGGATTTGGAGGGCAGGAACTTCATTGTCATACCTGATTTATGTAGGGGGCCACTGATTCTGAGGCTCCAAGTTATTATTGTTCCTTGTCCTTCCTCTGCCCTCACACTGACTGGAAATGGGCAAAGAGTCTTAACATAGTATGAGAGATGTGACAACGAAGAAAAAATGGTATTGATGGATGTGTTTGGTCCAGTGTACTTGTCTCAAGTGGAAATGTCTAGTATCTTGTGGTGGTCAGAGAGAAAATTCACATCTGTCCAATACTGTCCCAAAACCACATCCAAAAGGTGAATATTTTGTCATTTCATTAACATCTTTACCTAGTGTTACTATATGCTTATGCCGGATTTTTAAACAAGACGTAAAAAAAAAATGAGATATGGCAGTGACGTGTTTGGCATTCAGTGTGTCAGACCTCCGGTGTATACGGGATAAGGACTATTCATCACGTGCCATGTGCCAGGAGGCTTCTGGGGAGCTTCAGACCCACTGTATGCTTGTTGTGGGGTCAATCACTACACGCACAGTAAATCCGGTGTACCCTGGGAGCTCCAGGCTCTCTCTGTATGCACCGAAGGCTGATGTATCAGCGTGCAGGGGATGTATCCAGAATCTCTGCTGCATAGCCAGGAATCCCAGACAAATACAGCAAATTCTGCTTGGCAGAATTTCTAAACATAAGAAAGAAAAAGGTAGGAAAACCCAGTGACATAGTAGCCCTTGGACTCAAAAGAGCTGCCGGACTCATCACGTAGGAATATGCCTTTCTTGTATTCTGCATGAAGCTCCATTATGGGTCATGTTGCATCCCCCCTTGGATGAGGGCCGTGTCTGTACGTGAGACTAAACCCTGAGTCTTGCATAATCTCTTGTAGTTCCACCAGCATCAGCAGGGGGTAGGCTGGTTTACTTCTGCTCCTGATTTGGCCCCATTCCCTGGCTTTTTATTAACTGATTGTTGTTCCTTTTTTTTTTTTTTTTAAACAGTCACAGAATAGTAAATGATAATAATAGATTACTGCACGGATGGATGTATCAGCATATGTTTGTGGGGGGATGTGAGAGACTGAACTGTGGGACGACCTCCCTGACATTCTCCAAAGCCTTTTTTCTTTTCCCAGGCTTTTTGGGAGGGCGTTTGTCTGAGGAGGGGAATTCATTAGGTATGCTGGGGAAGAGATTTCTTATGTTTGCTTGCAGATCTTTATAGCCTTCATGGAGTGGGATGCACGGTTCCCATAAATATGTGATAATGATCATTTGGAGTGTGAATGTTAATTTGTGTAATGGGTTCCCAAAATATGGGCCATGTGCCTGCTGAGTATGTTTTATTTTAAAATAAATGTGCATACATAATACACACACAGACACATGCTGCCTGCATATGCATCCATAATTAAAAATCTAAAATTATAATTTGTTTTTGAAGGAGACAAAGCAACAGCTTCCCCAGTACACTCATAACCGTTGAGCAGGAGCCCAGCCGTCAGGATGGTTTTGTGAGCCTTGCCGGAGATCACAGTCCCACACGGACAGCTGCAGCTACAAAGCACCCCAGTGACCTAGATTCAGCTGTAGATTACTGTCTGCTTTGGCCTGTGCCTCCCATCGCTGCACCAGGAGTCTGATTTTGTTGCACAAGCTAACTTGCTTACTGCTCTGACCCATTTTACCATAGCAACCTGGTTTGCTGTACCAGAGGCTAGAAAAAGCACACAGGCGACTTTTTTTCAGGATTCCAAGATTAAGTTCACTCTCTGCTCTTTTTTTTCCTTCTCCCCCCTCTCCCCGCTAAATGTGCTTAGCAGACATGACGAAGAAGAACTGACACTTTCCAACAGCACTGGAAGCCAGGAAAAGATTTAGGCGAGGTATTACTTATGTACTTCTAATACATTGTTCATGCTGATGAATGTTTTTGACTTATTTTTCTTTTCCTGGCAAAATTAGCCAGATGCTCCCCTTGTCCCAAATGTCTTATTCCTGATCTTCCCTCATCCATCCCTACCCCCTTCCCCCAATATCCTTCCCATTTTACTTTCATAAGTATATTTCATTATGTCCTATGTTTTTGATTTTCTGATAACGCATGAATAAGTGCAATCAGATGCTCAGGAATAAAACTGCTTTCACTATAGTATGTTAGCTGTTGCCCATACGTTTGTGTGTATGTGTTAGAAGCAGGAGGAGGCAGCTTAGAGGCAGCTCTTTTCAGACATTAATTTGGTCTTCTGTAGACATGATTCTGACTGGAGAAAAAGAAAAAGATAAATCAAAACACTATAGATAAAGGTGGTGAGATTTGAGAAAATCGGATGTTGATGATTTTTCAAGATTTTGTCCTTTTTTTTTTTAATGTTGCTGAGGAAAGACTTCACATTTGCTAAGCTTGGAGACGTGCATGTAGATGTAAGCATATGCAAAAATACACAAAATCAGAAGAAAGCCAAAAGGAGACAAGTGTTATGAAAGAAATTGGCTTTTCCCTCCATGTTTCACATATTTCTGAGATACTTTTAAAGCACCTGGGCATTTTTGCTAGCCAGCCAAAGGAACTTTGCTCAGCGCTCCCAAGCCCAGCCGTGACTGTTCCTGCCCTCATGGGTGCTGGAAAGGCACAGTCAGGCTTCCAGGCTGACAGGCATCAGAGGTGCATTTCATTTTGCAAAATGTTTTGGGAATCTGTTTTGCAACCCACACAGAGAGTCCCAGATATTGACAAGCCATGACATTTTTGAGTTTGCTGGTGGCAGTGCTGCTCTGGGTGAGTGGTTTGGTTTAGGCTTATTTCTACTCTAGACAGATAGCTCCTGGCTGTGTCGGTTCATTTATTTTTAGCTTCTAGAAACTGGTAGGTGGGTTCATGTTTTGCTAATCAGCACTGGTATTGTATAAGGCTCAACTATTTTCTCTCACATATAATTCTCTCTTAACACTGACTAGAGAAATGTCCACCCGAAAAGCTATCAGACTCAGTCTGTGACTGGGAATCCTCTTATGGCATAGAGCTCCTCTAAAGTTAAGGAACATGAAACCATCACTGTGGGAAACTGAAGTTGGTATCAGTTGCAGAGATACAGCAGAAACATAACAAAATTACTAAAACTCAAAGTTTTTTACTTCCTCTGAAAAGTGAACTGAGCCTCTTTTGCTGACTGTCTATTGAGGGGATAAATCATAAACTGCAGATGCTAATTTATGGATGATAATTTTACTGTTCTCACACATCACAGACAATGGCTGCAATCTATATTCCCTAGTACATGTGACTTTTGATCTGGAACAGTCTTTTGACTAAACCTTCCCATTCCTACCCATTTTTAGAAGCCAGTGTGTTTAACTTACTACTTTGCGTATTACCAAAGCACCTAGAGGCTCTAGGTAAGGTCAAGAACATACAAATGAAGTTTTGCATTCCTCTGGCATATACTGGTGAAGGATAGGCAGTTCTTTTGACTTTTTCTAAACACATAGTTACAGATAAGTAAACATTAGCTAGAAATAAAATGACAATGGCTTAGTTAGAAAAACGTAGAAAGCACTAGAGAGCTGTGGAAAGAGGTGGAAAGAAGGAAGGGAGAATATGGCAAGCAGAAGTAATGAAGCTGGCACAAGAGGACTTGCAAGACAGAGGTGGGAGGGGATGGAAATACAGGTCTCAAGAGCATGAGGAGGAAGATCCTCAGCTGGGAGAAGTGAAGCCAGAGTTGGAAAACACCACTGATATCCAGTGCTTATGAAGATGTGCAGCAGTTTCTGCTTTAGATGAGTCCTTTATGCAGCTGCTGGATCTGCCTAGGAATGTCTTCTGTTTCTGGGACCGTATGACACCCATCAGTGTTGGGAAGAGATAGGACACTGGCAAGCCTTTATGTCCATCCCAAAATGTGCTGTCACACAGGATGAAGAGAAACATTTCTTGTTTGAATAATAATTTTAAATAAGTATTTTTACATTTCAGTTTAATTAATTGATTCCTTGTTCATTTTTATTCATGCCCAGTGTCTCCAGCTGTATCTGAATCTGCTCACTTTTCCCCAAAGCCCTTTCACAGTAGGTAGGACTGTAATCAGGTACATTTAAAATCACATAGAAAGAATAGTTTTCTTGGCTAATATTAATCCAGCAGGAACCAAAAAAAAAAAAAAATCAAGGTCATTTGTAAAGCCAGTTCTTCTGGACAGGTGATATAAGATTACTTTATTTTTGTGCCAGACATTAGTGTTTGGGACCTGCATGGTCCTAGCAGAAGGAGAGAAAGCAGTGGAAAAAGGAGTGAGGCTGAAACACTGAGCTTTGAAATGCTGGATTTGCTTCTGCTGCTGCTCCTGAGAGGATGTGAGATGGAGATTGTGAGATGCTGTGCAGCTTCTCTGCTCTTCCCCACCTCTGAATTACTGATGGCCATGAATGATTTTGCTTTAGCTTAGAAGCCAGCAGTGCACATCTCCTTTGAGCACAGTTTGGTCTGTGCAGACACTCCAGCAATGTTTGCATTAAATTTCAGTAATGCATTGCTGTTTTAAAGTCTCTCTGTTCTTCATGTAATAGGTGTAACAACAGCAAGAGTACCTTGCCTAATGCAACACATTGAATATGAGGGTGGACTGGGCTTCTTAAAGGCAAAGACGAGGGATACAGAAGGCAACTGAAGTGAAAAGAAGACTGGAAACACCAAACCAGGCTTTGTGGAGTGGAATGAAAGCAAGCAAAGATTTTTTTTCCTGGGGTCAAGGTGGAGTTGATTGAGAAAATGCAAATGAATTTAACAGTTCAAGCATCCCTACTCACTGATTAGCCCCTTGTGGGATGCATACTTTTCCAGACTCAACACCACTGAGTGCACTGCTAAAAACTGAATACCTGTGAAAAATGAGACTTGACATCCTATTAGAGAAGAGTCCCATTTTCCCAGAGTTGCACCATATTATTCATAGGGTTGTAAACTACCAATGCAATGGGCTTTACACTTTACCTTTTGTGTTACAGGAAATTATCTATGGTGAAATGAATGCTTCTGATTTTACAGGTGAAGGATATGACACTATTTAAAGCTTTTCAGAGCTTGTGATGTGACA
The DNA here is from genome assembly GCF_000737465.1 of Haliaeetus leucocephalus. NCBI lineage: Eukaryota > Metazoa > Chordata > Aves > Accipitriformes > Accipitridae > Haliaeetus > Haliaeetus leucocephalus. The sequence goes on along the minus strand of NW_010972585.1, from coordinate 2,202,952 downwards.
CTTGTATGTAAATTTTTATACAGAAACAGCAAAGATATAGATAGTTTTCACTTCTAATAATTCTTTACATGTAGCATAATAAATGATCTGGTCAAATAAGACCAATGTCGGAGGTATTAGACCCCCATAAATCAGACAGAGCTGTGTTAACTGAACAGTCAAGAAAATTTCAGTTTGATAGTTATAGTTCTGTCCAGTGCTTTCTAATAGCAGAAATATTTGCAGGAAAATTAAAATATTAAAATGTGGCAGAAATACAAAAACATAGCCATGCAAATTGTTTTCATATGTCTACAGTGAAAGATGCCAACTTTTTATGATAGTATTACTTAACTGCTATGGGCATTTTTCCCCATCAGACCATCTTTAGACTTTCTAAACTCAAGCATATAAAATTGTGGTGCTTGAAAGTTTATGAAGTTGTTCACTAATAAGTAGACATTCAGTTTTTATTAAGCCTTATGTCCACATTAAGAAGTGTGCAGCCCTGTCAGAATGGGTGTGTAGAATGAACAGAATGCTGAGCACCAGGTGTCTGTACCACCCCCCAAAAAGTGGGGGTTACTTTGAATTAGCTCGTCTAGTCCTATGGATCAATTTTAATTATGATTTAGAAAGCAGGAGAGGAAATCCTGAAGAACACTTTTTCTCCAAGCTTCATCCAAACCCAAATCTAGTTCAGATGCTCTGAGACTGCTCTGTGATACAAACAAAACCATTCATTGTAACTAAGGCTGCACAAGCAGATTCCTTTAAAAAATGCACTGACATGCTACTCTAGATGCATCCTGTTTTACGGAGCATCAGAAAATCTATTTCATGTGATGCAAGAGGCCAAGAAGTTCAATTTTTGTCAATTATTCTTAAAGCTCAGTTAAGAAACTTCCATACCACTGTAGGCATAACAATGCTGTCATGCATACAAAGCACGTAAGATGAGCTCCAAATAATAGTACTGATGGTTGTAGTTTGAAGTGAGCTAGGCATGCCTTGTACAGGTGAAGTTGTGCTATGCTCTGAATAATCTGGTCTCATTTACAATGTTCTGGTATGTTCTTCATGGTAATTACTTTGAAGTTATAGGTCTGGTCTCTAGGGATGACTGCAGTTTAATGATGTTTGGTCATCGGTGAGTCATCTTCTAAAATTCTTCTAACTACAGAAAGGAATATAAAAGGTTGTCTTTATTTTTCCACTTCATAGAACAGAATTCTTAGAATAATTTAAGTTTCAATGGATCTCAGAAGGCCATCTGAACTAGACCCTGTTCCAAGCAGGGCTAACTTCAACCGTCTTCCATGAGAACTAACAAGTGCAATCATAAGGCTCACTCCAGTAGTTTAAAGAAGTCTTTTCCCATTTCCTTGTCTTTACTGAGCAGTCTATAGTAGATGTCCACTATCACATCCACTTGTTGACCTTGCCTCCGATCCAGCTCATAAGCTCACCCCCTGTCCCTAAGCCGTTCCATAGCAAATCTCCATACAGGCAAGCTGTTCCTTTGTGTAGTGAACCCTTCCCTCTTTATTTCACCTGCTTGTACGTCCAAGGACACGTGTCCAGTCCTTGCAGCACTCCGATCAGGTGAGGTAGTCCACCACGTCTCTGCGATCCCAGTGAGGTTATACAACTGTGACTGGGCCTCAACTTCTAATTCTTTCTGTTTGTTTCTTATACTCCATGTATTTATGAACACGTACTTGACATGGGCTCTGAGTTGCACTGTTTTCTCAGGCGAACAACGAGATGCTCTTCCCCAGGTGCTTCCCTCCTGCCTCTCATTCTTCCACTTCTTTTTAAACTATGGTTTTCACCTTCTAACAAAATGAGTTTAAAACCTTTTTCACTAAGTTGGCAAGACTGCTAGCAGAGATGATCTTGCCTTGCTTTGTCAGATGAATCCTGTATTTCTGCAATAGCTTTGTTTCCTCAGAGAGGATCCTGTGGTTGCTTAACTACAAGTCTTGCCTGCAACAGCCAGGATGGGTGCCTCCACACCCTGCAGAAGGGGGTCTTTTGCTACTAACTGCTGGCTCTTCATGACACACTGCTTTTAATACATGAATCAGGCTGATCCAGCACAAACACCTCCACCAACAGCACTTGTTCTTTCTCACCCATCATCAGGCCCATACACCTCTTCTGCAACTGTGCACCTGCAAGAGAAAAGAAACCCTCCTTCCTCTTGTTAGAAGCATAAGCTTCCAAAATTCACTGTCATGGAGTCCCAAATCTCCACCTCCTCTAGCCTACCTGGCCCTTCTGTAAAATACAGGATCTAACATCTTGACCTTGCAAATTTTTGCCAAAGAGCCCGTTGATCTCCTGCTCATCTTCCCCTGCACTGCTTAGTCTGGTCACCTCCACCCACAGATCTTTTACCAGGCAGCTCAGTGATTTGACCAGAAAACACCTCCCACCGATGAGGTGACTATCTATGGCAGCCTGTAAAAGCAGCCTAAAGCATCCTATTACAAGCTATATGCCATTAGAACTAGTGAAGCTGAAGGAAATGCAAGTCATAGACAAAATTTGACATTTAAGAATATTATTGCCTCTCTGAGAAGATAATTTTTTTGTTGTTGTTTTGTATTTTATACAAGCCCTTGGACAGTTCAAACTCAGATGTATAAATGATTTCTGTTAATCTGATTATGGATTTTAAAGATAAGAAAAAAGCCAAGTGCAGGAACATTCCCTAAGTTGATCAGCTTCAGTATAAAGTTTTGTCTTTTCAGATAATTTCTGTTTGTGGTTCCTGGCTTTCAGAGTGTCATTTTGTGTCTCTTCTGAAATGTTTTGTCTCCAGCTGTGTAATACTGGAGGCACAGGCAATGGTAGTTGGAGGTCGCAAAGCGCTTCCGACTTTGGGTGCTGAAGATGCACACAGGCCAAGACGTTACTCTTTTTTTTGTCATGCTCAGAAAATAACAAACAGGACAGACATTAAAATTGTCAGTGGAGAAGAAGGAAAAAAACCCAATTATCCTACCAACCAATAATCATCAGAAGCTACAAAATCCTGACATGTACATAACTGGAATGTAATGTAACTTTCTTTTCCATTTTTAGCCAGAAAATAAAGTCTATTTGTTTGTTGTTTTATACCTGTGGAATTATCTGAAGTAGTGCAAAAGGAATGCAATATAGGTATAAAATATGGCTGCACTACAAGAAATGGGGATTTAATAAAATTTAGGAAATATGATTATGTGGGTGCCTCTCTGAAGATGATTCCAGGGAGGTTAAATATATATTGAATGTGAAACATCTATATGTTATTAAAGAGCTATTCATCAGAGTAGTTCTGTCAGAAAAGTGAGAATTTTCTTAACAAATTGTCCTTATGCCAAATTTTCCTCATGGAAATTTTCCTCATTGTTCCTTGGGAAGAAAGTATGGAAGGGGGTCCAAAAGTTTTTTTACATCTCTGAGGAGGAGAGCGTGTCACATCCATGCTGCATACACATGACACTATTGTACATGCTCAAACAAGTTGCAAGGACACGGGGAACCGTTCCAGGTTCCTTATGAAAAATACTGACCTTCCTGAACTTAGTAGACTTTAAGGGTTTAGAAATTCCCTCATTTACATGATGCAGTGAGGTATCTTATATTATGTTGCCTTATCAGGTTTTAGAGGTATGCTTATAAACATTGTACACATCACAGCTGGTCTTTCAAAACAAAGCTTCTGTTTTCTGTCAAAACCATGAGATTCAAAAACTTCTTTTCTCTACCTCTTTTATGCTGATGTAAACAGGGAAACTGCAGGAGTTACTCCTGTAGCTCCATTAATTGGAGTCTGATTTCTCCAGCATAAGATAATGCCTGTGTAAATGGGTTTGGGCTTCGTTGTTAAATTGGCTATATGGAAAAAATTGTCTTTTTCAGGGGGTCTCAGCCCCAATAACAAACACTTCCCTATTTACACGAAATTAGCAGTCCTGTAAGAATAAGGAGCTTATACACCAAGGAGCGTGAGTTTCTTCTTTAGTTTTTCGTAGTTCTTCACCTCTTTTTTTTAAGCCAGACTCTGGGAATTGGACACCGAAATCTTCAACAAAAAGTCAAATGCATGCTAAACCAGAACAGTCTACATAACAAATTAGGCAAGAAAAATACATGGCTATCCGTTGACTTATGAGGCAATTAAAATTACTTTGGTGGATAAATAGCCTGCAATTGTTAAAGCAGTCAGGAGGAAGATCCAGTAAGAAGTTTATGTAGTTAAAAGAGAAACAAGAATCAAGTCATCTCTAAGGAGAAAGACGGAAGAGAGCTAAAGACAACTTCTCCCTCAGCGACCATTTCACTTCCAGAGTTTTTTTCCCCTTTACATGAAAATTGAAAAGTGTTCATGGCTTTAGCAACAGGCTTTTGGGGGGGTTTTGTGTGAGGCTTTTCATATGATAATGGCTAGATTCTATGGCAACCATTGAAAACGAAGGCCTGGAAACAAAAGCTGCAGCAGAAGAGGATCAGTACATATTCACTATGTCTGCAGGAATAACGGCGGAGACTCGCTCTTCAGAAAGGTATCTGATGGCAGCCTGTCAAAGGAAGGGCTTTGTTTTAACTCAGGCAGAGTTAACTCAGTCTATAGTTAGTGCCAGGATTTCATTACTCCAATTTTCACTCTAGGGTTTTTTCCACACAAAACCACATCTATAGCAGATGTGCAGGTAATGGGTGGTTAATACTGGTCTGATCATACTTTGGGGTCAACAACAGAAATGGGAGACAGAAAAGAACAGGTTTAGCAGCCAAATGCTGCTAGCTTCCTCATGACTGGTTACAGTCTCAAAAGAGACTTCCTATATAAATAGTGTAAGCAGGATTAGGCCTATAAGGGGCTGATGTCATGTGAAATCAATGCTTAATTACAGGTTGCATGTACTTACTTATCTGTTGGTCCAAAAAAGAGTTTGTCATCTGAGCAAATGGAGATATGAAATATCAAGCCCAGTTGTTTGCAGAACAGCAAATTACAGTTTTGGAGATTGTGCTTTTCCCACAAAGATGGACTGAAGCAGCAAATTATGTAGTGTCATGTAAAATGATGATGCTAGCCATGAATATATAGGACAGGCTAGTGTAAGTGTTCCTATTATTGACTGCAGGAAGAATGTAAGTCCAAATCAAGTCTGGCTTTGGAAGAAAACAAAACAAAAATCTGTAAAGTGAGAAGTGATACAAAGTACAAAATAAGTTTAAGAGGAAATTAAAAGATGACATTTTCTATTTGCTCTGTAATGTCACTATTTCGGGACTACTTAGTTTAGAAACCATCACAATGCAGTGATACATTGAATTGGTGGTTGCAGGTGGTCTTGCGATTCTTGTTTCTAAAGATTTGCTTTTTCCATGACCATATGTTGTGGTTTAACCCCAGCCTGTAACTAAGCATCACGCAGCCACTCACTCACTTCCCCCCACCCAGTGGGATGGGGGAGAGAATTGGGAAAAAATAATTAAAACTTGTAGGATGAGATAAGGACAGTTTGTTTAGTAGAACAGAAAGGAAGAAACTAATAATGATAATAATAACAATAATAAAATGACAATAATAATAATAATAGTAGTAGTAATAATAATAGAAGGATTGGAATATACAAAACAAGTGATGCACAATGCAATTGCTCACCACCTGCTGACCGATGCCCAGTTAGTTCCCGAGCAGCAGTCTGCCCCCCCAGGCCAACTCCCCCCAGTTTATATACTGGCCATGACATCACATGGTCTGGAATAGCCCTTTGGCCAGTTGGGGTCAGCTGTCCTGGCTGTGTCCCCTCCCAACTTCTTGTGCCCCTCCAGCCTTCTTGCTGGCTGGGCATGAGAAGCTGAAAAATCCTTGACTTTTAGTCTAAACACTACTTAGCAACAACTGAAAACATCAGTGTGTTCTCAACATTCTTCTCATACTAAATCCAAAACGTAACACTATACAAGCTACTAGAAAGAAAATTCACCCTATCCCAGCAGAAGCCAGGACATCATATCACAAGTTTCCAACAAATCATTTTATAAATAGATATCTGATAAATTTTAAAAAATTTTCATACAAGGGAAAAAAATTTGCTAATGAACATGATGATATATTGTCTGTTTGAAGTAATACTGTGATTTTATTATCATGGGTTTCCAACAGAATGCTGTAATACGAGAACAGTACTACAAAAAACTCAACGTCATCATGGTCATCATGTTTTGCTCTCAGATGACTAACAGTAATAATACCTGTGAGATTCAGAATGATACACCAGTTGTTGAAAAGAATTGGTCTAGATAATTTTCTTAAGTCACTTGTTTTACAAAGCTCAGGTTAACTATTGTATTTATAAATAAATGAATAAACTCTCAATGAATGAGTTTCAGGCTCCTAAATCAAAGCCAGGGTAGGATTAGGTTCAGATTCATTGACAAATGCTTTTGAAAACTTCAGGCCCACTTACACAGAATCCAGGTGAAAAGACAAAAGAAAGACTTGAAAAGGAAGGCTGAAATTATAAAGAACAATGCTGTGAACAATGAGGTTCCATTATCAAGGAAGGATGATTCACACTGCAGATTTATTTCTCAAATATTTATTTTCCTCATACTGATATGATCTTAAGCTTTCATAGGAGTCCTGTGAATAGGTACCAACATATACTCTTTTGCTCTTGTTTGTGTGATTGTGTCTTTGTTCTTCTGGATACAAGGTCATTCCTGTCTGGTAGCCCTTTGTGGAAAGTTGATCACACAGCGCTCTAAAAGCACAGGGCCCAGGGCTCCCACAACCCAGGCTTCCTTACATGCCTCAATAACCTGAGCTCACCCTTTCCAATCTTTCCACTCAAGATGTCTTTCGGTCTGCAAAGTAGTGGAAGTAAACAAACATGTATATTTTATAAAGTTTCCAGAATAATTTTTTTTTCTTTTTTTAACACAAAAAGTATGTAGATGTAGTCAGACCATAAAAGCTTCCCATATTCCCCTCAGTTATTTTTCTGATCACTCTCAAGCTGTCTTTGAACTTAAGGAAAGTCCCTTTAGCTGTTCGATCTTCCTCTTTCTGCATCAGGCTTCTTCAGACTCTGAATTCTCACCCTCTTCCTAACCCCTCTCTTCTAGTCCCTCTGCAGCCTCTTATTAATAACTGGGGAGAAACTTCTTCCTCCAAGCCCACCCTTTATCAAGTATTCCTGACTAGCTTTATCATAAGGCTCAAAATCTCTCCTTCCTCCCCTAGGACCTATTGCTTAATGCCATCTCCCTAACTTCAGACTTAAAATAAAATAAAATAAAATAAATCCCTGCATTTTATTTGCAGGGATTCTCCACTGAATGGATGTTCATCAGACGTTAGCAACCCACTCTTGCTAATCCTCTCATAAGTGTAAGTATTTCCTTTGTCAGTTCTAGTTAAGGTTATTTTAGTATAGAGGTGAGGAATAATGGGGGTAAAAAAAAATAAATCCACTTTTCCCATACAAAATGGGCTTTGGGAGGTATCACTGGTTCTTGGTCCTAGAGAATTTCTGTGTCAAACTGAATTTGCAAGCTGCATATAGCCAGAAGTCACTACTTAAGGTAAAACATATTCTGGATTATCATTTTTAGGGTAAAAGATATTCAGCCAAGTAACTGTTGGAAAACTGGAACAGCAGAGGAGATAAGTGAGTTAAACTGTGCCCTGTGCAGTACAGCTAAGTTAACATGCTTATAGCTGCTTTCCCCACCCCTACCCCTTATTCTATTTATCTTCTCTACTCATTCACTTTCTCTTCTTCTTAGTTGTTGTATTCCTTCTTTTCTTCCATTTTGGATACCAAGGTGACAGGTGTCGCTGAAAGACTCAGTTGGTCCTTTTCCCCGTGTACTTGGGGGATTGATGAGGAGTGAAGGACGTTCCAAGTTCTGCAGTTTCAGGACCTCAGAACGGTTGAGATTGGGAGGGACCTCTGGCTCTCATCTGGTCCAACCCCCTGCTCAAGCAGGGCCACCTAGGGCCTTCAGTTTGACGTCAGATTTCTGAAGGTATTACAGAATTCGGTGTAAAAGAATTGCACCAGAAGGAAACCGGAGCTGCAAAAAAGCTTTGAGACTGATGATTCACTTCAAAATATTTTAGGTTTTTTCCTTCAAAAAAGTCATGGTTTGATCTGCAGCTTGTGGAAATTCCACTTTTTCTCTCTTCCTTTTCTTATGTCAGTTAGTGGATTTCCCCAAATACATTTCTGACATACAAAAGCAGAAGTGATGAGTGAGGATTTGTGAAGGATTCTGATGTAAATATGAAAAAAAAATATTGCTCATTTATTTACAGACATGAGCTATTGTCTATTCCTTTGGTTCCCTCACAGGTTTGGACTTAAACTGCTAATTTAAATTAAAACAGAATGTCCAAAATGTTTCATTGCTGTTTAATAGAAGGCTATTGCTCCTCCATCAGTAACAGCAGATGTGGACGCTGTCATGTCACCAAACATTTTAATCCCAGACTTGTTCTTTATTCCATGGGAGTAGATTACATGTCTGCTGAGTTAAACAGACTTTATGAAACAATGTGGACTTGATATCCTTTTAATGTAAGTGTGATGGACATGGTAAAACAGGTCACGTGGTGTCTGGTCTATGGTGACTGGCTATGAACATAAAAGTCTCAGCTCAGGTCCCCAGCAAAGAAAGGTATCTACTGTCACTGGGGATGCTCAAGGCTGCAGGGAATTATATTCCTTTTAGCTTCTATTTCTTGGCCCGAAAGCACATGGTTTCCTTGCAGGTTGTGTGCCACTTCTGGCAATTCATCTTTGAAATACCATAGCACGTCTCAGACAGAAGTAGATGACTTCTCTTCGATACCTTCAGTTGAAGCAGATCAAAGACTGTCAGAGCACGTTCCTGGGCACTGAAACTCAGTGCTCTGTACGGCTAAAAGCTTGCCACAGCCCAGGGCATGGTTTTGGCTCACACCTGCTACTCTTCCCTAAATAAAACTTGGGCATAACTTGGCAATTAGTAGTAGCCAAAAGCAATTCCAAGAAGTGTTTGGATGTTACCACTGTGTTTTGGTGGGTAAGAGGGTTTCACATTATGGACACACGCTGCTCTATGCTATTTGGCCTCAGTGCCAGAAGATGGTCCTTCACTCTTTGAATTCACTTATATAGACATTTCCAGATCCTAGTACTGCAAAGCCAGTCACAAATATTGTGGACAAGTTTGACCCAGCAGAGTAAGCTGACACTAGGCAGTGATTTGTATCATGCGGTTATGATGGTTTTGATGTGGTATGAGGAGTCCTAAAGCCAGACTGACTCTACGATTGAACCACATGCAGACTAAGTTAAGAGCATAGTTTTCCAGCCAGGGTGGAAATGCTTTTAGCATTTCAAAACAGCAGCTCTGTCTGAGGTGAGAAAATTGTGCTGATACAGCTAACCTGATAGAGGTATACATTTAGTGGAACCAGTACCACTGCAACATGCAAACACTTCTATTTTGCTAGTAACGTGTCATTTTCACTTAATGGAGATGGATTTCTTACTGCATTCAGTCAGCTCAATTACTTTTAAGTGATTTCTTAATTAAACTGCTTTTATATTTATATCGTGTATCTGATACTTTTATTCTTTAAATAAAGATCCACTTGGAGATCAGGCCAAGTCGTCATGATAACTGGTCTATATAGCTTTATTAAGGACTGGAACTAGACGAAGTAACCGGTGGTTTTCCTTGTTCTTTTCTGAAGATGTTTGGTATATACATATAATTCATACTATAGATGTCTTCTACTTCAGCTGGGGTCTAGAGGAGGCAGAATGTTTCTCTCAGCCCAGCTTCTGCCTACTCACTGAAAGATTAAAGATGAGAAACATTCAGATGTTGCTAAATCATAGAATCTAGACTCAGCACAAGAAGTCTGACTCTGCACCAAAAATGCAGCTGTTCATTTATACTTTTATATTCTCTATGCAAAGCTCAAATAATGACAAAGAATTAAGAGAAATCAAACTTCACTTTGGAGGATGTTCTGTTTAAGAGACTTGCTGCTTTGTCTTTCGCAATGGGCTGGAAGCATGAGTCAGAAAGAGAGGAAAGTGAGAAGATCCTTTTAGAAAATAAATAAGGGAGTGGGCTGTTCAATGCACTGTTTATTCTCTTTCATGTGAGCTGCAAAAGTACAAAATGTAGCTTCTTTGTGGTAGCAATGAACTATATATCTGACTCTTTTACTCATGGTAAGTACTATCCTACTGTTCAGAGCAGAGTTCCTCTGTCAGTGACCAGAATAACCTGCAGCAAGGGAGTGCTACCAGAACTGAGTCTAGCAGGGTCTTTCTCCTCCTAGAAAGAAAAAATTAGTAGCAGAAGAAAAATTGATTTTAATTTTAAGAGGGTAACTGATTATATTAAAATATGTTAAAGATTATGGCAAAAGGCCGAAAAATGGTGCATTTCATTGGATTCTGTTCAGTAAAACCATAAAGCACCACACCAGTTTGATCTTACAAAGTCCTTTTCCCAGTCTGGTAGAGTTGTGGTTTTTTATTTCTGATCCAGCTTACTCACAATGGTTGTCTCTTAACTCTGTGAGGCTCCTCCTTTAAGTGCTTGGCATTCAGTCCAAACCAGTATATAAAAAAAAGTTACAGTATAGCTGACAGGAAGAACAGCTTTCTCCTGGAAATGGAAGATGCCCCACTTAATTTAATTTTAAAAGGAGTTTTGCTGTGCTAAGAGGAAGAGACAACGTGTGAAGGGGAGAGGGAAGGCAAAAGCCATCCTGCAGGGAAATAACAAAAATGAGAAGCATTTCTCTTTAGCAAAAAGTGATAAAAGAATAATGAAAAGGAGAGGTAAGGCTATGCTATTCACATGTTAACTTATACTAGTTAGTCTCTGCTTACTTTGTGAGAGAGACTGCCATCAGGCATTCTGTCATATGGGGGAAGATAAGACACATTAAAAAAACCAGGACCAGATCCTCTTTAAGACAGCAGCATCTGGACAGGACCTTTCTGTCCAGAAGAGGAAATCCACTCTGCTCATATCAGAAGTTGAGAGGCCAACTATTGAGTCAAAGGGGTGGTGTTCATGCTGGTAAGAATCATTAAAATAATATTTCCATGAAACAAGAAAGTAATTCTCTTATGTAACACAGTGCAAACAGCACAAACCAAACTACCATAAAAACAATGAAAAAATAAATTCTGAAATCAACCCCCCCCTTAAACTGAATGTGGCGTATTAAAACATGCTTTATGCTTTGCTTTAAAAACAGCAACGCTATACCTCCTGGACCAGTTGAAAGGTAAAGTGTGAGAGAGGTACTCGTGGGTGCTCTGGCATGATTGCTAAAGGTTGAAAACACTTTGGCTTTGAACCCTTCTCTGTGAGTTATCTGAGCCCCTGTGTGTCACTGTACCTTGGATACCGGGGCAAAGAGGCAGAAGGTCACAAAAATGCATTGTAACCTTTTTTAAAGGCAATGTGTCTGGAAATACTATCCTGTTCCCTTTTTTAATGAAAGCTTTCTAGCCAAAATGTGTCTATTGACCTAGAAAAGTTAGTTTGAAAGACTTAAAAAAAAAAAAAAATTAGATAATTGTATCTCCTGGCTAGTGGAAATAAAAACATACTCACTTTCTCCCCTTTGGTCTGTGTATTTCTATTTTATGTATTAACTATACCGTGTCTGTAGGCATCTTGGACTGGTATTCAAAATTCCCATCAGTAAAAGTAACTGTTTTGGGAGGATTTTTGCTCAGGTGAATTAACCTTGTTCTTTTCCCAACATTCAGATGGAGATACAGCCTGAAAGCTATGTGCTGGTGTCCATTTTGTGTGTCTGGGTATCTAACTTTCATTGATATAGTATTCTGTGGAACAGTAACCTATTACAAGTGGGGAAAAAAAAAAAGAAAAAAAAAAAAGGAGAGCTAACTTAACTAACAACAAAACTGTGTCCAAAGATATAGCCTCATATCTGTGTTTTCACAGGACTGGATGTTCTCTTCATATGGTACTTCATATAATAAAATTGTGGGCATGTGCTTAGCTTCAGGAATGAAAATATTTCTCTTCAGGTAGGAATTTTCAACCACTCAAGGTTAAGCATGTGTTTAAATGCTCTACTGCATGAGGGCCATCATGATGTTTTCTTGAAAGCACCTTTTGGCACAGACCTAATTCTAAAGGCCTTATTCCAGAACAGGAATGTGGAAATTTGCTCCTGCAGTCAATTGGCAGTGACTTTCCCATGGTGAATCTCTGACCTATTGAAAATCGTGGCTGATCCTACAAACTTAGCTGCTTCAGTTTTTCACTTCATATTTCTAGGTCTGGATGGGTGAAAAGGTAAAGTAGAGAAAACAGAAATCCCACTGCTCTGTTTTAGCCCAGTTCTCTGTGCCACTGAATTCAAGTTAATTCTGTCATGGAAGGAAATTGAATTTGCAAGATAAATATTTGCAAGGTCTGAGCACATTTCACCATTTCAACAGTTTCTCACAGGCTTGCCTTCAGTAAGTATAAACAGTTGTCAAGTCATCTTGTGTACCTTCTTGACAAAAAGCAAGTTATATTAACATCAGTATTAGGAGACATTTGAGAAAAAGCGTGCAGATCTTTCTCTTACCTTGCACACAGTCACACTGCAGAGGTATCACCAGCAAGTGGGTTGCTGTTGGAGGCGATAACAGTAAGTACCAGAAAGAACCCAGTTTGAGTCTCAGGTCCCTGCCTGAGTTTGCAGTGCTGGTGGATAAAAAATACTTTGCCAGCAAATGTGGTAAGGCTGTTGCTAAAACTAAAACAGGAATCTATGAAATTAGCTCTGACTCCTCACAACAATATTCTAATACTGACATTGTTCACAGAGCGTGTGAGAGAAAACTTGGTTCCTGTGAATGTTCATGCAAGCAGAGTGTTTGGGAAAAAAGGCATGGCATAAAGAAGCCAATTAATTTTTTTAAAATCAAATGAATATTTGCAGACCCTTTTTTTCCCAGCATGTTCAGCTCTGAATAACACTATTCTAATGACAAGCTTTCACATTTTTATGCTCTTGTAATTGATCTCTCCAGTACACATGTTGCAACAGAAAAGTTCCCTGTGGATTACTTCCTACCTCTTATATCTGTTTCTGGAACCTGAAAAAACCTGCCATTACACATGTCTTTTAAGAATGGAAGCTTTGAATTTTGTCACTACCTTTTAATGATCTGTCCTTTGGAGAAAGAGGCTTTGGAAGAGGGCCATTATAAAAAACAGTACAAAATACAATCCCAGCTTGTTCTACAGATTGGAATGGGGGACTCTGTTAGAAGAAACCTGTTGTCAGATTTTACTGATCATCTGTTTTAACATATATTGACATCTTTTCACAGTCCCAGGCACTGAAACTGTCATGCAGCCAACGCAGGAGCAATTTCAGATTTGAGGTGATCCATTACTTTGATTGCAAGTAGGTGGGGAGACTAGGCGAGCAGATCCATGGAGAATGGCAACTAATTCGTAGCACCAAAGCTAGAGATTATCATATAAAATGAAAAAAAAATAAAAATACAATAACCAAACATGAAAAGAAACAACCTCTAAAGAAAGTGAACTGTGAGAACATGGCCGTAACTAACTCAGCCTCCACTGAAGTCAGCAGATTTCTTTTTATCTTAATTTATTTTAATGGGATTTGGACTGGATTGCAGAGGTAAACACATAGAACTCTGAATTAAGATGATAAGGAGTTATTTAATTTAATATTTAATATATTACCTATTAATAGTCATAGGTAAGTGCCGTAACCAATTAGTGTGGTCGCAACTGGGAAGCTGGAAGACAGAAAGGCACCGGTAACCAGACTGCCAGGCTTGCAAGCAAACCTTCAACTGCAAAGCATTTGCAAAGTTTTATTGAAAATTTGCCTGGATGGAGCAGGAGGCTCCTGGGAGATTTCACTTACCTGTATGCCAACCAAATAGAGAAAGCTATTACTAAAAGTGGGCAAATTCTGGTTTTGTACCTCTCCTTGATGAACAGCATTTGATACTGAATATGTCCTTATGTGATTTGCCTAGCTTAAATGAAAGTGACTCCATCACTGGGTCTTTCCACTTTTCAGGAAAGCCATTCCCTGGTAAGAGAGAATTGACTGCTGTGCTTCTTAACGTTGCCTGGAGTCTGCCCTAAAATGCAAAGTAAAAGTGAAGAGAGAACATAAACATGGCATTAGTCCTATTTTAACAAGGTGTGTCTTGGGTCTGTTTAGCTCCCATGAATGGTAAGACAGGTCTCTAGGAAACACCTTACAAATTCTCCTTTGAACCTTTTCCAAAGTATTTTGTCTTACCTTGCAGTAACTTTTTTTCCTCTGGTGACTGGTTTACCTGGGCACCAGGGATAGCTATAATCTCCTAGTTATAATCCAGTAATCACAACATAGAATTCTGAGTTCAATTTTATGTATTTTGAAGGTATTTGCCATTAGTCACATCCAGGTATTATTCAGTCATCTTACACTGACTGTGACGATATACAGAAAAACAACTTTCATTTTCCAGAAGGATTTTTATTAAAATATCTCTTTTAATGGAAGAAGTCAGATTAGGGAATTTTTATTGACAGCATTCAGTCAGCTAGTATTAACCTAATTAATGTCTAGTTGTGGGTGTCTGAGTACGTACGTGCACTTCAAGTAACCTTTGCACATCCAGTGAAATTCCCACACAGTCTAGACGTTCTCACAGCCCTACAAAAGAGAGAAGTCTGCCGAAGAAGCCCTCATAGCTGTGTTTCCAGCACCCCCTGGGCCTGTCGTTAACTTTTGTGGGCAGGTTAGAAGAAGCCCGTCTCATTCACTGGGGAACTGGGAGGACCATTTGCCCCTTCCCCTCATAGGTGTAGCAAGCCTGTTTCAGCACTCCACTCCTCCCCGTGCCCATGAGAGGCACTGTGCCTGTCAGAAGCGTAATATGTCTTGACATTTGTTCCTTAATATAGCTCAGCCTCATAGGAACCTGACATGTGGCTTGCTGTGCTAAATAGACCACGTTTCCTTCGAACACTTTCATTTCTGTAATCCTAAGTGTGCGATGTGCTGCCCTCAAGGATGCTTACCTCTATCGCTTTGCTTCAAATTGAGCCGCTATGGCAAAATGCCTTCCAGAGGAGAGGCTTCAGGGAGGGTTAGGCTAACGGCGTAGGTTTGTGAAAGAGCTGCTTTTTCAAGGATGTGCAGTTAGGGCTTCAGACGCTGCTTCAAAGCTGGGAAACATTCTCAGTAATGGGGAGATGAGAATACCATGCAGGAAAAGTTGGGTGACCTGGATAGCAAATGGGATGGAAATTAGCATCATGGTAGATGGGGTCATGCACTGAAGGACTACTAATGCGCTGGTACGTCATCAGCGGTAAATAAGGGAAGAGAAACTGGGTGCATGAGTCAGCTACAGGATAGCTATAAAATAGCACTGGGAAGGAAGCAAAGGCAATCCCAGAATGAAAACTGGAAAACCTTTTTTCAGTAGAGGTGAGAAAGTATGACTGCACTGTGCAGGACCCTGGGGAGGTCTTCATCTAAATATTGTACACAGTTTTAGTCAGCCAAGTTCCAGCAGGATAAATTGAAATGGGAATGGGTGCAAAGAGGAGATAATTTATCAGGCAAGTGCAATACCCATGTTACAATCAAAGTCTAAAATAATATGGCTTCACTAAATGAAATCTTCCCTTCAGTAGGTCAAAGTGGGCAAAACACAATGAGGGAAAAAGAACAATTCAAGGTAAATGACAGTGCTGGCACAAGACCAAATAAGTATCAATGTGCAAGAATTCCTTGCATGGTGGTGAAGTAGCTGAACTGACCCTGGCAGTGCCGCACACCAAATCAGCAGGTGGTCAGCTCAAACCAAACAACCTGAACGACTCTCCACAACACATCCACAGGTTCTGTGGAGTTCCTTCCCATAGGCTGTTGTGAATAAAACAGTTGTCATGAGCTCAGGAATCAGTCAAATTAATACATGGAATTAAAAAACCCAGTGAGGTCCATTAAGTGGCTTCCAGCTGAGGAAATCCCTCGAGCTGGGAATGAGCTAAGAAGTCCTTGAGCTGGGAAGCTGTGACACTTTCTGGGGGTGGTTGCCACATGCTTGCCCCACTGTTATTTGCTTCCATGGACGTTCATTGTTGATCACAGTTAAAGGCAGACTACAGACAGGTTAGACAAGGTTTTAGTACAGGTTAGACAAAGTTTTAGTATGAGTTTGAACAACCAATCTTATGTTTCTACATAGCTTCAGACCAGCTAGCTCAGTTCTGGTGAGTGCTCTAACCACGTGCCAGAAACTCAGCATAGGCTAATCCACTGGTTTGCTTGGCAAACTATACGGAAAACACACAGGTCACAACATGAAAATATGAGACATTAGTCACAAAAAAATGCTTTTGATACAGTTTCCTATAAAGCAAAAAGTAAACAAAGAAAGAAACAATGGGCCTACACCCTCCTGCCCCTGCCAAATACCCACAAAAAAAACCCCTAACTTTTTTGTTTTAACTAAATAGAAGTGCATGGGATTTTTGACATGAGGAGCTTCTTTCCTGCCTGTAGTCTCCAGAAAACAGAAATACCCATCAGCATGCTAGACAGTGATTTCAGTGTGAAAGGAAAGGCTGTTATAAAAGGTATGATAAGAAGAGCAGAAAGCAGCAGGCTTTGTCATTTGAGAAAGCATAGTTCAGAGGGCATCCAAGATGCAGTGGAATAACACAAGATGTATTAGACCTCAATCATGAAATTGCCAGTTTTCAAGGACTGAAAATGGCGAGCTGGAACAGAAATTGTTTTGGCACCTTTGCTACAGAAGTGACCACGGCAACACAACAAATGAGCAGGCTGGTGGATGAGACTCGTGGATGTGAAAGGCTGTCTAGAGTCAGTTCAGTAACAGCAGCAGGTGATCAGCCTCTATGTAACAAATCTTCCTTGTCTCCTCCCCGAGGGAACACCTATCCATTTCTGTATAACCTGTAGTTCTTGTCCAAGAACACAGAACAGAAACAAATCTTTCAGGAGTTAATAGTTATTTGGGTGTTGGTTTTTTTTTTTCTTTTTTTTTTTTTCCTTTTCCTTCCCTCTTTTTTTTTCACCTGGTAAGGGGGCCCTAGTTATTGCTGTACTACATCAAAGTGGGACACTCACATTTCTGTCTCCCAAGTATTCTGCCTCCAGCAGTGAGCAGCTAATGCTAGCTGCACCTAAAAAAGAGAAAAGATGCCTTACATGAACAATTAGAGAGTAACCTGTTTCCAGGAAAAAGTTTCTCTTTACTCCCTGTGCTTGGAAAAATCCTTTCTGCAACTTTATTTATATATTACTGTTCACTACTGTAATTCTGGATATTCTAGTTACGTTTGCAATAAATCTTTCCTACTGGAAATTATTTGCCTCAACTTTACACAAAAATGTAGCAAGAGCAACCACGCTTGGCTCACTATTTATTAGTTATGAATGTTTCACTGCTCAGTACAAGGGCACATTCCACTGTACGTGTTAAGGAGAGGAAAATTCTGATTGCCTTTCTTCTCCCTGCTACCTCAGCCCCTGTCCACTCTCATCAGGTTTTATCTTTTTATTTCTTCTCAGAGAGTCCTGACCTTCACATCTCTGAGTGTTAATTTTTCTGTACCCTAACACTGATCATGACTTGCCTAAGCTGCAGTAATATTTCTGGAGTGAGGAGACCAGCGCTTTGCAAAGTCCAAGTGAAGTAGCACCACATCTTAATGCAGCAGCGTATATTTTTTTTTTCTGATTGTTTTTCTCCTTTCTGTGCTTCGTAAATCCCAATGCTCTGCGTGTTTAGCTGACTGTCACTACTGACAGAGCAAAGATCTTCACCGAGCTGCCCACGGTCAAGCCCAAGTCCATTTTATGACTTGATGCAGTGGATGTGAAAGTCTTTGGCTGCAGTCAACCTGTGAGACCTGGGAGCATGCTGGCTGCATCCTGCCTGCATGCCAGGACCCCTGTCCTCCCCAGGAAGGACACCTGGGAGCCATGGACCCAGGTCTGAGGCCGGGAGGAGAGGGCACCCCGGGTAGCCCCTGCACCCCACACCTCGCACACAGCCCGCGAGGTGGCCAAGCAGCGCGAGCCGCTCCAGCCCTGGCGTCACCGCGTCCCTTCTGCTGAAGGGTCACGCCTGCCCGGACTCAAAGTGCCTCTGAATGTTCCTATTCGAGGACTTTGTGAAGTTGGGAGGTGGAGAATGAGGAAGGAAAATGGAAGCAGGAGGATACAGGTGTTTGCGGCAGAGCTGGCCCAACAGGGCTGTTCCCATCATAGGAATCTCAGTCCCAATGGATTGCGTAAGGCTTGCAGCAGAATCTGTTGTCTAACTGTAGATGTCATCACTTGTTCCTCATGTTCCCACCACAAAAGATGGAAAAGGCATTATAAATCTGAAGGCCTACATTAACAATTTTGCTATATTACTTTGATTTTGATAATTGACGCCTTTTAACTTTCTTTGATTCATTCCATTTTCTTTTCTTTGGAGATTTTTTTCATCACTAAACTGTCTGTAAGATAACAGAAGTTCTTCAAATGGCATATTTTTTATCAAGCTGCTATGGTTACTGACTAATCTAATGATGACTTAGTAATTTGAGAGGGTAAAAACTATTTTTATTCTGAAAATTTCAAGATGTTATAATTTTTCTTAATTAAATTTTACTGCAGATATGTTTATTTACTAACAATTGCTTAAAATTTTAACTTTTAAAATGATGATATTTGTTCTTTCAATAACTATTTTTATTAAACATGTCCCAATTTCAGTAAACTTATGAGCTTTCATTTAAAGACACTCTCTGCTCCTGAATTCTCTGTTAAAAAATAATTGTCTTTTTTTATACAACAGTTTTCATTATAATTACTTTTGCATAAAAATATATTTCAGGCAGGTCCCATGTTGTCTGACCTGCAAATCGCAAAGGGGAAAAGCTTGTGAATTTTTTTTTCTCCTTTTTTTCAACATTTACAGTGATTTCCACTCATAGAGTGTCACGTATTCTCTCTGGAGAGCAATACAGGATGGTGTCTTTTTTACATCATTTGGAAAATCATGCGTGATTAGACTCATATTCAATTGGCATTTATTTTACTTATGCTAAGAAATTATGTAGGGTATTCTTAAATAAGAAAACATTCAGAAAAGTCACGTGGTTTTTCTGGGACTACTCTAAACTTGTTTCACCCATGAAAAACAAATCTTAAACTCCAACATTTCTTTTTCCTTTTTTTTGTTTTAAATCTATTAATTTCTGCCTCCTCCTGTTATTTTTTTATTGCCAGGAGTTAGCAACATTGGCTCAGGAAGAGCTACTGAAATGACATATAAATATGAAAAAAACCCCTATTAGCCTTAAAACATAAATTGCCTCATTCTGTCCCTGGTCTGTGATCCCTTTTCCTTTACCCTGCTGTGTTTCTCTGAATGTATTCATTTTTGGAACAGTTAATCACCATACCAGATTCTCATTTAAAATGTAAGAGCTTTCAAACAAAATAAGTTCCATCTTCAGGCATTAGCAGCAAAGAGCATCTGGATAGCAGAGCCAAAGGAGAGTTGTGCAGCAGCACAAATCCAGGCCATCATTTTTTTGAGAAAAACTACTTGATTCTTCTCTCCTGTCTCCAATCTGAGCACTGCAGCTGTATTGTGCCTTGCACTGCGGATGTGTGACACAGTGCAAAGGTTGACACAATGCTGGGAAAGCAGAAGAAAAGTGAATGGGACTGTAAAACTCCCTCTTTTGGCTCAGTGGGGAGTCTTCAGAGTTTACTTCAGCAGAGAGGAACTCGTTTTGAGTTTTCCTTAAATGAAGTGACACAGTAAAAGGAGCAAAACTGCCTCCTCTCCTTTTGTTTGTGGTTTGTTTTTTTTTTACTTTAATCACACTGTTAGCATGAATATTGTACAGTTTCTCATCCCATGAATATAAACAAAGCTGGTAGTCTTCTTGCTTCCTACAGGATTTCTAGCAGTTCTCTAATATTTTTCTATTAATGACTGCATCTCTCAGTCCATTATTCAACTGCTCCCACAAACCACTTGTGCACACAGGCACACATACACTTTCAGTAGATAATGTCTCTGCTGCGAATCATAGAAGTAATTAAAAGCTACAGGAATCTCAGTTGCTCTGTCCAAATAGCTGTAGGCACATTTGTAAATTGTACCTACACCCTTTTATGTCAATGACATTTTATTTCACCATCATGTTTCTAGTATCTCTGGCCCTAAGTTGCCCTTCTGCTAATCTTCAGTCCTTATTATCACAGAAAAGAGATCTTTTGTGTCTTGAGAGACATATATAGCAGTCTCAAAAGATATCTGTATCAGTAGGACTTTTTATTAGTGTATCTTTTTTGTTGGTCTTCTAAAACATCATTATAAAATTATAAAACTTAATCTCTTATCTCTTGGAAAAGTAGGTTTAGCTTGGAAAACTATATTGAAAAAATTATATGAATGGTCATGCTTGTACTTTTTCAATGCAAGTAGGTACACATGTTACTTTTAAACTCCCTAGCCCAGTTTACTGAGCCTTGTTGATTTAGCCAAGTGAAAGGATTGTCTCATCACTACAGAGGGTGTTGATTCTTCGACCCATTCATTATCAGCCATCATCCTAGCCCTAAAAGCATGGGAGAAGTAGCTTAGGACCCCCAAAGTCTTAAGCTGCTTTCCTCAGAGAGCAAGAAAGCCATTACATGTCTACCACAGATCATTATTTGCCCTCAAACATGACTTCATTAGCTACCTATGGTGTAGCTGCCAAACTCACCACAAGTTGGAAGTCACCCAAATAGCAATGATGCTAGCAGAAATGAACTAAATTATAATCACCAATTTATGTGATAGTGGTCTAAACAGATTACATTACTGTTAAAAAAAAAAAAAAAAAAGAATTTGGGAGAAACCAAATGCGTACACCAGGTCTCATGTAAAACCAAGTCAAATCAATGTAAAAGACCTGTACACATCCCCTGCAGTTTTGTCAACCTTATAACTAGTTGAATGATACCATTATTATTGTCCTCCCTTCCCCTTCCTTTTTTTCCACTCTTTCTTTTACTCTTGCCTCATATCGTAAGGTGAAGTTCTTTGAGACGGGACTGTAATCTCAATTGTAGTAAGTGTATTTGGTGTTACCACAACAGAAATAATAAGCTTTTATGGGATCAGAGCTACTGTCCCCAGACCTGTTACATCGATTCACTTTGGGGTCTCATTAGAAAGGGAAGGGAAGATCAAACAGAAGTCAATGGGCAATGCAGACATTTATAGACCTCCTTGTGTATAAAGACTTTGCTGCAGGGATAGCTCTGTTAGGAACTTATATTGCAGATCCGCTCTCTTCACTGTATCTCCACAAGCTTATGGGAACTCAGGATGGCAGGTGAACTACTTTTCTATTCAAATCAAGATGTTTATCACAGTTATCATTCAAACCAAACTGTCATCTTCTTGGTAATATTTACCATCATGCATTACAGGTTATATAAGAAATATTGCAAACCGAGAGAATTAAAGCAGCTCCACAGAAAGAAAAGCAAAGTTAGGCTATATGATTTATAAGCAGTAGCAATCAATATGACTTGCAAATAGACAAGATTTCACTTAGAACAGCCCACAGCTGTGACAGACAGCTTACAGAAAAAGCAAGACATCCCAATTTACGAGAGGAGGTCATGGGAAGGAAAAGCAGACATCAGAAAAGGGGTAAAAGAATTTGGCCCTCTTGCAGATAATACTTATTAATGTGTTTATCTTTAAGGATATTTCTAGCTCCATGAAGCATCTCAAGACTCTCCACATGCTTACAGTTACACACACTCAAGGTCTTGGCTAGCTCAGAGTGCTAACGGCGAGAAGCAGAGGCTCTCCTCACATTGCTGCCAAAGTACCACTGGAAGATTTTGGGTAAAGCACCTCTTTGACAAGTTTTCCCATCAAGAAAATGTTTAACCTCACCAAGCTATGGGCTTGGGCTCTGGGCTACGTGTGGGCACAAATGGTGTAGGGATACAGGGCTAAGCAATGGGCTTGATTGCCTGGACTGTTTAATTGTTAGCACTCTCCCCAGCAGTTTTGACCTGTAACAAGCAGCAGTCTCACAGGCAGTGCTCAGGCATGACCAGGAGCTCGATCTAGGGCTGTTCCCAGCGGACAGTGGGATGCGGGGCGGGAGAGAGCATCACTTGAGTAGGGCAACAGTGCCATGCCACCGACCCTATGGGCCAGCAGCCAGTCCCCCGATCTCTTTGTTTGCTAGTGTATTTGCAGACAAAGCATACTCTGAGGGTGCAGGTTTGTGTGTGAGCTAACCACCGGGTCGTTTGAAGAGATTGCCTGTCCGTCAGAGCAGCTGGGGCACGGTGAAGCTGAAGCCCTTGGCAGGGAGCTGGCTCCGCTGCCGCCCTCGGAGCCCCCCTCCCCGCCTGCCCAGGCTCCCTGTCACTCTCAGCTCCTCTTTTCCACTCTGCAACTGGGCAGGAGACTAATTTGGCTGGAAGTGGAGAGGCACAGATGGTACCAGGGTACTGTCTCCAAACATACCAGCTGCTGTAAACCTTGGAGTTTTTGTCGGTGTCTCCAAAACGGCTCTGTTAACAGTTTGTGCAGTGGAAAGGGAAAGAGACGTGAGAGACACCGAGCTCTCAAGTTGTTAATATTAAGTCAGTGCAACTTTATTCCCCTTCTTTTTTTTAAAAATATGTATTCAGTAGATTCCCAGGTTCCCAACAGCTTTCCTTTGAGCTACAGCAGCACATTAAACTGAACTTACTGAAAGGTAACCTTAGAATAAAAGAGAACTGGCATTTGTCTTGGTTTAAAAATGTGTGGAATGATTCATCAGGAAAGAAAATATGTGGCAACAAGTGAGGTCTTTCTAAGACATCTGGGGTTTGTAAACAATGAGATAAAGTAATCAGAAAGCAAAAACAAAGGTTTTCCCAGCTTTGAAAGCCCATTTATTCCACTGGGTGTGGGTCCTGCTCCCTCCCCTATTCCTTGTATCTTCTCTGTTTCTGAGGAACAAGAGGTTATACAACAATCAGAGTTCAGTCTGAGAAAAGGAAAAACTCACGTTGTCCAAAATTGGTACTATCTCAAAAAGAAAACAAAATCGAAAGCATCTACGTTTTGTTTTTAAGTCAAAGTTAACAAGTAACAAAGATCTTTATATTTTTCACAGTTATCTTTCACATGTCAAGTATGTAATAAAAGATCAGGTTAAGAATTGTACAAGTCTTAAGGCAAGAAAGCTTTAATTTTTTCTGATAATGGCCATGATTTTGCTCTTGTCCACATTCCTGAGGCATATCAAGGGTCTTGGATCCAAAAGTTATTTTCCTGATCTACTGTTATTACAAGTGGATTATGAAATCTCATATGGAAATTAAAGAACGTGTGATATGCATGGTTTACTCCTGCTACATGTGTATCCTAGCAGCTAAGTATTTAATGGTATATTTCCTGGTATGTGCAATTGAAATGTAACTTTATTGTGACAGAAGAAAAAAACAGTAAAACTCATTCTCCACCCTGGTTATGAGCATACTATACTTTCTCTCTGTAAAAATGTAAGCAATAGAAAAAGGCAGCATTTTAATATCCCATATTTGTCATACTTGAATAGCAGAAATATTACTTTCCTCTCCCCTACTAATGATGAATCATTCACCCATTTCACATGAGTATGCAAAATCCCAGGAAATTTAGTATGTTCTTCTTTGTAATAATTGATTTGCCAATCCATTTAAATACAAACTACCTTATCTATCTATCCATGCATGCATGCATCCATCTGTCCATTACACTTTATTTCTTTTATGCTTATTATTTGCTGTATTTTGTGTCGCTTCTGAAACACATGGAAGATGCAAAAGAACATATTTGTTCTGTTTATAAAATGTCTCCAGGAAAGCCTTCTACTAGAATTTCATTTCAAGTATGGATCTAAGAATCTGCAAAACTCAGAAGTTCATAGGCATTAAAGTCCTTGTTATTAATGGGTCTTCGGGTCAGATTCAGCTAATGCTAAGGCATCCTTACTCCTGGGATTTAGCTGCTTAAATCATTTGGCCTCCTTCCCCAGCTAACAAGGAGTTTCATGAGCAGGCGCTGCATTACCTAGCTCTGAAGTTCCACCCTGATGATGTTGAAATGATATGATGCACTCAGGCTTTGTAAATCACAGCGTTAACCTGCTAAACTCCCCGATTAGCCCAGGACTGTTGTAGGATATAAAGCAAGCTGGCAGTTTGACTGAAAGACGACTGATAAAGACTGAATGGATAGAGAAATTTTGGCCTCAGTTACGTAGTTTCTTGCCAATCTTCTATGGGTGTGATACTGCCGCTCTGTCCCAGAAGCTTTGCTTTAGGCTGGTGGTACAAAAGTCAAGCAACGTTTTAACCTCATTGGAGGAGAACTGGAGGAGTGGATAAAGTGGAACGAAAAGCATTGTTCAGCGAGTTTCGGAGAACATCAGGAATGCTGTTAAAAATACCTGTTTCCTGGAATCAATATCTCTTTTGTTTGGTAGATGCTCTAACACAGCAATATAAATACTCACATTTTCCTTTGGGTAAGTACTATCAGGAAAGTAAAATTTAAATGGAAGGAGGTGTTTACGTTCTGAAACAGGTATCCTTGTCTGTGGTGGTCTGCCAGCATAAATCGCAAGTCTTAGCATGGAAAACTGAAAATTAACACAAATAAGTTCCATGGTTATTTACCTATTTGGATTTAAAAAGGCCCAAATTGTACATGTACTCTTAAGCCTAATGGGGATATGTGTCAGAAAATGACACAAAGCGGCATAAAAATAAATTAAATGGAGATTATTTTTTTCCTATACATACCTCTACACTCCCCAGACCTAACTGAAGACCAAAACACAAAACAACAAAGCCCAAAAGAAGACAGGACTGTAATCATAAAACACCTTTTAGATGTTTTTTTTAGATGTTGTTCCCACACAGAAGTTGGAAGCACAGGACATTTCACTAGAAACTCTTTTTAAGAGATTTCTAGTATGATTTCCCAAATCCAAGAGGTATGGCTAAAATTTTACACACCAGAGGGTTTTCCTGTCTTGTGGTTTATCTGACTAGGTATTCTAATAGTCTGTGATGGATATGCACCACCGCAGGGATGAGTCAAACAGAGGAAATTAATTCATCATTAACTAAGATGAATTCACTTGAGACATTTTAGCAATCAAGATGGGATAAAATATGCCGTTGTTGCCAAAGAGGAAATATGCAGAAGTAGGCATGGGAATAACGCCCATATTTTGCTGGCTGTAGAAACTTATTACAGAAGAGCTAAACTTACTTCTGTGCTAGGCATTTCAGATACAGTCAGTTGGGAATGACAATAAAACTACAAGCCATTCCTCATTATTGAAGGGTAAAATCCAAACAGAATTAATATCTGGAAATCCCCTGACTTTTTAACAGCTCTTTCTATTTTTAATTTGAAATGCATTTTGTACAGTTGATGTAGAATGGAGCAGCCAAGATAGCTAGGCTTTAAAAGCCTTAGGGTGTCATGAAGATGAAGTTCAGCTTTAGTCTCCAGCATTAAACCACACCATCCTTGGCTTTTTGTTCACAAAAGCCATAAGGGGTGCATCTCTTGTTATGTCCTGCAGCATTTTAAAGATTTATACTCCCTGAAGTGTTAAGCATACAAACCTCCACAGCTATTCTAAGGAGAACAAGACCCCTCACTACCTCCACCTACAGGGAAAGGTTCTAATTTTGACATTTGCTTTGCCCCAAATTGCAGCAATCATTGAAATATTTAATGTAAGGAAAAAGAAAGGAAAAAAAAGGAAATATTTGGAAATTATGATCTGAACTGTTTTGAGCTAAGCAAAATATTGTCCTCTTCCCAAATGGAAAAATGACTTTACCTTAGTCAGTTAATAGGTGCTCAATTTTGGTGAATGTGAATGGAGACGAAAGATTATGGTGGAGAACGGAAAGCGAAGTTGAAAGGATGGGATAATCACCCGGTAGGAAAGGGCTGTCCGAGTCTGCAATTCTGGTGAATGTAACAACTCATTTTTTTATGTAATTTCCAGATTAATTGTATTCATAGTTAATTTATACCAATTTGGACTTGGGTCAACATCATCTGTTAGTTTAAATTATTTGTATCCAGGCCTGCTGTTTGCCCAGTCTCATATGTAACACAAGAACAATTTCCCCTTAGCTGAGTGTGGCTTCCAATTTTATGAGACTAGCTAAGCTTTGCTACCTTTGCCATTTCTCATAACATAAACTCTTCCCTCACCTGACAGTATCTAGCTCTACTTCTGCTCCAGTCTTGAACACAGGAGACTATGACGGGCTAGAACAGCCGGATTTTTCTCTTCCTTTATATCCCAATGGTTGTCCCCTCCATATGATGCTCTGGGGGTTCACCCAGCATAGCAGAGGAAGCATTTCGCAGGATTTAATGGTATGCTTTACTACTTGTCAATGCTAAAAGTAGTACAGACACCAAACTGAACTCTCTGGATCAGTGCAATTTCAAACTGGGGCTTAGAGCCACAGCTGAACTGTAAGTGCACGGTTTTCAGAAAGGCTAAGGGTGACCAACAGAAATTATGCACTCAGCCTTACATCCTCTGGCTATTGTAGCTAGTATTTCTTACCCAATTTTGATGAGTCAACATTGACTGGAGTCACTACTGACTGCCAACAAGTTCCTTTAAACACTTTTTTAAAAAACAAGTTTCTTATTGCTTCCTGGTGTGTGGGTTCACAATAGAGTGCATTTTATGTGTGCAAGTGTATGCCCACATTTGGAGGTAAACCAGACAGTGCTGGGCTTCACGCTCCTGTGCCTAGACTGCCTCTGGTCTCCAGGCTGACCAGCTAACACAGGAGCCTCTGAATTATCCTGAAGTAATTTCTGTGATCATGGTGTTGTCATGCCCAGCATTAGAATGTCAAGAAGGGCCTGGGAGAACTTAAAAAGAGAGATCAGTACCTTCCAATTGTCTGCTTCTCAATAATATGTAGCCTACCAAACAGCATAGCATGATGCTTTTAACTCCAAAAAGCACCTTAAACTTCCTTGTTTTGACATGTGAATATTTCCAGATCTCTGAAAATCAGACTTCACGGCATGAATTTTGGTGCTCTGTCAGTGCTTCTGTTCCTGGGTGGACATAAGAAAGGAGCTGTGGCTTAAGGCCTGAGCAGGTCTGTGTCCTGGTCATCCTCTGCTCAGAGGAATGCAAAAAAGCCCTGCCACGGTGCTACCTGCAGGTGGTGACTCTTCAGGTACTTGAGTAGCTCAGATTCCCAGAAAGTAACTGGCTTTGTCTCGGTGGTGACATTCAGTTTCCAGAGAGAAGCTTATATGGAAAGACAAACTTTTTTTGTTTGTTTGTTTATTTAATTCAGGGAAAGTGCACTTAAACTTGTATATACACCTAGAGTAAAAAACCTATGCTCCTATGGCAAGGAGATACCCACAGCCAGCCTAAGGAAATCCAGGCACCCCTTGCTGCCCCCACACATAGGGGTCAAATAGTATGAGCCCCGTAGGAAATATGTATAACAAGAGTGAAGTTGCACCCCAGCAATTCCTGACCTCTTCTTTGCTCATAGACTTCTGTGTTATGGTTCAAAACATATCTGAGGTTGCTCGGACAGTAGAGAGCTCTCATAGAAAAAACTATCAATCACCACTGGGGACTGATGTAGAGGGCGTAACAATTAGAGATGCCACTTATGCAGGAATACTCCAAAAGTATGTTTTGTAATGATTTGTAAGCAAAACAATGACATAATACTTCAAGGATTATGTAAAAAGAAACTTTCTTATTTCCTATTTCATTTCACTGTTATCTCATGGTAAGAATTTCTATGGCCAAACAATTTGGCCTGTCCAAAACTCCTGTATAAAAGGTTAGTCCAGACTTCAGTGTCACAGGAGTACTATGTATATAGGCACTTCCACAACTGCTTGCAGCAGCTCTGTTAAACAATGTTAAATATTAAGCAAGGCCATAGAGCACATTGATAATTTTCCTCTAGCTGCCAACACCCAAATACATGCACAAAAGACAGGCAGACTACTTCCTTTATAAAAAGCCATGAAATAAATTTTAATTCATATTTCATAGTGACGTGACTAAATGTGAATAATTGAAGAAAGTCCCTTAAAGGAAAAAAAAAAAAAGGACTACCTAAAAGAAAATGTGCTTAATCTCCATAAAGAAAGATCCTTATATTTTTTGTCTTTTGATAAGATTAAAGGATGTGAGTGCACAGACAGGGAGTGAAGAGAAACGTTAATGCTGTCAATATTTTGTAGCAATAACTTTATTTGATCTTTCCATGATGAGAAGACTGCCTTGAATATGTTGAACTACTCTGCCTGTGAAAAGACCTCTGTGGCCACACAGGGTCCAAGCTCTCCAGGCAGGCAGTTCTCCTGGCACTTGTGCAACTGGGAGCTGGGGGGGTCCCTACGTGCTACTTGCTGGGGGACGGCTTGTGCCACCTCTTGTCCTGAAGGATTAGCTGGAAGAGATGATTTGGGGAAGGGCTGGGTTGCTGCACAGCCGCTTTGCTCCGATCTGCAGAGCCAGCGTGCTATGGCAGTTGGATGAGGGAAGAAGAGAAGTGAAAATAAAAGCTCCATTGAAAGGAGGGGTGGCACAGTCTTTCCAACAGGCCAGCACAGCTTCATAACAAGCAGGGATGGGATGGTAAACAAACTGCAAAGCACTTCATTTTTTTTTCCTTCTTTTTTGCCCAAGCATTTTAAAAGAGACAGAATTTCAGCCTTTAATAGTGATATTTGAAGACACCTTGCTTCTCGTGAGAGTCTAGTGCAGCCCTTCCATACCCTTTGCTGTCCAAATAAACTTTACAAGGGAATGTTCTTTACGTTCCGTGTGGAGCATGTATAGAAAAGATCACTGGGGCACAGCCCGCTCCCTGTTGACGACAGTGTTTCCTGTTATTGTGAAGGAGCCACGGGCCTGCCTCCAGTCCAGATCTGCAGAGCAGTGGTGTCACAGATGTTTTTTCAGGTGTAAAATTCCTGTTGGCCACACAGGCCGTTCACACAAGATAAAACCGGCATCTTCAGCTTGGCTCGGCGTGTCTGTTTGCTTAATGCCGCGCTGAACCAGCTCCTCTTCTTGCAGCAGTGATGAAACTAGGGAACGTGGAAGGGAGTTTAAAACCCTTCCTGTTGCAATAGGAAATGTTCTGAAAACCTGAGATTTCACTTTTTGTTCTCATTGTGGGTCAGCTAGGGCAGAGGGAGAAGGACAGGGAACTGCGAGTTCAAGGACCGTATGATAGGAAGGGCTTTCCTTTTGCTGAAAGAATGTGGTTGAACTTTCTCCCTGAAGAAGATTTATCCTGTTGTGATTTCAAGGACCCTTAAAAAAGCCAGCATTAGAGAGCCACCCACGCAAGATAGCAGCGTAGCAGCTGCATAACAACACTAACATGGTTAATGGCTGCAAATACAGTGCAGTATTATGCAAAGGTCACTGCAAGAGGGTATCCTGCTGTGCTAGAGCTTATGCAGGTGCTGTGGGCGTATCCATAATATCATATCACTGATGGCAGGGAATTATTAGATACAAACCTTCCCTGTGTCAACCTGGAGAGAACTCTGCATTCCAGAAACTTATTTAACCCCGGCATAAGTGCTTTTACAGTGCAGTAGCTACTTCACTGAGTAGAAAACTCATCTCACTGTCACTCTGATGTACTGTCAGAAATGTGTTTTTCTTTTTCTTTCCACTACAAAATTATTCTTACTTCGTAAGCACTTTGTTTGTGTTAGATAGATAAGAATATTCCTCCTTCTTAAAATGATTGTTTTGATGAAATGCAGACTTGCCTGATATTAGTTTTCCAGTAAAATGTGACAAGGAAAACTGCGGTCTGCTGTAAAAGTGAAAAACCATTGCTGAAACGTGTTTGTTTAGAAAGAAAGCTGCAAGGCCTGGGACCTGCTATTGCAATGAGGGCAGTCGAAGAGTTCAGATGATCCATTTCTTCATTCTTTCACTCAATTGTTTCTTAACAATGGTTCTTCTGTTTGTTGGAGACATTCCTGAAGCTGACAGAACAGTCAATACTTCGTATTAAAAAGCAGTTGTTAAAATATTGCACATGGGAGAATAAATGGTTATTCGGCATGTTTCTAAAATGTCATCAACTCTTCTCTGCTATTCAACATACTTGCATCATTCTTTGGTGAATTCATATGAACAGAGGTCTAAGATCAGTGAGCAAGCCCACAAAAACATGAAGGAGTGCTGAAGAGAATCATGACATTTTCCAAACATTATCCATGTTTACCTCCCATTTTGAAATTTCAACACATTCTGAGAAACTCTATAGCTGTGGGAAAGGGGGAATGATGACAGTATAGTCATACTTTTCCCTTCTTTTCATAAAACCCTTTTTTTTTTTTTTTTTTTTTTTTACCCCAAAGAAAAGAATACCACTGAAGGAACAAAGCCCTGGGTTCTCTGCCTGATTAATCAGGAAAGTCACCAGTATATTATTCAAATGCAATAATTCTCAGCTCACACATACATACAGACAAATATATGTAGGTGTGTGTATGTGTATTTATGAATAACTGTCACTAATAGGAGACTTTTGTCTATTCAAGTGACAACAAGTGAAGAGGTTAGATCAGATTGGGCTGGTCACATAATGAAACACTTTATTTTTATACACCATCTTTCATGCAAACATATCACAAAATTCTTCAAAGCCGGTTTATCTACACGTTCCTGAATGGTGCAACTAAACTGCTCAGCTTTACAGGAAGCATCTGTAGATGTTGCAGGGCAGGGGTGAAGATGGAAACAATGGCCAAGTTTCAGGAGAATGATTGAGTACTGGCAAACTGGGAAGTTCATGCAATGGGATATGCACTTTTTTAGGCAGTTGGAGAGGCTCTGCCCACTGAGCAGATGACTCCTGGAAGGAATTTGAAGAGAATTAGTGGGAATGGCTATTTCAGATGGCAGAAGGAATCAAAATAGAAAGCCAGTTCCTTAGGCCTGGACTGTCTCCTTTCAAGTCTGAAACATATTTCCTTTCTGTCTTGGATCTTTTGTATCCAAGAGCTCTTTATCCTGCTCTGGTAACAACAGCCCAGAAGGAACGCTCCAGGGGTGAGAAACTGGAGTGTGCAATGCTCACGACCCTTCCGTCACGCAGGTTGAGGTGGACATGACTTGCAAACGTCCTGGCTATTGTGGGTTTATGCTGCTTGGGTATTTCCTCAGCCTACCCCACGCTACCCCCCAAACTCCCTGCCTGCTCTCTTGCAGCAGTGTTCTGCTTGCTAAGAGAACCTCCAAGGCCCCACTTGAGTATTCGCTATTAGCAGCTGGAAGGACATGTGGCAAATCTAAGATGATAAATACTAGAAGTAGATCAGAGTGGACTTTGGACACTGACATAATTTCTGGTTTAGGCACTAGTAGGAACATAGTCACATGATAAATGACAGAAAAAGTGACATGGTTTGACAAAAAGCATTGTGTTGAACTGAGTAAAAATCAAATTATAGAAGTTTGTATTTTAGTTGTTTTCATTATAAAGCGTCTTGCTAGTACTAGGCAAAACTGTGTACACAATGTATGTTCAATAGATGTGATTTTGAGAAGTTATGAAAATCTCCAGTTTCCACTTGAGAATAATAGGTACAGCAAGTGTTTGAGCTGCAGATTTTAAGATTGTTCTGGGAAATTTAATCCTTACATGTAAAACTCAAATTTTAATCACATGATGGAAATCCTTTTGGTTTCATTCTGGCAAAATTCTTATAATGATCTTGCTCTTTCCGAAATTTCCTCTCTCTTTTGGGCTGTGATCTCCTTTATATTCTTATGTCTTTTGTACAGCTTTTCTTTAGCTTCAATTTATTTTCTGATCCATAGTAATGTATTATTGTTAGTAATTCTTCCACAGAATATGGAGCATAGCTTTTCCATTTGTAGTAAAAAAAACACCCCAACACTTCAGTATACATGTAAAAAGCTTAATTTTCTGTTTTCATAAACAGAAATTATGATATTAATAGGATTTGTAGGATTTCAGCATCACCAAAAATCAACAGCTGTAATTAAGAACTCAAATACAGAAACAGATTTCTCAGCTTGGATCGTCAGTGGCCTTCGTATCTTGCTGTGGATCAAAAATTAAAGAAAAGAAAAGGAAAGGCGAGGGAAGTCAGTACAGGGCCCTTTGATCTGCTGTCCTTCCTGGTTAGCCAGGTTAGGTGTTCAGGAATGCAGGGAGCAGCTGGGACATTCTTTCCCTATCAGAGGCGGTGCCTAGCTACAGGCAAAAAGCAAGGGACATTACTGTATAGCGGAGTATATGCTTTATAGTTTTAGAATGGGCAAGTAATCACTTATTTGGTGCTCAGTAAGTTGAGGAGCTTGGGAATGATAAATTGAATTTCCAGTTATCTATTCAAAAACAGATGGTCACATTTCAAAACACTTTATTGCCAGCGTGCTAACTTGAAAGGTCACACAGTGCTCTCAGCTGAGATTTTCTATTGTTTGTGATTTCTCCTTGCAGGCTGAGAGCAATATCCTGCCCATTTTTTAGCCTGTGGTACTAGTCACTTCAATCTGACATAAGTATGGCCTGCCACCCCCAACTGGATGTTCTTCCTCCTTTGGGTAGGCATGAGGATTGGTGCAGCTGCCTGGTGATCTGACTCACCCTGCAAATCCCACTTCTGGTGCAGGTGATGGTGGTGGGAAGAGGCAACCTGGGGCAACACGGGACCATCCTTTCTGGCAGCAGACAGCATTTTTCATCAGATCACAGTGTCTGATAGAGAGTTTAAAAGTCAAATCTCCTTCAGCTTCGTGGATGAGTTTGAAATATTCTGTAGCTTTGGTGCAACACTACTCTTATGCATTTATTGTGTTACTGCCAAGTGTAATCAAATCTCTAGAAGAAATTTCACAGCATGCAATGCTAAATCAGAGAAACCAAGCTGTGACATCCTTAACAAAACTATACCTGGGTCTCATGGCAAAGGCTGTTTACTCTAGCAAATGATCACATGCTAAACAAGAATTTGGAGATGCTTCAAGTTTATTGTTCTCCTTGGTTTGCTTGCCAAGGCAGCAGTGCAAGTAATTAACTGTTCAGTCAAATCTAAACCCAAGTAGTAGGGAAGAAAGAACATGGGTAATAAATCTTTTTCTATCTCCTGTCTGATTTTAACCTCCCACTCACCTACATATTTCTAATATCTTAAAATAAAGATTTATATAGTAACAGAGAAGTTAGAGATGCAGAGACTGTTTTGCAGTCATGTGTTTCCACCAACGTTTCTCATTGTTCATCACATCAATTTTAGTTCTTCAGATTCCTCTAGATAATTCTTCTTGCCTCTTCTTATTTTTATGTATAACTACTGTAGCATTCTTCATCACCTGATTTTTTGAGTTCTTTCCATAAGGCCAACTTTTAAAGGTTGCTTTTCAGTCTTTTTGCTTAATGAAGGTTCAGGCACACAGAAGGGAAGAAGAATCTCCTGGCAACACTAAACTACAGCTTCTGAGTCTTTCTTTTACCAGCCTTTCTCTGCATCCTCTCTGAGGGACATGCACACACAGATCTTGGAGGAAAAGCTATTTAAATTGTAACCTCCAAAGAATTAACTGGCAGACTGTGATCTGAAAGAATTAGCTCATTTCAGATAAAGGGAATTTTTGTTGCATGGTCAGTAACACCACATTTCCTCTTTCACGCACAGCTTTGATAGATCCTTTTTATTAGGTGCTGTTACTTACATGCAAGCAGTGGTGAACGCCAGAAGGATCATCTGTGGCAACACAAGTTACTTCAATTTTCTCCTGGGTTCTAATTCAGCTTTTTTAGTTTTGTTCGGGTTTTTTTTTGGGGGGGGGGTTAGGTTTTTTGGTTGTTTGTCTTTTTTTTTTTTTTATACCATCTCTTCTGACAGCAAACAGCATATTGATTTCTTCTATCTGGGATAGGATTGCCTCTAATCAGCAGTGCTAGAAGTAATTGTTTACCCATGCTGAGCACTGCTTCAATGCTACTTGCTGTCTCTCACAAAAAGCAGTGCAATGACCCCCAACCCATCCATAGTGAGGGGGAAGGCTGCACCTCGTGCTACCATGTACAAGCCCACTCAGGCTTCAAAGCACTCTCCAGCTCAGGGTTTCTCTGCCTCACTGTGCTCAGTGGCAACAAAGATGAAACTGGTCTAGGTTTTTTTTGCAGCTAATGGACCTCCTTGAGGTGTCTGTCCAAAGATTTGTTTGTGTGTGTGCACACATGTATCTAATACAGCCTGAACCAGATGGTGCCTAAGAGGCTGCTGAAGAGTGTGGAGAAATCACCCACTTCTCCTATTTTCGTCCCCAAGAGCAAACTTCACAATCTTTGAAATGAACTGGATGGGATGATGTTTCTTCACAAAGAAATGGGTTAGATCTGAGAAACGGGCAATTCTCTTTATTCTCCACAAGAAGATGTGTGATGATAAGAGTAAAACCAATAAGCCCTCCGAGATACTTCTAGCATCTTCCTAACTACTTCAGGGAATATTTCTGTTGTCTGATGAGCCCCATATTTGTCCTGTGAATCCTTTATCTCATAGCTGTTGATTTTTGCTTTCATATATTTTTCATTGCAATTGTTTTTATTTCAAATGTCTTGAAAAAATTGCTGTAAGTATAAATACATATTTCAGATTCCTTTACAACTCAAATCCTTTCATTATTTATCTTGTAGTAGACCTGAATGCTTTTTCTTTGACTAATACTTATGTAGCCATATTTTTACTTTGTCTGCAGGGTTAAAAGGGTGAAAAAACTTTGGTTTCTTCTAAAGGTGGCTTTTATGCATAAATTCTATGGTAATAGTTTCTTTTTATACAGTCACTGTTGCGCTGTTGAAGCAAACAAGTTACAATTTGGCAGTCTTTTTTTTCAGGTGTCTACTCATTAATCATTGGTTAAGAAATACGTCTCAAGGCTTATGTCTGAAGACAGCTGTAGTCAAGTAAGGACCTTGATTAACTTCCTTTGTTTTCTTAGTTTGAACAATACATTCTGTTATCCCATTTGGGTTTTGCAATGCCTGGGGTTTTAAACTGCTATTGAATGGACTATTATTATCTTAGAAAACACCAGGAGCATGATTGCATCTTGTGAAGTTATTTATATTTGCGTATGGCAAATGAAAAATGGAATTTTAATGTAAATGAGTAGAGAATGATGGTATATAATTGTACTATCTTCCATGCTGCCCAGTTTTCACAATTGTGATGTCCTGGGGTGCAAAGGAATGAAAAATCATGCTCTTGATTAGGAATTCTTTGCCTTTTCAGAAAAAAAAGTCAACTGATAATTTTTTGTTTCATTTACAGTATTCTCTAGTTGATGTAATTTGATGTAGCCTGATTTAAGTCAGAAACATTAGGAAATCTTTGTCTTTGGAATTATAATTGTCAACTCGTACACTTTGGCAGTTGTTTCCTGGAAGCTTGCTTTGGTCTGCAGTAAGTCGACAGTACATATGACAAACTGATTGTTGTGGAAGTACATGATCAAGCTGCCTCTGTTTATTCCAGATTTTGGAAAGGGAATCCTTTTGCGTAATTTGATTTACAGATGTTCTCTCTGAGTAAAGCATTTCTGTCTTCCTATTTATTTGTGTCAGTATTTTTCCCTTTTATCTAATGTGAAGAGATTCAATGGTAGACATGTTGTGCTTGTTTAGAGCTAGCAATATGCTTAGCTTTGTACAATACTCAACAGCAGACGATCACTGTCCTGGAGAGCTTAAAGTCTAAAAATACCACAGCTAATGCTTCAGGTTTTTTCAGCCTTTAATATTCTCAAGATTTTCTTATTGTTTTGTCTTATCTTAATACACCTCAATCTTAAACTGTCAACCAAAACAAATCTGCTTGGTTCCTCTCTGTGAAAATAATCTCACAAAAGGGAACAAATTCATTTTTTTAAATTTGAAAATACCTGTGGGTTCAATCCAGCATTCACTGAAGAACAAAGACAGAATCCCATTGTTAGGGACCCATGTAAGTAACTTTAACCTTGCCTACCTGCTCCTAGCAATGCCAGCGAAGCATCTGCAGGCATTCAGGCTGCGTTACCTGTCTTCTCAGGTTAGCTGTAGCAAACTGCCAGAGCTCTGGCTGTAAATGAGGTTATCTGGGTAAGACATGTCCATCTGCCTGATGCTTTCATGAATATTTGTGCGCATTTTGAAGCAATGAAGTGCGTGTCTGTCCAACAAGCCTCGTTGTAAATCTGTGATGTGCTTTTTTGCCATCAGGACTGTCAGCAGCAAGGTGAAGATGAGTGTGATCTGCTAGTTGAATGCTAAGCAAAGGGAAGGACAGCAAGAGATGACATCATGTGCTAATGGCAAAGGGACTAAAGAAGAATAAGGAAAGAAGAAACTTTAGCAGAAAGGCTTTGCATTCCACTGGATGATGCCTCTTTATTTCAGTTATAGATATTTTTGTAAGTGGTTCTGCCTCTGTGGTTTCTCCTTTCTAAGAACAACATCAGTCAGCGCTGAGCTGTGGTGTCTCAGATTCTTTCTAGGGATTAAGCTGCAGGTTTAACTTTTGGGCTGGCATAAGGACCATCTGTTCAGTGTAGTTTGCAGGCAAAGTGGAGATACGTGTGTTGTGAGCGTACAGAACTCACTGTGAGAAGAGAAGGCAGATAATATACTTTAACATCTTGTTAATTTTGTTACTGCTTGAAGAGAGTGTTTCCAAAGGATGAAATAATTGTATCCTGTTCTATATGTGGAGATCTAATGGAGGACAGTTTCTGGCTGTTCTTCAGGGTGTTTGAACTGTGTGATGGCTTACAGGGTTGGTAAGAAATGAAGACATTCTCTGCCCCAAAACTACTGCTATGCTGTGGTGGCTACAGTAGCTTAATGCTTTTGAGAAAGGGAACATTTCACTGTGTATTCATACTTTTAAATTTTCCAATGCCTCAGCATATACCTTGTATTGACACTCCTTCCCCTTCAGCTCGATTCTCATCCCATTAAGTCACTGTCTATAAAAAGTTGCTCTTTGCTGTCCCATCTGCTTTAGAACATTATGCCACAAGCAACTGCAGGAGCCCTGCACACTTTTGTGTGTTTCAGACTAAGCTCTACAACCCTATCAGCCCCACTTGACA
The DNA here is from genome assembly GCF_000737465.1 of Haliaeetus leucocephalus. Taxonomy (NCBI): domain Eukaryota; kingdom Metazoa; phylum Chordata; class Aves; order Accipitriformes; family Accipitridae; genus Haliaeetus; species Haliaeetus leucocephalus. The sequence continues at coordinate 2,165,641 of NW_010972585.1, read as the reverse complement.
AGGACTACTTGAATTGCCTAAACCAGAGCCACTTCTCTGCCTTGACATGCTCCTGGATTGCTGAGCTAGCTCTCATGCCTTCTCCTGCACTTTAACCTCCATCTGCTCCATTATACATAGGGATGGCCTTCACCTTAAGCTTATTATTCTTACTGTTTTCAAAGGTCTGAAGTTGTTATTTTGATTAAAAAAAAACCAAACAGATTGTGGCTCATTGAAGGAAGAGAGAAAGAACCATAAGACTATCCCAAGGGGGTCAATTCCAAGAGAAGGCCTAAGGGTTAGAAGGAAAAAGAAGGAGGTACAGAAAGAATCACCAGCTACACTGCTATATAGAGGTAGCCTCTCTTCCCATTCTTGCTCCACCTGATGTCAACACCAAAGAAAGGATATCAGAGATTCATAAGTCACAAAGATTTCCTAGCTATTGACCTTAAGGTATACCTTATATTCTTCAGGTACTGACCTTAGTGATTGCCCATCTGCAGTCCTTCACTCTTCGTTGTGAGCCTTATTCTATGTTAATTCTGTAAAGGTTTAGTGAATGTTAGGAAACAGCTGGAATGAATATGTGGGACTTGAAACACTGTGGAACTCATTGAGAAAGAAAAATATAAACGTTTGTAAAAAATTGCCATCTTTGAGGAAGGCTCTTTTCAACTTCAATTTGGTATGTCCAGGAGGGCATGTGCTGGAAATCCCTACCTGAAACAACTGTGGATTTGAATCACGAAGAGATCCAATCCACAAACTCAGATTAAAATGAGACAACGATAAAACTGTGAAACTTTGCATACCTCTCCGCCACATGACTTTCATGGGCCTCTCTCTGACTGCAGATCTAGCTTAGCTGATCTTGTAGTATCCCCTTACTAATGAACGATAAACGTACTTCTGTGTGCTGCTGTTGGTCCCAAGGGCCTGAGCCCTCCCTGTGAGGAGGCGGACACACACGGGAAAGGGAGAGGCTGACAAGTGGCATGGGAAGGCTTCACAGCTATCCCAAACCTTGGCTGTAACTCCTAAATCAGAGCCTTGCCTCTAGCGAGCACATCAAATTCCACAGAGTACAAAGAAGCAGATGGACTTTAGAGCACTTCAGGTACAGAGAAATGAGAAAACAGCGGGCTATAATGGCTTTCAGTCAAATTAACTAGTTGAACGATCCCTGTTCCTTAATACAGTTCACCAGATTGTGCAGATTTAATCCAGATCAGACATGGATGTGGGATCCCAACTTTGCAAAGTTAACTGGAGAATGTGATATGCATGCTGGCTTTACTCTCTTGGGCTGGTTTATGCTGGCTGTAGGAGAGCAGAACACTTCTGACCCAGCATAAAGCTAGAGCAGCACAGACAGACAATACCTGAGGCAACGTCAGGTCTGCTAGGACAAAATTACCTATTTAGGGTTGTCTGAACCAATTTGAAGTGGCAGAGTGAGTTTCTACTAGTCTAATGCTCTGTTGCTATGCAGCCATGCAGTTTTGTACTCGATCCTACTTTTGCAGGTGCCTTAAAAAACTGCTATGTGCTTTTATACTTGATTTACCAACCTCATGGTACCACAGCATTCAAAAGTACAGAAAGCAGGTATTTGCTAACACAATCCTTTTTCACTGAAACAAGGTAAGAAAAAAATTCTGCTTTGCAAACAGCATAACTGGATTTGCCTATTAAGTGTTAAAAGTCAGCCTACAAAGGGGCCCACTACTCCTGTCTCTTTCTTTTTTCTTTTTTTTTTTTTTTCAGGTAGATGCAACTGAGCCTCAGCAAATGTTGAAGAAGAATGAAATATACTATTCCCTGACATTTGTTTTAATAAAGTTTCAGGTATGTTATGGATGTTTTCTTCCATCTGTTTTAAAACACAAAGTACAGCATTTTTTTCAAGTTTAATTAATAATTTACAGAAAGGATGACAAAAAGTGGAACAAGGGACTCTAATCAGGCTCTGTTTCTATTTTTTGGGAACATTTTATTTGACATAATCTTATTTTCCTCCACCCTCTCCATTTTTGACAGGTGTCAGTCAAGTTATAATCCAGACATAAGAACATTACTTTCCACCCCTTTTCTGTACTTCTTTTACATGAAAGGAGGAAAACACGCGGTAACTCAGGATGATGACTGCCTAATGAATTGTGTGAGAGAACTTTTTATTTAGAATAACTCATTATAAGCATATTGCAGCAGCAGGATGCATTTAGTGGATAAAGCTTTGTAGGAATAGTCTTTGGCTCTTAACATTGCCATTACAATAAAAGCATTTTGTTATCATGTATCTTCTATTCATTCACTTTCTACTGTATTTCTCAGCTATACCACCATGCAATCAGTGTAAGAGGTCTCCAGCATGAATACAGAATAACACATAGGCAAATAAACCACCAGTTAAATAAAATGTAGGCACCTAAATAAAGGAGAACAATCCAGATTTCCTGGATACTCCACCCTAAGTTGGTATGACCTGTAGAAAAAACTCTTTATGTACCTTGAGAATGATTAATCTCTTTTACAAAAAGTACTGTTGCGTTGTCTGGACTAGCCATCTATGGCATCTGTGCCTATCCTTCTGCCCTTGGGGCACCTAGACCTGGACTTACATTTATATTGCTGAACACAGACGAAATGCTATTTGTACAATTTAACACGTGGCCCTTACAAACCTAAGGTGTCACGTGTTGGAGTTCAATGTATCTGAAATAATATGAGTGCTTTCTTGCATCCCAGCAAAATGATGTTATAGAAAGAAACTGCTGTGCATCCAGTCCCATGTCATATGTGGGATGATATGTAGCGTATGTGGGAGTATTGGGGGGAACCAGGAGATATAAAGTCTGTTGGGATAGGGTTGCAGAAAAGCAAGATGTCTGGCATGCCATACTGGTCCCTGACGTCTGCTGTCTCCTGCATTGTACTTGGGCACTACCTGGAAGAGCTCTAGCTCATCCATGTGCTACACCTAGTCTCCCAGTTCAATAGTAAAACAGCAGTTTTGGGCTAGTGGTCAAGCCTGTGTCATGGCTCTGTTTCATTTTCTAGTGTAGAGTTCATCTGGGTGCCTAAAGGTAAACCTAGAAGGAGCTTTATGTGACAGCATGCAAGATGGATATTAGGGTCTAGTGCCTGATTTGAGAATAGTACTTAAGTGTTTCCTTAATAGTGTTGTCAAAGCTCATGTGTTTGAAGGGCTTTGAGACTCACTTCCCCAAAATTTCTGACTGGGTGGCTAATGCATCACAATACTCAGTATGCCTTGGCTCAGAATCACATTTTTAGATACCTGATTATTACCAAATGCCTTTAGTGATTGCTGAATTTACTAGTCCATAGTCTATAAAAGACTATGCAAACAAATTGAGAAAGAAACCCCAAATTTATTCACCATTCAAAAAACTCCTTGGTAGTATGTGTTTGGTCCATGAAAGCACTTTAATATAGGCAGTGAACACCGCTAAATTGTGGCTTAGCTGAGAAGGCTTAGGTAGATTGTCTTGGACCACTCTTCAATCTTATCTCTTCTGGTGTTGCAAACAGTGTTTTTAGGAATGTTTTTCCTCTGATGTTCCTATTGACAGGGACTAAAGCACTTCATGCTGGTTGAAGTTGTGCTGCAACTGTCTGTCTTTTGTAGATGTGTGAATGGAAGACGAGCGAGAATCTCAGAAAACTGAAGCTAGCCCTGCCTGTTAAGTTAATAGGGTTTTTAAGATATATGGCTTGCAGGCAATTTGAACACTTTTTAATCCAATCTGCCCACCCCATCACAAACAGATTTTGTAAATCAGTGGTATTGAGGGGCCTATTTCACAATTTTTTTTCTTATTCCTCCATCAAAGTGCAGCACTGGACAAGAGTAGCACTGGCAATCTATAGCCACTGAACCCAGTCGTGCCCAGAGGGATGGAGAGCTGGGATGATTCTGCTGGTTCATCCGCAGGGGCTTTGTAAAGCCGCCTTTTCCCTAACAAGCCTTTCCATTTGACACCTTCTCACCTAGACACTAATGCTTTTGGGAGCTAGGTGTGAAACCAAGAAGAGAAATACACCTGTTTGCATAGTGATTTTTTATTGTTAATAGTGGGAAGTATTATGTAACATGACTATTGCAAACAACTGGAAGTTTAGCTTGGCAAATGGCAAGCAGCCTCTGCACAATATTGTTCCCTGCATGTGGAAATTCCCAGCATGACAGATTCAAAAGTTTAACATAACTGACACCTTGCTGGAAAACAGCAGCTCAGACAAAGCAAAATGAGGTTCTTCAAAAAACAGGTGGTCGGACATGAATCTAATGATGCTGAGCAATTTAAGTTGTTCATCCAAAAAGGAGGAGAATAAGAGAGAAGAAAACTTTCGTTTTCATGTTCCCAGCATCTTCATTTCATGAGAACGCTGCAGTGGTGAGTTTGGTTCCTTTACACATCAAAGAGTAGCTGTAACCAGTTCTGGAAGTGGGTTAACATGTGATGATTAAGTGACTTTAAATATTAATCATACTATTTAAAAGTAACATTGGCAAAGAAAGAGATCCCTAATGAGAAGTAAAATTACATTATAAACACTATTCCTTAAAAATGGGACCTATTCAAGTGTTTTCTTTGAAGCCAGATGAGAACTGATCCAGTGTCTGAGTACATTCCCAGGGTGCTACGAGGAAGCTGAATTCTTTTCATAATTGTTTGACAAACTTCTTCCAAGACACACAGTGCGCAGACTTAAAATGCATTTTTCCTGTCGTGTGTCTGTGTTTATGGGTGAATACCATATGGACTTTGGTCTGAGCTTTGCTCATCTGAAAAACGCTGGGAGAGGGCTCCATGTTTCAGTTAACTGTTTCCTGTCAAGCAGACAAAACATGTTCATCTTAAGGAAGCAAAAATGACAAAGTTATTTTAAGGTAAACAAGCCTATGGCTGAAATTTTGTTTCCTCAGGGTCTGGGATATTTTTGTTGTTGTTATTCACATCTGGATAAAAAGGACAGATTAAGTATCACAACTGTTACCTTCAGCTTTTCTCAGGGAAATAAAGACAGGCTTTGAATAGGAAGTATTTACATAATTTGAAGGCTAAGCTGAGCCTGAAGGCAGTGATCAACTTAAAGATTTGTCCTATAGTAACATATTGATGTGAATGTTGAAATGGGACAGATGTGCCTGATTGACGCAGGGTCAGACAAGGCTGTATTCTGAGAAGGGACTCTGGAAACTGATAAAAATGATAGAAAGCTGTCTCTTGCAGTTTAATTTTCCAGTGGTTAAGGAAAAAAAATGGGAACATTCATGTAGATTGAATTGGATGGATGTGACTTTGCACAGTGTCCCCTCCCATGCAGAGCAATGACTGCAAACTTTCCCATAGGAAACTAACATCAGTAAAAATACATTGTTTGGTTAATATAGGAAATTTGTGAATTCTGCCTTTTGTTTTTTTCCCGGTCTTTTTTTCTGGGGTGTAAGAACATTGGTCCAATCCTGAAAATGTTGCTTAAGGCCAAATCCTGTTGTTCTTGTGCCAAAAGACATTTAATCAAATGAATGTTGAATTTGGTTCTCTGTCTTTATTCAATTGTTTTTTGAGTTAAATATTCATTGACTTCAACAAGAGTTTTGTTTGGTAAGAGCTGAATTAAACTAAGTAGAAACATCAGGACCCAGCTAAGATATTGACTTCTCCCACGTCCTTAGAGCTCAGTATACTGGAGTTCATTAACTTTTATAAAATGCAATGCTAAAAGTTGATGTATTATAAAGTAATGGTAAATGGAATGTTACATAGATGCATTGGCTTACTTGCTTTCAGTTTCTACAATGCACAGTGAGAGGTCGTTTCTCTGCATAACTTTTGGACATCTAATTATGATTGCAAAACTGTGACAATATAAAATATTGGCAGGGAATTTGTAAAACCCTTCGTACTCTAACAGTGTCTTGAGCTGGGCAGGTGGTGGAGGAATATGGAACTGGCTAATCGATGTGAATCTCAGAGGTGTGCTTATTGTCTTGATGCAATTTGTAATCAAATGATTAAGTATGAGGGAGAAAATCAGGAAAGTTTAGACAAGGTGGTGTTTTAAAGTCAATAGGGAGCGAGTTGAATGGAAAAGAAATTCCACTGCTAAGAATATTGACATGTTTCTATACTGAGATGGGCTTAGCATAAGGGTAAATGTGATAAAAAAATGAGAAATAGAGTCTGAATGTCAGACTGCTCTGAAGTTTAAAGGTGGTTTCAAGCATATTCTCCTCTACTCCACATGCACACAGTGCCGACTAATCTGATGGCAGCTGACAGCAATGAAGTCCGCTCCTGTCCCTACCAAGCCACTCGTAGAAGTGTAGGGGCAGAAATGAAAGCATCATTTTACATCAAGAAACGGCTCCTCACACTTGGAAACGCTTCACTGCCTTGCAAAATCAGTTCCCCACATTACATCCCTGTTATATCTTAATTCTGATTAAGGGTAATGTGAAGTCTAAGTTTCCTAAGGAGAGCACTGCTAGAAGATACAGGGCCTTTTTGTCAAATTTTCTGCTGGTCTATGTGCCATTTGTTGTTGCCTACGTATACAGTATTTACATCAGCAGAAAAGTGTCGTTTCTTTGCATAAAAAAAGTAATCTGAACAGCTTTCCACTCCAGCTGAAAAACTCTCAGAGATTTGGTCTCTTTCTAAAACCAGATCATTAAGGCTACATTATTTGTAAGAGTCGTTGGCTCTGTTCCATGAATGGATTCTAATTGTTAAATATGATTTTTGTTCTTAGTGCTTTTCTCATTGCGGTTTTGAGTATCTTTTCTGGTTACTTTGTTTGAGACTTTTAGCAGATAGAGACCAGAAAAATAAAATTGTATATTGTCCTAAGCAGATTCACTCCTAAACAAACTATTCCTAAAAGATTTCCAGAAGGCACCAGCAGCTCTTTAAGAAGTAACAGCCTACAAAAATGTTATTTTTCACAGTTAAGCAGACTTGGGTCTAAAGCTGTGCAAACAAGCCTCTGAATCCTTGTCGCTTTCAGGGACTGTTTTTGGGTGTGTGCTGATCTACAAATCAAAAACATTTGAAACAATGTAAAAGAAAATGTTTAAAGAGAATAAATACAAAAGGAAAAGTTTTTCTCTTGTCCCTCCTGCAGATTAGGATACCTTCCAAAGAAGCCAAAGGTATTATAGGGATGCAAAACTCAAGTACAAAAGAGGAGATTCGAGTGCCTGGTCCAAATCCCACTGAATTAGTGGCAAGTTTCTCGACCACAGTGAGTTTTGGATGAGATCCCATGCTCTGATTTTGGCAGTCAGTTTGGCTACCACATCACAGTCCACTTCAGTTTGAAACAGGCAAGACCTAAACTGGAGAAAAAGTAGGTTAAAAACAAAAAAGGCAACTGATCTATGAGGACCCTGTCAGGCTCTTTTATAAATAATATGTGGCTCTTTATTAAACCATATGTAACACCGGCAATGTATAAACAGCCCAAATGGCTTAAAGACTTTGGTGTAGCATTGATGTGAGAGGCACTAAAGCAAGGTGACAGTTATTAATGCCCTGCCAGTACTGCAAGATAATACAGCCACAGGTATTTTAAACCAGGCAGTTTATACTGGATCTTATTTTGTTGCTGATGTCAGTGGCAAAACTCCTCGAGACCTCAACAGTGAGAGGACCCAGACAGTGGTGGTGAGGGGAATTCATTTGCCCTGAAGGGAGCAGAGCTAACTCTGAACAGTCCCATTACCTGACATCATCCACCCTTGTGTTCCTGATGGTTGACATCAGTACGCAGTAATAAAAGTACTGCCCACCCAGGGAACCTAAACACTGGAGCGCAGCTGGAGGTGAAATCTGTGTATGCGAATACCAGTAACGAATAAAAGTTTTTCCTGCCAGGAGCCACTTAGAAGGAAAAATAAATAAATACTTAACTTTCTCTGGCTGTTCTTTTTTAATCAAATTAAGCCGATTATTTTGAAAAAAAGAAATAATAAAATCAGTAGGGTCATTTAAGCAGCTGTAGTTTTATTGTTTTTAAAAAATAATAATGTAAGAAGAGATAATGGATAAGGCTGGATCAGGTGGTGTTAATCACTGATTCTAGGGGTGTTTTTCCTTCAGTGCGTGTAAGTACTGACACTCATAGTGTTAGCTAAAAGGAGTGTAAGAAGCATCTCAGTCTGTTATCAGCAATTAATTATTGAATAACCTGCCTATGAGGAAAAGTTCTTCTCTGAAAAATTGGCTCAAGCTTATCCTTTGCATTCAAGTCAATGACAGTGTTGTTCACAGAACAGCAAGCCCAATGCAGCCGTCCAGTATCCCTGAGATCTGGGAGGAGAACAGATTTAGTCCCTAAGGCTTTCTTTTGTAACTTTTTGATTAGTATTCAAGAACAGAAACAGTACATAGCTTTGATGAGTGTTAAAAAGTCCAGTCAGTATCAGGGCTACAACGTGCGTGTGTGTGTGTGTGTGTGTCACTGTCAAGTAATGCTTGGGTCTGCGGTTTGTTCTCTGGTCCCCTGCCTGCATTGCAGAGATCTTATTCACTCTTGGGCTGCCTTTTAGAGTGAATCAACTGCATCTCTTCTAAACCAAACCCCAGGTACAGCTCTTGAGGAAGCTCACTCCAGGGGCCTCTACAAATAAGCACTGTGATTGAGACTGCACAGTCCTGCACTTGCACAGTCTTCCAGGGGACCTGGCACTCTCGGTCAACTCTAAGGCATGCAGAGCATCCCCTGTGCTTAATGATATAAAAGCATAATGCTGATATGCTCCAACATAGTCCTCACACTGTTTCAGACTCTTTGAACTGAATAAAATACACAGAAAACAATAACTGTGTCTCACGGCCAGGAGAGACCCAGGGCCAAGTGCTAGGAGTGTGGATGCAGTCAATGGTCTTCACCTCTTGGTGCAGAAGCATTTAGCAGGGTAAATATTTACCTACACAAAGTGCGTGTCAGGCATGGCTAAAATGAATATGCGTATGAAAGATAATAATTAACACGATCAAGTATTCAGTATGTTTTTCAGGGCTCCCTGATTATAGCAACTGATGCGAGCAGTTAGAAGAGCATCAGACTGTGAGGTTCAGCAGACCTCATTCTCTTGGAAATTCCGTATGGTAATTCCCCATTTACTAAGGAAAAGGTGCCAGCTCACTACTAGTTGAGATAGGGGCATTAAGTATGATACACTATCACCATTTTAAAAACTGCATCTCTCGGAGACTATTTTGTCTCTCTAAACTACAAGTGTGGTACAGTGAATAGTGAAAGCATAGGAAAGAGATTTAATTTGGTTTCCACGTAAGTGAAAAAAAGGCCTTTTGGAATTATACTTGGAGTCATAGAGGTTGTACGTTTCGGCCATCAGACCTCCTCAGAGGTCTGTGCTCCTGTAATATATGTATCCTCCTGAGTGGGTTATTTTCTGAGTCATATTTCAGTATGATACAGCTTTTAAGGCAGGCTAGGGAAGGACAGAAATGTCCTGGTTCAAAGGGATATTTCCAACAGTTGCAGAGAAACTGTATACGAAGTATTTTGTCAAGTCATTGACGAGCACAAAGGACCCTGCTCTCCAGAAGTATTGCAGCGAGACATCTCTAGTCACTGAAAAAGGGATTCCACAAAGCAAGGAAATCATCTCAGTCCTTTAATGCGATGGTGGATTTTCATAAGGGACTTTTCGGAGCCCCTGAGGGTCTCTTCCACCACATCAGTGGTGCTGTTCAGCTGCACCTGCATCAAATTAAGATTGCTCGTTCTCTTCCGGATGGCAGGCCACAAAGGTTAAATCTGATTCAACGATCCTTGCCGCTGCAGAGCTCAGTACAGAGCTCAGAGTTCAGAGAAGCTGAACAGAAGTCAGTTTTGCACCAGAGATAATGAAGACGAAGAACAAAGCTAAAAAACTAGGTACGGGCGGTGTTCACCAGCCAGGCATATTTCTTTTTAAATTAAATGCTGATAAGTTATTCTTCTGGATTTTAGTATGTCATTTCATGACACACTTTCTCTGTTGGTAAATTTGCATAATGAAAAGCTGAAGCAATTGAGAAGTTTTTGGCCGAAATACGTCTCTTTCAGAGCAGAAAATCTAACCCAGTGACTTCTCTTGAGCTGTTAAAACTAAATCTTATATCTTCAAAAGTTGTTTACGTGCTTCATATCTACAAGCCAGAAAGCATAACCCACAAAGCCGGACTTGTCCCCATGACCCACTGACTTTTTGACATCTTGAGGTCATTCATCCAAAGCATGCAGAAGCAGGAAACGCAAGGCTTCTTCCAACCACATCCTGGTGTGTCTGTAGTGTAAATTAGAGCTGTGAGAGCTCTGGGAAAATTCATCTGGCAGGCATGCTATGTTTCTTTTCCTTTTTCTTATAAATTGTGCTAAAGGGTTTGGGCTCAGTCTGAGTCTAATTAAAATTAATGAGAGCTAAAATTAAAGGAAAAAAACAGAGATCACCCATAAATGATTGGTGGCAGGGGGGGAAATGTGTATATTGAGAAGTCACCTAGCAGGAACCTCCTGCACCTCAGGACTGATACAAGTGATAAGATGTGAGACAAAGATGCGGGAACATTTATTAGAATTGCAATACAGTGATGTAAGAGTGACAAATACTAGCCAAAGAGCCGATCATCTTCATCGTTCAGGGTAGGATAAGCACACATTCTTGCTTGCAGAATGGGACTTATGAGAGTGTCTTTTTTTGACGGGACTAGAGTCATCTCAATTTCCAGTCCTAAAAGAACCCAACTTCTCTTCTTTTACTTATCTAACAATTTACTTATCTAGCAACTGAATTAATTCTCTGCCAGTCATATCCCTGTCATGTCAGCCAAAGCTGCAAGGAATTAACTCAGATGCCACTGATTACTGCTGAGGAACTATTATTGAAGTGTTTCAGATTGCTCTTAAAAATAATCATCTTTTATTAGATTTATGTGAACAAGAAGCAAACAAGAAAAATGAGACCTAAAGGAAAAAGTAGAAAGTGTAAAGGCATTCTATAAACATCTGGCTTCAGGATAGTCAGCTAAGATTCAAAGAAAGTAAATCATCTTATCCTATGTGATTCTTATCCCAGGTCCAGCTCAAAAATGGATCTGAAATTTCAAGGTGCTTATCTGAAGATGAAGCCACCGAACATTGTGCCACATGGCAGAGTGTCAAATGAGTATCATGGAAGGACAGGGGCAGCGTGATGCTTAAAAAAAGGAAATTGCTGAGCTCTATTCCCATATAAATGAAACAAAATCAGATAGGACCATACTTCCTGCACTGGAATCATCAATGTGTGATAAAAGTAAATCTTTGATAGACATTTACAGAATTCTGCTCAAAGTGTACAGCATATCCAACTGCCTCCCTCCCCCAAACCCCAGTCACTCAGAAATAAAAGGTTGGAGTTTTCTGAATGTCACAAATGAGGCATTGTTGGTACAATTGAGGTACCAATGAATTAGGTTAGAAAAAGAGTTACCTTACTTGCACCAAACAGGAAAGGAATTAATACATAAAGGCTATAAGTTCAAACATTCCCCCTAGAAACAGCTTGGGAAGAAGCACTTATGCAACAGTATTTTTAGTTTTGTGTACAAAGCAAGAGCAGGTGCAAGTCCAGCTTGGCAAATAAAATGCAAATTCTGCATGTTTGCAAGTTCTAAGTGCTGCAGTACCCAAGCACCCAACTGTTCAGGTCTTGAAGATCTCAGTTGGATAGATCATCACATTTATGATCTGTTGATATGGAATGAAGGTGGTCAGCAACATATGAGACTAATACTAACATTCAGTGCAGCATGAAATCTCCAACTGACGAGCAAAATGTCAAACTGGACAGAAGGAGGTGAGGCACAGAGAACACAAGTTCAGTAATAAAGAAGAAGGCTGACTCATGGGATCAGAAAAATAAAGATGATCTTCTGGGCCTTAGTATGTCTCGTCACAGCCAGTCTATTCATACAGCATTTCTTTTGACCACGTGGCAGTTCCAGCAAACGTTATTGGAATCCACGTATCTCTTTCTGACTACTCGGAATGAAGGACTGCCATGCATACATAATAAAGCAATGTTGCAAGCTGACGTTCTGAGCTCATTGTCTGATTTGATGCAATACATAAAACTTCCATCAGCTGCACATCAGTAATGCCATAACTATTCCAAGATGTTGCTTTATGACTCTTAGCTTTGTTTTATTTTTCAGAAGATTGATGAGAGGGGTTTGACTGACGTCATTCAAGACATGCTGTAAACACTGCTAATTTTAATATTAAAATTCCATACTGCAGCTCTGTCCAGATGTTATTTATTAGAAATAGCTTGTTGTTTTCTTTATTTGTGCATTTTTCTTTGGCAGTCCTTATAGCCTTTCCTGTAAGTAAAAAGAAAAAATCCCATACCTTTAAATCAGAGACGTCTGGTATAACTCCATTCAGTTCAGTGCAGAGGGCTTACACAATGGATGAATGGGTGCCTGTAAATGTAAGCTGAGCCAGAAGCCCCCCATGTACGAACCCCCCAGAGCAAGACAGCCAGTGTGTCAGTGACAGTACAGAAAACCCCTTTCCCCGGCTATGTCTGGAGCTTGCACAAGTCTAACAGGACAGTACCTGCAGATTACAGGATTCAAGAAATTTGGAGGCGATAAAGAGGTCACACAAACAGAAGGATATTTAAAGACTTCTGAATAAGATTTCAGTTTCTCCTTGGCAGATGAACTAAAGCAACTTTGTAGCAGGGCAGAAAGGCTTTGCCTGAGCAAAGTTTATCACTGTAAGGAAGTTTCGCTAGTGACAAATATATGAATAATGAGAAAGGCTTTGTTAGGTAAGTTGTTTGATCCTCAGAGGGTATAAAGGGTATATAATGAACTAATATTTCAACTTCCCAGTGGTCACTATGTTTGTTTTTGTCTTTGTGTTAGAGGAAAAAGTCAGGAAGCTAATTCTTTCATAGCGCATTTGAAGAGTAAAAATGAACTGGTATCAGTAGTTGTTTGGCTGGCCTGTGGTTTTCACGAAAGACAGTGCTGTGAGGTGCATTTTTTTCATACTCACTGGAAGCAGCTGAGTCTGAGACTTTTTTAAATGACACTGAAGAGACATAAACATTGAGCACGGAGCTGCCAAATGCCAGGAAATAAGAATTGAAGACTGACTGCCCATAAAACCTAAACAAATATTTCCATCAGTATAACTGGCAAAACAGTTTAGGAAACATGATGTAATTAACAGTTGCATATGAACATGCAATGGTTTACAAGATATGTACTATAGGAAGGTAAATCAGTCCTCTGAATTTGCTTGCAATTTTGGAAGTCAGGTCACATATCTTCTTGGCAGATAGTGTGCAAGTATCTTAGCAATGATTGCATTTCCTAGAGCGTGCCACCACACTCACTGCAACATAGCACTAACGTGAAAGAGGATTATTAATCAGAGAGGCTCAAATCAGTAACTCCCATGGGTGGAACCATCACAAAAATGAGTTGTTTAACACTTTGCATCATTATCGCATGTCCAGCTTTGCTGTCCAGTCAGTTTCTCTGTTACAATCTGCCATTATCGTTGGTTTCGGCAGAAACTGTACTTCCAGCAGTTGGACATCTATGATTATGAGTACATTTATATCTTCCACAGCATGCTGCAAAATGCTTAGCCCTTCAGCTGTTACAACCATTTGCAGAGCTCTGCTATGAACCTAATTGTTGGAATGAGCCAAGTCAGAAACAACCCTCCCAAATGATTATTGATCTCAGGCCAAAGCAGAATATATTAAAAGCCCCTACAATAGCTGTTTTACTGCTTTTTGTAGGAGCAGCTGATTTGCTTTAATACCTTATTTCCATTATGGTTGAACACTTATAATTGGTGCCACTGTTTTCTGGTTCAAATGTAATTATGTGATTTTTTTAAAAAAAATATTTTATTGGATTGATATTTCTGGTTTGTGTCTTCCCACAGCTCATTTAGCTTGCATTTTTCTTCCCTTGCTTTTCCCTTTTCCTTTGAAAGTATAGTTCTTCTTTCTACTCCTGTATTGGCGGTTCCCTCCAGGACTCTCATTCTCAGATTCAATGCCAAAAGTGTACGTGCTGTGTTTAAGGGTGTATATGACCCATTCTTCCTTTTGCTTGCTACATATACTGTCAGAGAAAGTAATCCTTGCAGTTATGGCCACAGGAGTAAGGCTTAACAGTCTGTGCCTTGCATACGCCAGTCTTCATCCAGCAGCTCAACCCACCTACTGGCATAAGAAGGCTCAGGAGAATTAGTCTCACTGCTAGTAAACCTGCTTACATTGCTGACAAATCTGATGTTTTCCAAAGGGACTTTTGAGGTTCACAGATTTGTTTTGCTCTTTCCATGTCATGCCAAAGATAATATAACAAAGAAAAAGTCCAACAGAAGGGCCGGTTGTGACCTGTACCAATTACCTACAAAGGAAAGTATGGTGTTTGATCCAGTTTTCATCTGAGGAAGTATCACTATGAAAGAAGTATCTCTATGAAAGAATAGCTGCTGCAGAGCTGCTGTTCCCCAGTTCATCAAGGATAACTGGGGAATGAATAAACAGTGAAGGAAAGGGAGGAGAGACTATATTTCACAGCATGCCAGCTAGCACAGCTAAGGATCTGTGTCAGGAGACAGACCTTGCAGAAGGTATTGGGTCCAAGCAGAACTAGCTCTCTTTATCAAGTTAAAACAGTTTTGCAAATCCCTGTCTCCTGGAGCCGTGTGAGTACAGATGCCTTTGCACACTTATTCTGAGCTTGAACAAGTCTGAGACTCAAGGTCTGGACCATGTAAGCACTATGACCCTTGAACTGATGCCCTCTTCAGCACCTCTGAAATCCTTGGAAAAAGAAAGTCATCTTCTCTTCCCAGTGAAATTTCTGCAGCTGTGAGTCACAGGAGCAAGGCTCTCTTTCCCACCTCATGTGCCCCGGGACACACTGCTGGTCACACAGAGATACTTCTCTTAAGGATTATTGTCCTGCTTCCCAACTGAGAAAAGACGGCTTCAGCCACAGTACAGCACACCTCTTCAAGGTTTGCACTTGAAGAGGAAAAGATAATGGTCCGGCAGAACCCCAGCACAGAGCTGTGAGGAGCAGTGAAGCATCCCAGCAAGCACACCCCACATCTGCGGCTGACCCTGGGACCACAGTGGTGGGGAGAAGAGGACCCCCGAGCTGTGGCCCTGCACTCAGCTCTGGGCCAGTGTCACAGTGAGGCTATTCCTGAGGGGAGAACTTCAACATGCATTAGAAACGAAGAATTTCAATTTTCCCTTAGATAAATCCTGCCCTTAATGAGTATGGATGTGACTCTTTTATGGAGCAAAAAGTTTTGGCAACACTAGGATGTTGAGCTGAGGTTTCAAGGTGATTCAACTGAATTGTTTTTCTAAAAAAGAAAAAAAAAGAAAAGAAAAATGAGTAAAAATTTTGAAAGCAAATGAGATTCTTGCCTTTTAAAATGAAAATTAAATGACTCATAAATATATTTACAGAGTTTGAAAGAGAAGATGCCAATAGCTGAAATAGTCTTCTTCAACCTAGAGCTTTTAAAATTTTTTTTATTTGGTGAATATTTTCTCTAAGTGAATATTCTTTGGGGCTAAAAGAAAATGTTTCAAAATTCAGATCCGTAAGCAAAAATCTGCTTTTTCACTATTCATTTCACAAGTCTGACTGACATGGCATAGTGAGCACATAACATTACCAGGTGGGACAATATTGCAGTAGTATATATTATCTCCCAGACCATTCCTCCATTTTCTAGTATCCCCTCTTCCCCCATGACCCTTTTGCTCTTTCTTGGCCACCTCCCAAAATAATTCTCTTCTGTTTTCTTTTTTGCTGACAGTTTCCATTTAAAAGACCTTGGTTTCTGCCCCTTTGTATTCATTACAGAATATAAATCAGGAGATCTCCGACTAGCTTACTTCCTTGTTTTTTTTTAGCCAGGATGATGTCAGTACGGCTTAGGGAATGAAGTTTATTGGTTATATTGTGGGCTCTCTGTGAGCCAAATCAAGAGAAGCCCAATGTTCAAAAGAGTGTGGAAGCTTGATGTAAACAACTATAATTTATATGGCTTTGAATCATGGTGAGAAAGAAAATTTGCATGCTAGATGTGAATGTATTTTGTGATCAGGCATTGGTTTAGCCTGAAGGAAGAAGTAAAACTTAGTTAAAATGTCACAGCTCCCCTTTTGTTCTGCAGGAACCAACCTGTGGTGTACTTAGTGACTCATTTTTCGAAAGGTGTGTTTGGCAATACTCTCAGAACTATTACTTAAAACATTGCCATGGAAAAGGTGCACTCCCTTTTCTAATAAAACAAACAGTCAACTTATTTAAGAGTCACAAGACTCGCAAACCCTCGTGAGGGTCTAATGCTGCCACAAAGTCTGGCTGTTTGTTTCCACGTCACAGGGGAGTTCTTGGTGGCATTCAGGTTCCTACAAAAATGGGAAGATAGCTTGAGTGTATTCTCTAGGCTTTTTCTTATCCATGCTATGTATTTTATTTTATGCAGCAAATTAGCCAAAATAATGGTAGTATTTAATGGCAAGGCTAACCTTTATCATCTGACAAGTCCGATTTGCCATTTGGAGTCAAAATCATGTTCCATTAGGAAAAGTCACATCAACTCTTATCCCCACTGCTCTGTTTATTTATTGAGAAAGCATGTTTTCACCTTATTTCTCAATCCATTCTGATCTGTTTATTTTAAAATGAAATACTCTCACAATGAAGCAGGGTAGATTACATTTCCCCAAATACGAAATAAAATTTCTTTCCTCTGAAAGTGATGCCAACCACTGACACTCAAAATCAATTTTAAATCAGTGAACCTTAGCCTTGCTTGCATCATTTCAGGATCTCGCCCAAGGGCCTGAAGAAGGCAGTTTCTCTTTGTTGGGCTTTCCCTCCCCCAGTCCTGCCTCGAGCCACTCATGCTGAGGGAGGACTGGTTTTTGCAGGGCTGGGGGCAGGCAGTCGTGGTACCCGAGATGTGCCTATGTATAACCCACCACGTAGGGACCTCTGGGCTCTAGTGGGGTCTTCTCTACTGTCCAGCCCCGGTGGGCATGCAGAACGGCTGTGAATACCCTTCCCTCTCCAAAAAAGCTCCTGCGGCTCCCATACCCATTTTCTGGCAAAAAATTAGCAAATTGCACAGACTGACAAATAAACCAAAACAAATCTGTGACGGTGAATTACAGCAAACCTCTTCAGACATATGGCAGTTTACTTAACTCACCTTGAAATGATGAGGTGTTGCAGTGAGCTCTCACACCTGCATTCAGAGAGGACCCCAAGCCTTTTTGCTGGGGCTGTGCTCTGTGCAGAATTTTTACACTAATTGTGGTAGGGCCCGAAGGCTACTTGCTCTTGGCTGGAGACCTTGAAAGCTGCATTTCAGCTACACATGACTGAGATTCTGTGAACATTTTAGTAAAGAGGCAACAATAAAATAATAATCAGTGACCTTCCACTTTGCTGGCAGTTCTTAGAATTCCTGTCATTTGGAATCACAATAAACAGCAATATTATATTTTACTTTTTTCCTGTCTGAATCAGGACAAATTGAAAGCTAATGCTTTTTTCCTCCTGAAAACCATCATTCCACTCTGAGTCTGAAGATTTCTGAAAGTGGCTTACTTTTCTGGGCCAAGACACCTCTAAAAATAAAGTTTAATGTAGCTGATGTCAGCCTGAATTTCTTGAAAATCTAGAAGAAAGTTTGGGAATACAAGAAACCCTTGATGATTCAGCTCAGAGAAGCATCGAGTATTTTCCCCTGGTTTAAGAGCACAAGAAATTAGAAGACTGTTTTTACCAGAACTATTTGCATCATATGTACTGACCAGCTTCTCATTTTTGAGTCTCAAGCGGACAGACCTTTGTTAGTAGAATGTCACAAGTTACCCTTACCGTTTATTTTGTAAAAGCATATTTAGAGTAATTGATCAGTTTAATAAAGCAGAATTTTTTTTCATTAGCTGTAGACAAAATTAATGTTGAGGACCCTATTATACGATTAATGAGTAACAAAAGATTATAGAGATTTGCATGGTTATTCATAGATATGCATTGTTTGAAAATAAACATTCAAACATTGGGTTTTGCTCTCCATCCTTACACATATTGCCAAAACACCTCAAGTCTTTAATTCTTAGCACACGGGAGATGGGACATAGGAGGTGAACTAAATCCCAATTTACAGTGAAGATATTCTAATCACTTCCTATCAGGCAACCAAGAATGTTGCCACAGAAGCAGTCAGCCAAAAGAAAGAGAAATCAGCCCTTATCCAAGCTCTGAATTTTAATGCAGCCCATTCTGTGTGGTTAGTCCCGCCTGTGACTAGAGGTCAGGACAAATTCACTTTGCTGAGCTCTCATCCAAACTCCTCAGCTGAAGGATGCAATGAATATTTGGGGGTGTGAAGGGCTGAGGTGTTTCCCAGCTGGAGGACACCAACTCCTCTAGGCTACAGGTCTGAAATGGCCTCAGGCTGGTATGGAAATGGAAATCGCTAATATACTATCCAAAACCTACCACCTGCGGCAATACCTGTTTGACTGCGGTCTGAATTGCTCCTGCAGCTAGGGATGCGATCCCTGTGGGGCAAGGACAGAGCCGGCAGGCCAGGGGAGGGTAAACTTGCTCTGCCTCTGCCTGTGCTGGAAACCTATTCTCCAACCTTCCTCTTCCTCTGCTGCCAGCCTCACACCTCCCCTGGGCATGGGACGGGCATGCCAAGAGCTGTGTGGTTCTGGACTTGTAAACCAACACAGGGGCTCTTAAACCCCACAGTTTATAGGTTAGTCTGTTGAAAACATGCTCATTGGAGATTAAAGGCTTAAACTACCTATGTTGCCAGAAAGGCTATCCAGGGGTTTTCTAAATGAAACATAAATTCCTCTCACTGTAATTACTGTGGTCAATTATGCTAAATCCAGCAAATAGCTTTTCGTTAAACAAACGTTTTGTTAGTGAGATTAGAGGTCATCACCGCTGATACATATGGATACATCATTAGTTCTGATAAAATCAGAACTTAGGCAGAAATTTCATCCTCTCTAATTAAATTTTAAAGTGAGTACTTATGCAAACTGAAGCACCTCTTTTTTATTAACACCTGAATTTTCTCAGTCACTAAGATTTCTTCATATTTCAACATACCAGGACAAGATGTTTCATCTAAGTGATGAGATGAAAATGAATAGAAGGAGAACATGATGCCAGATCAATAAATCAAAAACACGCTATAAAAATGCATGATCACAAACTGGAGTGAGGTTACTTTTCTCCCTTTTTTCCATCTATAATTTCTTTCCTAAATGAAAAATGGCTGCTGAAAATTGTATTAGCAATACTTATTACACATCATCATACTGATTGGAAAGTCTCACTAAAATCAGGGTTTCCTGCCCCAAAGATCTTAAATATACAGTGGCACTCAGATGGTAGAAATTACTATCTAGCACAGCATCAGTCAAAACACTGAATTAAGCTGTGACTTTAGGTTAATGCTGGGAAGTTGTTAAAAATGTTAAATAGGAGGGTTAATTTCTCTGGTTAACTGTGCAATTTAGAGGAAAATTATCTCTGTTACTGAGCCACTGGCTCTCAAATAAAAAGTCCCAATTCCTGCATTAGGTTGCTCAGACTGACACTTAAGGATGTAAAACATGCTACTTACATTCCTGAATTACAAGCTGAGTATCATGTCTGAAAGATGAATATCTCAGTAAGCAGATAAAGTCAAAATAATGCAGTTTCTCATCTCTTTTTAGCCATTTCAAATATTTTAGCCTTGAATTTTTTTTAGTTCTCACAGAAATGAGAATGCCCAAAGGTCTAGGCTATGCAGTTTTCTGATTCACATTATGATTCTCTACAATGACTATTTTGCATTTATTTTGCAAATCAAACATGCACTGGAGTGTTTTAATACTGCAGTTGGTTCTGAACTCGTGATTTAGGAGACCTCCAAAAATACCATGACAGCAATACGCTTTTATGGCAATAGGTGGCAAGGAATTAGTCTGCAGGCCAAACTGTGCACATGTCAGTCTGTCTTCTCAAATGAAATTCTGAAGTGAAAGCTTTCTGCCACCTTCTTTGTGGCAGTCCTGGTTTTATTCTTGTAAGGTCCCTGTACCCTTGCTGTTTACAACACTCCATGTTCCCACCTTTGCTGAAGCTCCTCCGTGTGCAGTATCCGCTGGGGAAGGGATTAGCATTCCAAGCTAATTTCTTTAGTCCAAGGAGCTGGAGCAAACAAAAAAATAGCATTGTCACTAGCTTCTGGATGATCTTTTGACATGCTTGGAATAGTTTACTTTGGCCGTATAGATAAGAAAATAACCTACCAGGTAGTGCATAGAGTATAAGTGCATAACAAACAGACTGCAGAAACAATTGATTGTGCTGATTAAAGGCAATGAGACAATATCACTGTGAAAGGAGAGTGAGATTCAAGATGGTGAGTTTTTGTGAAAAGAGATTCGCTGTTCATGCCAGTACAATTTTCTATTTTGGACACGAAAATGTTAAATTTGCTTTGTATACTTACTAGAGAGTTGTCTGTGGCATGTTGCCATTGCTAAACCAACCAGCATAGCAATAAAACATCTTTCTATGCTGGAAGAGGAAGTAGGAGATTAGTTTATAAGAAATAAATTGCATAAAACTATAAGAGAAATCCCAAGGGTCTCAAATGTGTAACGCACTAGGGAGAGCTTGTTTTATACAGCTTTTAGGTTGAGCTAAACGCTAAACAATGAGTGTACATAATGTGTTTTCTTAAGGAGGCTCATAACGCATTTTATCTAGTATTCTCATGAATTGAAGAACAGGTCTCTACTGCTATATATTGTAACCTTTTAGATTGTATTGCCCCAGTTTTTATGCTTTATTCATAGTTTGTGTTTGGAGTTTGTTTGGTTTGCGTTTCTTGTTTTTGTTTTGTTTTGAACTGTCTCCCAACAGAAATATCTCTGCTGTTGTAAGATTGTACTAGCCTATGCCCTCACAATGTTTGTTAATTGTTAATTATGACTTTATACTCTGTGTGCAATTTTCTTTGCAAAGATTTTTTTGTGCCATCACAGTGAACATCTTTATATACATTAAAAGAAACGTGCTAGGAGAAGATACGTTATGATTTCAGTTTGCAGTTGAAAACTTGGACCTGAGATAGAATTTGTGTTGTGCTTTCAGTGGAAGAGTCTACTCTTATGAATCTGAGAAATGTGGCAGGATTTAAAAGGACACCGACACACATGAAGACTAAGCAGTGACCTGAACTGCAGTTTAAGGACTTTTCTTCATTTAACATAAGCTGCATAGCCCAAGAGCCATCTGTCATTTGAGCTCAGTGAAAGTTTCTTTCACCAATCTTTTTCTTTTTTTTCTATTTTTTGTAATCTGTAAGGAGGCAGATTTAGTGAAATCAAAACATTTCAAGAATGCGTTTGCCAAATCTTTCCTTAACAAATATAAACATTCCAAAAATTTCCTGTGACTGACTTTGACACATTTTTAAAATTATATGTTGTCATCTGGGAGCTGGAACAATTTCTCATTTCAGCAAAACTTTTTCATTTTATTTGTTACCATTAGAAAAAAATATAGCCTCAAAGTCAATCCAAGATGCATTGATTTTCTGGACTGCAAGGGATTTCACAGGAACTTTTTTTTTTTTTTTAAGTTTTCTAAATGAAAAAGGAAAAAAAAAACCATTTAGGCTTTCCTATGTGTGAATATCTAGTAAGCCAAAGGAATGAAGTTTTCATCCTGCTTGACAACCAATTAACAGTTTCACTTCCCCTTCCTCTACATGGGTAGGCATGAAATGTAGGTGTCAGACCAGAGGAGTTTCTTCAGAGCAATCTGTGACATGGCCATGGGCTAATTGACCTTGAAGGCAAGAGCCTTTCACTAAATGGTGACACAGCTGTGGAAATCTTCCCAAGTTGGTGAGACAATTGCATACAAGGATGGGCAGATATGGTAGTGGCTACTTTTCTGGGAACCCCTTTTTTAATGTGTTAATTGATGACTGCAGACTGACAACATTGTATTTCTGTATTTTCTCTTCCTCTTACTTTCAGTAAGTGCTGCTTCTCCCCCCCCCCCAAAAAAAAAAAAAAAAAATTAAGAAGGGTTAAAGTTATGCTAGGATTCTGTGCGATGGATAAAATCCAGGCCCCTCCCCTGCGACTTCAAAGGGGCCATTTGCAGTGGAATGAGTGTCATTTGGTGGTGGAAGCAGGAAGCTCTTTGGGCAAGAGGCACCACATCAATAAGCCAAGGAGCGGGGGGAGCAGGATCTGAGGACTGGTGCAAAAGTCTTTCCACCTCTGGGAGCGTGCAGGTTATTTCAGCTGCTGGGACGGAGCAGACGATCGCAGAGCACTTGCTGCCGCCCTGGGAGGGAAGCTCGCTTCTCTTTGGCTCTGTGCCCTCCTGCCCTGCAAACCCCTAAGTACCGAGCACGGGCACAAGGGCTGACGTTCGGCATTCCGTAGCAGGCAGGGGACCGTCACGCTGAAACTAGGAGTAACCCAAAGTTCTCTTCTCTCGGGGAAAATCTGACTTCAGCTCCTGCTCTAGCTCGTATGATTCTGAAATAAGCCACAGAGCCTCACTTGCTCTCTCTGTAGTTTAATAAGCAGAAAAGAAAAATGCTTTTCCTTCCCGCTGTGAAACGAACCTTTACCTTCATAAAGACAGAAAGATGTAGTCTTGTTGCATTCATTGCTACGTACAAAAAAGCTCACTATATGCCTTTTCTTGGTCCTCACTGTTGGCTTTGTGTGCAGGTTTTTTGGGTGTAACTTATTAAATTTTTGCTTGCCTTGAATTCCTGCAGGCCTCATTTGGATACAATGCATACTTGCCTCACTTCAGTTCCTGTAGACAGTGATGTATTTGATCTGCTGGCCTGAGATATGCATTTCTTTCAGAAACCCTAATGTAAACACTGGAAGTAGTTTATAGCTGCGAATCAGCATCCAACGGCAATGATGATTTAAGGCTATGAAGAAGTGACATAAAAAAACCCTACACTCCAACTCAGAGTCTTAAGGTGGTTCTCTATTCTCTTCTTGAAGCTACAATTAGAAATACTGTAAAAAGAGCTTCTGGTTCTCTTCTTGTATTTTTCTTCTCTTTTGTTTTCCTTCTTTTTTTTTAAGTTTTGGTCAAGCACAAGGAAGTATTTTTCTGCTGTGCTGACTTTTTTTTTTGCCCAGCAGATTTGGAGCTGAAACAGAGTCATGCTGACAGGATTTAATATGAGGAAGTTTTGCAACATAGTTTACAGCTGGTGTAAAACTTCTTGGTGAATGTCGGAAGGTAACTGCTGCGATAAACTAGTTAGGTATTGTTGGGCATATTATCTGAACAAGATGCTTTCCCCCTCAAGCAAACACTTCACTTGGTACAGAATTCTTTCAAGGCATCCACCCTAATTGTTAAAATCTACCATTTGATGAACAGAGTTAGTTTATATGCATTTTAAAGAAGTGGCAGACAGGTAATCCTTGAGAATTGCGTTCTACTTCCAGAGGCCAGCTTCAAATAAAAAGTAATGAATAGCTTCTTTCTGCTTTCCAAGTAGATTTGTCCAACATCCTAAAATGTTTACTAGATATTATTTACTAGAGTGACACTGAGCAATGAGAAAAGAGGGTGTCGTGTTCTGTTTTGTTTTCCAAAAGATTTGAAGAGTGAAACTTGCTTTTGTACATCTTGTTAGCGCATTTCACTGTGGTTGGCAGTCTGGCAACAGATGAAAATATGTATGTTTGTTTTAGCTGGCAAGGCTGCTCGGTGTATTGGCCTGAGCAGTGATCTGAGCAACTGGATACCTGGAGTTTATTCCCAGCGATGCCACTGCTCTGCTGAGTGACTCTGAGCAAGCACCTCTCTTTGCTGCCTGCTTCCCTCCCATACAGTTCCTCTTGTCTAGTCAGCTGGTGAACACTTGGAGCAAATGCTTTCAAGAAATTTTTATCTGTACAGCACCTAGCACAGCTGACTCCTATCTCCCTTGGGATCCACAGGTGCTTCAGTCATGCAAGCAGTAGCAACAAAAATAATAATGCCACGATTCAGCATTGCTCCACAGAAGCCAATTTACACGCAAAGCAAAGGGTCTGGCCTACAGTCTTGTTTCACTGTGTTTATGAGAAGCGAGTGAAGTTAAAAGACAAACGGAAAAGATTCCTTTTTTTCTCCCTTTTTGTGTTCTCAGAGATGTTCAGAGCCTGGACAAGGTGAACCTGGGGTTAGCTAGGATGTAGCTGAGGAACGCCATGCCCTTTCCTCACTGTGTGTCCTCGCAGTCAGTGCAGTCAAAACAGAGGGAAGTATTGGGTTCTCACCCTCCTAGACAGGAGGGGAGCGGAGCAAAACCAGGGACACGGTAGAAGATAAAGCAGGAATAAACAGAGTAACGAGCCAGTGATCGTTTCAGTGTCTCTGTCACGGCCAACGTGGTTATATGAAGGTGCGGTTGAAACTCCTACAGCTGCTCCTGGAGGTGCACAACTAAGCAGCTCCTCCTGCGCTTCCAAGGGGAAAACCAGTACTAGTACAGGAAAGGTAGGCAAAAAACCCTGAGGGGCCTTGGCTAATACTATTCAGATAATCGATATGGTTGTTGCTTGGGACAGCCAGCACATTCACTATTTTATTTACTCACCCTTTCTCGAAAAGGGTTTTAGTCCTTCACATACTTTGCTCTGACAACAGTTGTACTGCACTGATTGGAGCCGGGTTACTCGTTCGCATGGGTATGAAGGAAAGTCAAACCAGGCTCAGAGCTAAACGTGTGGGTGTAATTATAAATGATTAGCAGCGTTTTCCTAATCTGCTTTTCTTTGTTACTCTTTGGAAAAGTGTGAGCAGTACAAGTGTTCGATACTCCCCGCACGGTCAGTGTTGGCAGATGAACGTGCTCGTCTCAAGTGCCGTGCCCTTACAGCGGCATTAAGCCCGCGTCAGCGCGCTGCCTAAAACATGCTAACTTTGCTGGCAGGCAATTTTATACTTCTGCAACTCAGAATGAGGGGTGAGTGTGAAGAATGGATGACACTTCACGAAAATAAAAACTGTTCTACGATCTGAACTAAATCCTGAAGGCTCGGAGGGTTATTCCCTCAGTTCACCCCGAGCATGTTGTTCTTGAGCTGTAAACTTAATACAGATACCTAAATAAGCAATTAGTGCTTCAAAAGTTTTGTGTCTCCAATGATTCCAGTAGGATTTGCTGGTTCACTATTTTTAATTAACTGATAAGGGCTTGGAAATCTAACTCTAAGCAATTATTCCAGAAAACTTCGTATAATATCCTGTGACAATATTAATTATTCAGAATTAACAATCAACTATTCAGTGCAAATTTGGAGGATGTGCAGTAAACAAGGTGTGAGGGCACACACGGAACAAGTACCAAAATATAATATTAGTAAAAATGGTATGGTGTCATGTTCTTAAAACTGTATTAACAGAAATAAATTGAATTTGGACAACTAACATTTTCCTAAGTTTTCACTGCTTTGTTCTGCAGTTTTAATATTCTTTCAGTGTAGGTTTTTTTATAATAACACGTACACTGGACCTTTGTTATGTGTTGTGAATTAAATGTTAAATTATAAATTATATTAAAAAAAAAAAGTTAAATTGCAGTATTCAAATAAATAAACTGTGGTCCTCCATGACATGTTAACCCTGCTTTTTATATGCTTGGTCACTTGCAGTCTATTTTACTAATTCAAAGAATTCACAACACGCCTCTCAGTCATTTCCAGGAATTTGAAAGAGCTCGTTTGTTTATTCTTACTTGCAACAGGCATCTCCACAAAATTCTTCAAAATATACCAAAGACTTTTTTCTCCTCTGAAACAAAACTTTAAGCACCTAAAAATAACAATCCTTTTTTATGGGCTAATTAGTGCATCAAATTATTGCTTAGGCCCTTTATCTGAGACTTTGGGTAAAATCCAAATGGAAATGAGCTTGGCTGGTGCATTTTAACCTACATTTGTCAGCCTCACAAAGTCACCATGCGATTTAGCCCAGTTGGCAGCTCTGGTGAAGAGACAAGCAGGGCTGGCATAGCTGAGATGCTTCAAGCGGGGAAGACCGTAGCGCTTTGACAGGACTGCGAACACAGGCGCTCGCTGCGTCTCCTGCTCCGTGCCTGCTCCCAGTCCCTGCTCCCGCCCCGGCAGCAACACCAGGCGCCGTTTGGTTATTCGAGACGTACAATAAAAACAGCTTTTTAGGAAAGCGGGGAAATCCTCCTGCACACGGACGTGCTATGAAATTAATAATAGTCTGCTTCCGAAGCAGAAAAAGGCTTCCCCGCTCGGTGCCGTTATTTAGAGCGTGGGGTACGCCAAGCTGAGGGGTGCTCAGCTGTCCCTGCTGCCAGCGCAGGATTCGTCCCCAGGTGCCCACCGAGGCGGGCGATGCCACAAGTAAGGGGACACGGTGGCAGACGAGTCCTGCTGGAGCCCCCGGACCGTCAGGCACGGGCGCTGGGGTGCAAGGACAGCGGTAAGGGGGGTGATGGTTCGATTGCTTTGGCTGCGCCCCAGGACAGCCTTGGTGTGGAGATACAGTATCTCAAGGATCCATCCTGTTACAAAATCGTAAAATAAACAAACAAAACAGGGTAGTTGGGCTCTGTAGCCATTGCATCACAGAGGCGGCCGGGGAAAAGGTTGTGTCTTGCGCCAGCCATGGAAGAGAGGGCTTAAGCGAGCAAAACAAACTTTTACAAATTCTGCCTTAAGCCACAATTGCATAAACTTTGTGAGGTATCAGAGAGATTGTAGAAATTCCCCCCCTCGGTTACAAATCAATGCATTTTGTTCATTTTTTCCAGACACCTGATCTCAGGATACACGGGATGTTGTGCATCTCACTGACAGCACAGTCCTTGATAAGCCTGATAACCCCTATCACAATAAAATCAGCAGGAAAAAAATAACTATCCAGCTAGCGAGGCCAGGATGAACATCACTAAAGAATGAGGTGGTGAGGAGCGTAGGCGCAGCTTTGGGAAGCAGCTAATAAACCTTTGCAGAGCTTTGAAAACACCTTATTTGTTTTTAAGCGCTAGAGGTGAATAAAATCAAAACCTAATGCTATTAATAAATTATCTCTCATTACTCAAGGGAAGAAAACAAGTCCTGTGCAACTGTATTTTCTCAGAAAAGAACCGCAGATAAGTATTAGGTATTTTATGACTTGTGAAATATTTAGAACAAAAAATTTGTGCCTTATGTTTTTATTTGTCACTGAAGACTCATAAATAAATCAATATGATTTACTTCTTTTTACGCAAACCCTGCATAATTTTGTCACGCTCTTAAAAATGTCTTACAAAATGCCCATGGAAGATGCAGGGACATTTTCATTGACAAAAAATAATCAGTCCTTTTTATTTAGTTTTAATGGATCTATTTTTTTTCCACTTTGGGAATATACTTCAGGAGACATATTTAGTCTCATACAGAATAGCGAGAAGATATTCCCAAAAGCAGAAAAAAAGAGGAAAAGTATTTCAATTTATTCTTATATAGTACTATCCTTGAGGGAATTTCCAAGTTTTCTACTATTTTCCATTAACCTCTCGCAACAAAAGTAAAAAGGAAATTCTGTAAGTTTTGATGTGATAGAAGTTGTCTCTTTATATTTAATGCCAAAATATTTGGATAACCAGTTTATGCTGAAGTAGAAAAATAATACTGACTGCTGTATTTCTTTTAATAGCTACCAAAAACATGCAGGTTGAGCAGGTATGGCATATAAATGGAGATGAAAGAGAGAAAATAAAAACATAGATTTTAAAAGAGCAACAGTATTTATTGCCTTGTCTCAATTCAATGAGGGCACAAGAAACCTTATTTTTGAAGGAAGTATTTTCATTATTGTTTCACTTTTTTATTAAATTCAATTAAAAAAAAAATACCCTGAAAAGAACATTTCTTGTTCAGCAAATTACATCTTCTAGTCAGAAATCTTGCATTTAGCAAAAAATATATTTCTCTCCCACTTATACCTACTACAGATTTTTCTCACGTAACACAGCCAAGACAGCTTGGATTGATTTCCTTGTTCATTTTTCAGCTTCATTGAAAATGTCAGTGCAGGCAATACAGGGTTTACTTAGTTAACATCTCCCTCCCAGGACCAGCTGCCTTTAAAAAGCGCTTGTGAGTGGAGTGCTTGAAAGAGCTGGATGAAGACAAGCTAGATGTTACTGCTGAGATGGTCAGGTAGCAGTAATCTAAGAACACGCACATTTTTCCAGATCCTTGACTTTTTACAGCATTTCTTTATTCCTCACTCCTCACATTTGCTCCGCAATCAGGACAGCGCAGCAGAGTCAGGGCTATCCGGGGCAATGGGGGGTTCTCTGCTCGGGACACAGCGGGGTCTTCAGGACAAAAGTCAGCTCTGAGTGAATGAGATGTACCATGAAGCTCCCTTGTGGCACCCCTTGCAGCCCTATTTTCTGTCATTCTGTGACTGCCTGATCAGCTCGGAGATTGCGCGTATGTACAAGCATTCACACGTGTCCAGCACAAGTTTGTCCTGAGCGAGGGGACTGCTAATTGAAGCTGCGCCGTTACGGTCTAGAGGCAGGTGAGCAGGTTTCACATCCAGAATTGAGAAAGTAGGTAATACTCTGCACCAGACTTGAGCAATGCAAGAGAAAGTCACTTGAGATACCTCAGCCTTTTAATATCCCGTAGTGAAGTAAATCTGAAACCTCAGGTGGCTGAGGTTGCAATTGTGCAATTGGAATAGTGCAAATTGTACAACCTAAAAGAAGAGCACTTGGTACATCTAGCCAAAAATTGACAGGGCCGTTTGTGCAGCCTGCTGTGCTCTATGGAAAGCCAATATTGCCAGTGCTGTGGAAGTGCTGAGAAATGATTCATGAAATCTGCTGAATTATGGACAATGGCAGTTACCTGTACATTAGGAAGATGTTCAAAAGTAGGTTGCAGGAATTACATTAAAATAAAACCTGTGCTGGAATACATAGGAAGAAAGAAGAAAGATGAATTTTATTGCTTTCATGATGTCAGTCTCTAAGAATGTTAAGTAAAAGTAAATTGTTTAAATGACAAACTTCTAGAAGAGACAACGTAAGAAGTCAACAAATAAGAAATTACTGATCCCCTGGTAGCGACAAGTTTTGTAAACGGGTTTGCTAAGGTTTGAAAATTTATTTTCTATTATTTCAAGCACCAGTCTCAAGGCAGAGTATACACAAAGCATTAGCAGTTTAGAGTTTATGGAATCATACATAGCATTGCAAAGAGTCAAGTGTTATTGTTATTACTAAGATTCAGATTGTGTGAACTGTGCTACATAATTATTGTTGTTGTTATAATGCACACAGTTTTACCAAGAGCTCTGCCCCATTATATTGGTTTTCTGCAAGCAGGAACAGTAGATTGCTCCTGCCTCACAGAGCTCATGACTTAAACACATCTAAATAATTGATTACATATATTTTAGTTCTGTTTTGTTTTCTTTATTGGATGCTTTCTGAAGTGACAGCTGATTTAAGTGGAGGACTTCTGCCTGGGCCTTCACTCTTTGATAAAATGAGCACCTAATAAGGTTGTGCTAATAAGGATGCGGTGCCCTTGTACCCGAGCAACACTGACCAATTAATGCCTTGGCATATGGTACCACTGTCTTTATAAATGTCTCAGCTGATGCAGACAAGCGATGTTAATTGCAGGAGTTTACACACGGAGCCAGTAGTAGTGCCAGATATTGAAAACTTTATCTGGCCAAGTATCTAGCAAATACTCAGATAGAAAATTTCAAAGCTTATTTGGAATGATGATAAACCTCTACTTTTTATGTCAGATTCACAGTAGCTTGTCTATCAGGCTACTCTTGATCTGGTCAGCAAAAAGACCACAATGTAACCAGCAAATCCTATTTCATAGGATGAATTGACAGTGAGACAATCCCGTTCATGCCACCTCTTCTCTGCAAAAGGTGCGAATCACCATCTGCCACTTGTGCTTTAAGCAAAATCAAAACTGAAGCCAAACCAGAAAGTTATGGCTCCTTATCACCATCTCAGTTTCCTAAGTCTTTGAATACAAAGTCAATTATGTTTTACTCACATTAAACACTCTTCAATATTCATATTCTATTAATAAGCCAGTGTCCTTTGTTCTACTATTGCAAATCTTGATGAAATAAAATGGTTTAGCTGGGTTTATTCAAAATTGAGTTTGTGAAGTTACAAACTTCACGTGCTTCCTGATTATTATCATAAAAACCATATCATACTATTTCTGCTCCCTGAGGGTCAGATTCTGAGGTGATGTACACTGGCATAATGGTTGACTTGAATATGATTTCAGCGACTGATACCAATGCAAGATTGCCCTAGTATTAAATTGCATTTTGCATATTTTCCTTCATTGGTTACTTACCTGACTCATAGTTCCAAGGGAAGGAAACAATAACATGTGACTTAGTTAATTAACTAGCCAGAACAAATAAACTGAAAGAGGGTTGTTTTAGATTGCATATAAGGAAGAAACATTTTACAATGAGGGTGGCGAGGCACTGGCACAGGTTGCCCAGAGAGGTTGTGGCTGCCCCATCCCTGGCAGTGTTCAAGGCCAGGTTGGATGGGGCTTTGGGCAACCTGGTCTAGTGGAAGGTGTCCCTGCCCATGGCAGGGGGGTTGGAACTAGATGGTCTTCAAGGTCCCTTCCAACTCAAACCGTTCTGTAATTATATAAAATTTAAGCAGCAAAATCTGCACTTTGGAAATGAGCTGCTCGCAAACAGCGCAGCAATGAAGAACTGCCTGTTGGCAAAGTCCCTTTAGTAAATCAGAAGGTCTGGATACAAGTCAGGAATTACTTATCGGGGGAGGTCCTATGGTCTCTATTAGGCAGGATACATGACCAAAATGGTCCCTTGTGCCCTCCAAGTCTATTCAGCTGTTGTCTGTGAATTAATGATGATTGTGAATGATTTCTGTAAAAGCATTCATGCAAGAAAGCAGAAGCAGTAAGGAGTAACTTTTGCAAAGCTTAGCTGTACACAAGGGTACTGTAGACTAGGCATGCCTGCTCTCTGTATGACTTTTGTTGAAATAGGTGGGAGTGGGGGAAATTTCCACCTTTGTGCAGACTACAGTTTGAGGCAGTGCCCTGTTACCATTTTGCCATTTCCAGGGGAGACTATGGTTTCAGCTGTGATAATAGCAAGCAATATAACTTGGAAATTAAATAACTGTTTGTAAAACCGGTCCACAGCCAAAATACTGCAGCTGGAGCTGAGACCAAAGATGCAGCATGACCTTAACAGCGTCAGCATTAGAATTAAAACCCCTGCCATATCCAGCTTTGAGATGATTTTCGGTTTCGGTTTCCAGTAGCAAACTGAGCTACTGAATTAAGCTCATTGGAAGAAGTCAGAATTCATAGTGGGCATTGTGACTTTCTCAGTGTGTTTAGATACTACCTCTGACTTTTCAAGTAGCATGGGTTTGGGGGTGGTGGTGTGTGCCCCCCCCCCCATCCCCGAGAGTTTGCTACTTGGCTTTGCTAGGAGATGTGGGAGATTAGAAAGAAAGACAAATTTCCAACTTTTTCTTCCCCTGATGTATTAATGAATGTTAGAAAATTTGCTATATTATCTTGGTTTTTATGTATCTCACTCCTACTGAAATATAGCACAGAGGTCTTGATGGTATCACTAATGATGAATTGGGTTTCAGATCGGTATCTAAATTTCTTATTCTGCTGTTTTCCAGTCTTACTTGAATAGTAGCTGGTTGCCCAACGCACCCAACCCTTTCTAAGTTACTTAGAGAAAACAATCTTGCTGAGTTTGCTGCATTGCTTCAGGGAGGGTAAATTTTATAGGGCAAATTAATTTCTATTGGCCCAGACAAATCTAGTCTGCAGTACCCAAAGGGGAAAAAAACTCAAGCAGACAAGGATGTCTAAAAGCTCATGCAGGAACCTTTAACCATTTATTAACCTATTCTAACTATATATAAACCTGATTTTGGGTCAAGCTCTATAATTTAAAAATACAGCTTTACACGATTCAAAAATAATCTGCCTCCTATCAAGTTGGCATTTAATCTCATTAGCAGGCAGAGGAAGGAAGATGGAAACTGGCTGAATATCATACTACTTAGTTATTTTGTTTTATTAAGAATGAAGTTATTACCATATCATGTATCATTACTTTTGTTATGGAAACCATGGATTCTGGAGGACTGCAACATACAGTTCAAGTTCGCTCCCTAAAAGTGGGAACCGAAATTCCTAAGAAACAGAGAAAGAAAATCAGAAAATTCCTGTGCTGTTTTGTGTCGTGAAGGCCATATCCTGGTGCCACTGAAGCTGGTGGAGCCCTTTGGGAGATGCGGATCCCCCCAGCCTCACGCTCACGTTGAATGGAAGCAGCCAGCGCTGAAGAGGAAGGTGTTTGCAGCAGTATGGGGAGGCCGAGCCTTCTTCCTCTGCTGTGGGAAGGAAGATCACTGGGGAGATAGCAAAGAGGATGAAGTAGTTTGTGGGGGGAGATGTGGATTCAGTGCATACCTCAGCAACCTCTTTCAACAGGAAATGAAAGCTGCCCAGATAAGGTGTTGATTGCCTCACTGACACTGCCCTGGGCTGCAGTTATTGCAGCTCAGGCTACGTGCAGGCTTGAAGAGGACTTAAAAAAAATAAACTGAAAAAAAAAAACCCACCACACATGGAAATCAATCCTTCTTGTACCATTCCTGCCACAACTTGAATCTAGAGTTCACTGTTTAACCTTAAAATGTGATAGCATCACAAACAATCCCAACAACTTCAGGAATTCAGCAATTTCATACCTTTAACTAGGGATCAGTTGCGGCAAAGCCATGCAGATACCTAACACCAACAGCGACCCCACAGAAGAAAATGTTTAATTGGTCTGTTTTAGAAAACAAGGGTTTGATTTTTATATTTTTTATATATACCTTGTAATGCAGGACTACACTGACTTCACAAGCAATGTTTAAATCCTTCAGTTACTTTTGGAATTATGGGCCTAAGGAAAAAAAGGAAAAGAAAATCTCAATCTCACCAGCCCCATAACAGGATACAGAAGGAAGAAAAGCACAAGTAAGTCTTTGAAAGGATGAAAAATATTCCCAGACAGAGCTGGGGTGGCAAAATGTAAGTAAAAAGTTGCAAAGTAAAACACTGATTGAAAGACAGCTGAATCCCACACAGGCATATTAGACAGTGTCGAGTGATAGGCGATAAAAAACAAGTTCATGTCAAGTTCCCTTCTATTGCTGCAAGCAGAGAACTTAAGATGCTGAGTCTGACCAAAAGCATCAAAGAGTGCAGAAAGTCATGGGATAGTGTGAGTCATTTGGAGAGTGATCTTCAAATGCTCCTCCCTCATTCCCACCTTTGAGAAAGCCAGTTGTCAAAACCACGTGAGTTTAAAGAGGGGATCCACAACATAGAAGATGCTGTATGTTTTGGACAACATAAAGACAAAATATTTTATGTTGGAAGGAGATAAATCCATCAGTATCAGACTCCTCATAAGTATCAGCCCAAGGTGGGAAGAGAATTTTTGGAGGATCACTACTTTTATTAGTGTCTGTTGTTGCAATGCTGTGAAAAAATTCTGAGTCTTGACTCTATATTCTGCTGGGCATAGTCAGAAAGTGGGAGGCAATAGGCACATCTACACTAGTATTTTATTTCAGAGAAGCAATCCTTGGAAGAGCATATTCTGATTGTTCCCCCCCCCTGCCATCGCACTTTGGCTTTCACCATGGAACTGCCTTGGAGGTTGTAAAATGGATTCCTCTGGTGTGAAATGAAACCAAAATATGTGCTTCTCTAATGTCTTTTACTTCTTAAGTAAAACACCTGAAGCACCTTTAGCACGGATATTGGACCCACAGCAAGAAGTGTTTTGCTCTGGACCATGCCACTTGTT
Organism: Haliaeetus leucocephalus; assembly: GCF_000737465.1. Lineage (NCBI taxonomy): Eukaryota > Metazoa > Chordata > Aves > Accipitriformes > Accipitridae > Haliaeetus > Haliaeetus leucocephalus. Next base: position 2,131,568 of record NW_010972585.1, on the reverse strand, counting down.
ATTGTAAGGTCCAATGGAGCCTCAGTCTTTTCACCTAACTTTAAATGTCTGCCGTATATATTTGATACAGGCACCTGTAGCCATTAGAAGGAAATAATGACTTCAAAGGTGTGATTTATCAGTTTGAAAGATGTTTCTCCTGCTCAGATGAATCATAAGCTCAAAGCTATTATTTGCTCTGCAGTCACAATGAGAAGAGTCTAGGTGTTGAAGTTCTGGGTAGATGTTCACCCAGTGAATCTTGTTCTAGTTAGCTTAAAGTGATGGTATTGGCAGAGAATAGGAAACAGAGTCACAAAGAAATGACTTGACTTTTCTGAGGCCACCTCAACTCACCAGTGCCAGAGATAGGACTTGACCTCATATCTTTCAACTCCTAGTCAAATGTCGTCTCTTTACACACAGTAATCATTAGAATTATTTAGCTGACTGATGTAGCATGGTGACTTCTCTTTATTTATGTCATATAAAAAGTTTTTTTCCTAGAATTGCAGGTCAGGGCTACCACTGACAAATCTCTCTATTTTATATCCATTAAGAGGAAAGTCTTCATTTTCCCAGCATTGTAAAATTTTGCAAATACTTGTATAAATTTCCTATTTTGCATTCTTTATATCACTGACCATATTATGAATATGTTATGCATTGAATTGCACTGACTGTACTCAATCTAGAATATCAATTTTTATTTGCCAAGAAGCACTTAGTGAGGCCTTTTATGAATAGAAGAGATCCAGTGCCCTAGATTCTGTGTCCTTGTAAGTATAAATACAACCTGAACTAGCAAAATAAAATTATACCTACAGTTGCTGAAATTGTTCATATTAAGTCAATTCAAAAAGGTGAATGATAAAATCAATTACTTGCTTTCTTTTTCTATGTGTCAGAAATACTGCTAAAAATGGTATCAAAATATCCTGTCATCTGTCATGTTGAGTGTGTTTTTACTAGTTTTCCAAGTTATCTCGAAACAATAGCAGCAGCACTTTTTAGATGTAGATAACAGTGTGTTTGGTTTTTTTATTTGTAATGAGTCACTGGGTGAGGCATTTTATTTGCATCATATTAGTCAGAGTCATATTTGTATTTTAAACATAAAGTCCTGGAAAAGGTAGCAAGAATCTTGACACTCATTTTAATCAATATTCTGAACAGGGAATTTAGGCACAGATAAAAGTAAACAAAACTCCTGGACTTTACCTCAAATCCTCCCTGTCCACGTAACTTGATTTTAAAGAAATGAATTGCAATTTACAGTGTGGCAGTAGGTGCAATGCTTAAGTAAAACTGAAAAGAGCAAGATCTTCATGCAGAGAGGTTTAAAAAACAGCACTAGGAAATCCAGCTGTCTAAGATTCAAACTCCACAGAGTTAAAAACCTGGTGCCAATTTTAGTAGTTCCATTTTAACAACATGCACCCCAATATCTGGGTAACGTTTCTGTGGCTGCAGAGGCAGAACATCATTTTAAGATGTGCAGTCATTTTTTGGAGGATAATACCTGTAAAGAAGTGAGGCATAGTCGGAAGGACTGTGTTTCAGATGCTGGGTTGAAGAAAGCTAGGAAAAACCACAGCAGATGGCTAAAAGAAGATTGTAATCATATTTAGCTTTTCTCACTTCACAACTTCAATAGCCATTTCGTGCCAGGGAACCCAGCGCCTCCGGATGTCCTTTTAATCCTCCTCATCTTTCTCTTTCTCTTTCTTACTCTTCCAGTGCTTGCCAGCCTGATTCAGACAGTGTTGCGAAACTACAGTCCCAAACAGACTGTTGCTCTTTCTGGTTATCCCACCGCAAAGAAATTGGAGAGACCTGTTTCTTCTGTCACTTCTGTTTCTGATGCCACCTGATGTACTTTGCAAGATCTGTTTTAAATTTAGAGCTTTGTAGAGACCCTGGGTCTTAAAAGCTTTTTTAATGGATCAACATTTGAGAAAAAGACCTATGCTCACTGATGAGTCTCTAAACAAATGTCTCTTCAGGGATTCAGCTTTTCTTCTGAACTAGATCTCAAGCTTACATGTCATTTACAGAAACAAGTCCAGTGTAACGCATTTTCCACTTCAACAGTAATCTAATGATGGGCAGCACAGTTTGTGTGGACTTCATAAAGGTGTGGGCCCCTGCAAAGAGGAAGCAAATTCTTGCTGCTAGGACCACGAAACTTAAACCTTTCTGAATGCAACTCCTTGCAGCATGCAACCTGAAGACAAACAGCTGGGAAGAGCAATTCTTATGGCTGATTCAAAGTCTGTTCAAAAGGGCATTTATTCTGAAAGAGGCATCTTTGAAAAGGTGTGCAAAGGAAACTCATTCAAACTGCAATGTATTCTGAAAACTTGAGGTCCCAAATGCAATCCAGATGGTGAAAGCACTACTGTAAATGGAGAATCAGTGGGGACACTTGAGCAGTATACAGAGAGCATACACAGAAATTAAAGAAATTTATGGTCTAAGAAAAAGGAAGACAAAAGACCTTTTCTTCCCCTTCACCAAAGCATGAGATAGTGTCCCCAGAACACGGAAGTTTGGTCAACATGGGACATGACCCATGGAGTAAGGTTCTGTAATGCAACATGAAATTCTCTGGCTTTATCTCCTGTTTAATCAGATCCATGTAGAAATATAAAAAAAATAAAAAATAAAATACAGAATATAAACATTCAAATAATATTTGTCTGCCACCAGCTGAGGCACTCAATTTTCACTGTATCACCTGAAGCCAACTGTGATTGATTTTGGGTTTTTTTGCTCCTCAGTCAGAAGTGCTTCATTCTGCAGCTTCTTACCTCTGTCAGACCTGTGTAGGAGTTCTCTAAGTCTCAGAGAGACTTTTCTTCCTGATGTCTTTTAGCACTGCAGATACATATTAGTATCTAAAGCAATCTCTTCACCTGTGCAATAACAGAGACAGTTCTACAAGCTTTTTAAGTACTTTAATCTGCAAGAACATTAGCTTCAAAGTGAGTACTTCGACACTTGGATTTAGAGATACACTTCAGAAAATTGCTAAATTTGCTCAAAACGCTCAATCTGAATGAACAGAAATGCCTTTGGCTGGAAAAAGTGGGCCTTACCCCAAAAGTGCTGACATTTACTTTGACACACAGCATACCTTTGGGACTGTAGATTGCTGCTTGGCTGTCACCTAACTCTTCCTTTACTGCGCATATTACAGAAGGGCTTGAGGATTTGTCTTCTGTTTTCCCTTAAAGACATCTTTAACTGCGAGGCCTGTGTGCAACGTCCCACGAGAATACCAGAAACAGAGAAAAGGGAAAAGAATCTTACAACATTAATGCTAATAACTAACTCTTGCTCTGGCCTGTAAATAATTTTCCTTTGGCTTGAGTGGCCCTCATGCTCATGGGATGTCTGAGAATGTCACTGTTGTCAATACATAATGAGTAATAAAAATGAAACACCTAAGATGTCATTTTACTGTAGGCATCTAGAGAAGCTATATTATTTGAAGATTTCACTGTTGCATAAAATACTGATCTTTATATAAACACTATAAAAAAGAATCACTTTTTAATAAATCTTTTGTCAAAGATTTACTGGTTTTTAGTTGTATTCTTGTTCAATAGATGGAAAAAGCTATAGAAACATCTGAATTACTAGGCAAAATGCTCTGGATACAAATTGCATTTACTGTAGGCAGTAGAATAATCTTTGTTTAAATACTGTAGCCTAATGTAGCAAAATGTAATGACTGTGTGTCAAATTTCCTTAGCAAAGTAAAAGGATTTCCTCACAAAAGTTCAGAAAATTATTTACTAACCTGATGGAATTGAAGGCATCTTTCTTTCATTAGAGTTTCTTTTCTATCAAATTAAGTTTACTTCATTTCTTCTGAGCAAGACACCCTGCAATTGAATTTAGAATAAAAACAGAAATTCATTTTGGCTTTTGGATAATAATGAACAGTTTATCAGTTAATTTAATGTGTTTATGGGACATATTGTTAAATATGGTTCAACAAAATCAATCCAAATTACCTCAAGATTAGATTTTATTTTTTCTTCTTTCAGAGTACATGTCTTTTTGCACAAGCTTTGACACAGATTTCTAATACGTAAACAATATATTTTGTCTCTACTGAGTAGTATTTATTGCTTAAATCTAGGGGCTTAAAGTCTTCATCTGTACTGCATCCTGATTCTCCTCCTTACTTGACGGAGTTAACATAGCATAGAGGAGTTTAAGTATAAAAGTCACCCAGGGTATATGTATGTCAAAAGCAACAAACCTATGTACCTTAAATTGACCAGAAGTTTACATTCAGTAAGAGAGAAATTACTCACTTGCATCTGGGCATTCTTTCTATGGCTCTAAATCCAGACTAATGTTGACAAGTTGGAACAGAAATTAAGATCTTGGCTTTATGTATACTGGATTTATGGAGTGAAGCTGAATAGTCTCTTCTCCTCTCCTCTCCTCTCCTCTCCTCTCCTCTCCTCTCCTCTCCTCAAATACACCCAGATATTCCACCTATTTCTTCCCCTTCTCTTGGATCCCAACCTTCAAATTCTTCTTTTTCTTCCCTACTTGAACTTTGTTGCCAACTCCTGCAATGTTGTCACAGGTCTCTCAATGTTTTGGGCGTTTTCTAAGAGCTCATCATCTGCCAAGTAGCTTAAAAGAAAAACCAAAAAAAATCCCTTCCATATTTCCAGAAACGAGTTTAAGGGTATGATTCCCAGTGAGAATTGGATTGAATTCCCCTTGAGACTTCTCAGTGAGAATATGGTTCGAGGACATCTCAGATTTGCCCACAACAGAAGCAGGTGAAAGAACCTCCCGTTTGTTATTAAAACAGTGAAACCCTTCTGTTTCTAGGTGATATTCAGGAAACCGGGAGCCTTATTCACAGTTGTTGAACGCTTGTGAAAGCAATACTGGCAATATCGAGAAGTCAGCTTGTTCTGGTGTCTCCCCTCTCCTCGCCCCGGTCCGACAGGACCCGCTGGGTGCTCACCGCTGCCTGGGTGCCCCCGGCCACAGCCCAGCCCCCACCTCAGAGCCCTGCCTCCCGTTTGAGGGGCCTCTGCATCTCACTCTGAATAAAAAATGTGGCGCATCTGTAAAATTTTTGTCAACACAGATCTTTGTGCTGTTTCCAGGAACCCAAAATACCCAGGACTGGCACTGGCATATCTCATGTGTTGTGTCAGCCAGTTTTGACTATCAAGGGATTGCAAAACAGACACGAAAATTAAACCCGAAACTGCTTCAGTAGACAAGTTGGAGAGAAATTCCTCTGCTGTTCCCTTTTTCATTTCTTTGCTTTGAACAGTTGTTCCAGTTAATGGTGAGTTCCCATCCCCCAGCCTCCCCACCAGATATCTAAAATTGGGTCTTTTTTTTAAAAACAAAACAGCCTTTATGCTTGTAAATCTCTGTGTTCAGAGTACTAAACACAAGGCTGATCACTCTTTTTTCTTCTCATATTTAACAACATGACTTTCATCTCTTAACAATTTATTTCTGAAAAGTATGTCTTAAGTACCATTTCCCTGTCTTCTCTTATTTCTTTCACTTTTTTTTCAGTTTCTTTTTTCTGATGAGAACAAGGGGAGGGCAATAGCTCCTAATACACCATTTCAGATTCCACTGTGGGACAGAACCTGTCTGTAAACCAAATCCCCACCACCCCTTTTCCCGTGCAAAGAAAAGGTTGTTGTCTGGTGCTTGGGTCTGGTCCTGCCCGCGGGAAGACCCTTGCAATCTTTTCCATGAACCACAGTCCATTGTGAAATTGCTCAGGGAATGAAAAAAGGCACAGAAGCATTTTTATTTTGTTATCTGAAACAACTCTTAAAAAAAACACCAAACCCCCAAAAGCATACCCTAGATTTAGAAAGAAAAAAGGATTCCAGAACAACAATTTATTGCAAATAAAATTTTTAAAATCCTTATGAATTAAAATGTAGTGCCTTTGCATTATCCCAGCATTCTATTTGATTAAAAAGCAAAACATTGAATTGAAAAGGAAATAAATATTTGGTGAGAAAAATGGTTGTTACTGAAGCTTGCAGTTGAAAATAAGTGAACAATACTAGACCCTCTGGTGTGCAAACTGGACTTGAACTAGTATTTTAGTAGCAGTTCATCCATTAATTACCCTCATTTCTGAGAGAGTATCAACCTTCAGCAGTCAGCCTACCTCTGTTAATGACGAGCATGTAACCTATCCAGAAGTCATCTGAGTTAATAGAGATTAATTTCTCATGAGCAGAGAGCTCAAGTCTCCTGGGGTCTCATCAGAATGACGGTACTTCTGATTTATGCCCATGTAACAATGTTATTTATAGAAGGAAGTACCTCACAACAAAATCAAAATATTATTCCTTACTTCCCCTGCCTGACAGCTGTTCTTCTCTGGAATATATGGATAGCTTTTCTCCTTCTTGGAGCCTTAAAATCCTTTACTTTCTCTTTATATGAATTCAGAATTATTAAATGTAATGAATCATCATATAGGATAGCTACTAGCAGATGATAGTTAAAAATGTGGTTGAATTCTCCATTTGAAAGAGGAGACGTGATTATTTTTTTTTAATATGCGTTTTTGTGGATGGCAAAGGAAAGACTGTTTCATGAAGCTTGACTCAAATGAGAAAATCTCCTTTTACAAACAGCTATTCTATTAGAACCAAAAAGCCATGGGTCAGAGCAGACGCGATTCCTAGAGCAGCCATCATCACGTGTTCTGTGCAGCCCCCAAATTTTGCAGAGAGATTTCCCTCTCCTCCCCTCCACCTGAAAATCCAGACAGCTCCTGCTTTTTATTTTGGCAATATTTCAGAGAGTTTCTGAAAGGTTCCTGGCCTGGTACATCTTTCCTCCTGCCTTAAAGACAACTCTTCAAAAGTGCCACTGCAATTCTGAATGTTTCAAGACGTGACCTCAGACTGGTATCTTGTAGCTTTTAGGTTTAGAAGAAGAAAGTCCTGTGGGAAAGCTATCAAACTTCTTTTTGCAACGGGATGCATACTCTGTTTCTGCCTCTGCTAGCTAGTGGGAAATTGAAACTTAACAAGGAGACTCTTTCAGAAGTGTGAAGGCTTATCTTGAATCAGGAGACACTGGACATTTACAGAAAAGGTAATAAACAGAAAAGAAGCTGGATCTGGAGAAAACCAACAGCATCTGTTAAAAACCTCTTTTCAGACATTTGAAATGCTGGGACTGAGTCTGAGGGAAACGGCTGGGAGAACAGAGCACAGATGAAAGAGGGCATGCCATTAAAACATGCAATGCTAATACATGCGTAATGCCTCTGCACAGACTGTTTGTGTGTATGCACACCCACAGCTCCTCGCCCTTGTATTTTTTTAATCTCTCAAAGGAGTGTGAATACTTTGCAAACTTGCTGTTTTTATGGCATGACACTCCTTATAAAGAAGAAGAAACCTGGAACAAATTACTTATATTTGTAGACACATTGAATGATATATGGATGAATCTTTATTTGTAGCTGATCTAACCTCATGACAGCAGAAGTGCAGAAGAGAACTAAATCCTCTATATTTAAAGTCATATAAGAATTGCTTTTGGCACCACTACAGAGGACTAACCTTTGGTGTGCGAGTGTACACTGGAGTTTTTTACTGGTATTTAAATCTGGGCCAGGAACATGGAAGGAGTTGCAATCCTCCCTCTGTTGAAATGAAACCTTTTCCCCAGGGCTGTTCACCCATTCCAAGGTCTTCTGAAGCACGGGCATGGGGAAGTTTCTTATTTTCTCAACACTTTTCTAAGACATTTTGTAGTACTGCCTACAAAAGAAGCACATGGAAATCACATGCAGACAGAGGAGAAGTTCTAGTAAATGCCAGGGACTTACATCTGGTGCCTGTGTCAGACTGAAGATCATTATTTGATGTCCTTCCTGTAGAAGGGAAAAGTTCCCTGTAGCTGGCAGCTTGCAATATTCTTGCTCTTTTATTAAAACATCTTTTTAGAACAGACCATGGACCTCAATACCTGCAGACAATCCAAGCAATGAGGCTTTCCACGGGAGGGGAGCAGAGGCAGATGCATCTGCAGGGGCAGAGACAGAGCATCCTTGATGTGGGTGCTGGGATCTTCCTCTCTACCCCTTGTACTTGAAGGAGTAGCTGGGAAGAGCATTCCCTCCTTTCCAGGACTATATGTTAGCAGCCCAAGAAACATTCTGGTACCAGAAAAATCTTCATACTCTGTTCAAGGCTCCAAAGAGGCTTCCCCCGTATCGAAAGGCAGGAATGTGAGGTTTTGGCCCCTAATATTGAAAGACTTGGTATCATAAGGAAGTTACAATTTCAAACATATTGGATGAGGAATCTCTTCAACCTGAGCAGGTATTTCCTAGATCCATGTGACCAGAAGCAAGGCCAGTCCTCAACTAGAATTTGAACAAATTGTTTCTACTGAAAATGTTTGGCTTGTTTGTATTGTTTCAGGAATGACACAAGTCTCATGAGAATGCAATATATTGGCCTTTCTCAGGCTTAGAAGTAACTCCTTTGAGGTTCAAAGTTTTTACCTTCATTCCCCAAATATAATATTCACCTATCTTCTCCAAATATTTCTGTCATTTCCATTTTGCTTTGCAGTCTTGGAGTTGCCACTGCAACCTCAATTGTAGTTACCATAATTTTGCAAGGAAAAACAAATCAGAGAGGTACTCATCTGGTGGTGGCATAATTTGCCACAGCTCCACTGGAAATCAGCAGTTGAAAATCCAATATGTAGAAGTCTTTTTCTGGGAAGAAATAGAAAACAGTGGAAAACTCTCACACACATCTCTATTGTCTGCATTTGGAAAGGTTTGAATGTGGGACATTCCACGTATATCTAAACTTTCAAGTGCTGCTCTAAACTAAATTAAACATTTGATATCTCTCAGTCTGTCATGATTATCTCTTATATCCTTGGTTTTCATGTGGAAATGAGATACGTTTATCCAAACAAATGGATAGCATTCTTTGTCACTATGATAAAGCTGGTTAGATAGTTCTTCATATGAGTGAGGATGAGACATACGTTTCCCACAATGGTAAAATAATGTTTGCCTTGGAGTACAGTGAGGCACCCACTGGGATGCATCACAAAATGCCCCAGCTGCTTTGACAAAAGAGAAAAAAAATTGCCAGACCTCCAAGTACGGGGTGAATAAATAAGCAGTATAAATAAGGGAAGAAATAAGAAGCAATTGGCAGGCTCTCAGTCCTAATGTGTGCTGTCTCCACAAAGTCCCATTTGTGGCCTCAGAAATTATTTCCTCTATTTTAGTTTGTTTTTAAAATACAAGCCACAGAGAGAGGAGTTTTCCAGCACTCAAATGAATGTATAGAATACTGCAGTGGTAAAAGAAACTATGCTAGCAATGCATATGTAAATTTATTTCTGCCTTTGAACTCTGTTTATACATCACTCTGGAACTCAGCTGCTAATATTTAGCACCAGTATAGTCCTTGCTTACAGCATTTCAGTGCCAAGGGGGAAAAAAAAAGGGATTTCCTTTTCTTAGCAAGGGATCTCAATAAGAGGGGGAAAAAAAGACTACTCTTGTTGAACTTTCCTCAAGCATAACTTTTTTCATTAGCTGTGAAATGTCCATATCTGCAGCTAGAAACAAACCTTATAGATTTCAGTGATCCAAAGTGATACTATTAGAGGGAAATATCAGCAATTCTGTGATTCAACATGTACTTTCCTTGTAAAGGAAAGCCAAAATGAAAATATTTCTGCATCTGAGATCAATAAAAATGTCCTAATTTTCAAAGAAATATTCTCATGGACTTGTCAAGAGAAGTAGTACAAAACTGCATTGCTCAAATGTCATTGCTTTTTGGAGAACAGCAAATTTTTCTAACACCCAGATCAATGTAGTGTAGAGTCTTAATCAATTCAGACTGAAATACTTTGAAGTACTTACACAAAAGCCAGCTGGTGGAAGTGTGTTTTAAAAAGAACTAGCTGAATTATTCATTGTGAATAATCTGTGTTACGAATTTACCCTCCCACTGCCCCACCTCCTTTTCAGGAGTTGTCTGCAATGCAGTCCTCATCTCTATAAGTGTTTGGCAAATGGTTTATATTGATGCATTTTTATATGGTTCCAAGAGTTGCTGGATTTCCTGAAAATGATTATTTAAGTTACTATATTTTGTGACTTACAGCGTGTGAATACACCACCATCTAGTAAATCATTTTATGGTGTTATTTCAAAACACTGATGGGATGATTGAAACTTTTTAACCTAGAGATTCATGAACAACAGAGGTATGCTATTTGGTTGTCTTTGCAAAATGAACTGATATATGATTACATTTTCTGGCCTGTACTTATCCCTTGTAACTTCAGACAGTAAACTAAGGTGGCTAAGTGAGATGCATAGGCACCTTATATAGGCTCTTTCTCTAACTGAGCGTGAACGATTGGCACTCACAGAGGTTGAGGCAGGTCTTCGGTGCAATTATTGCTCTTCAGAGGTGCCTGTCCCTTCCATTTCTTAGATCGGGAACATAAAGGGACTATGAACACCAGGTTGAAGAGTTAAATCTGTGTCTAGATGAGATTTTCTTGTTCAGAGTCATCCTTATAGACAGGAGGCTAATTCACCTAACATCAAATGACTCCTTTCCAGGGTTACCTTTATGGTCAGTAAGGAAATACAAGTCATTCTAGGGAGCAAACTATTTCATCCTGAATAGACTTACAAAATAGCTAGATGACTTATAACCTAAAGGGCTTATTTCTCATAGGGTCTTGTGATAGGAACTTAAATAACCAGCCCATATCTGTGTATCTATACCAAGGATACCTACATTCAGTTAAATTACTCTCACCTACAAATCTCACCCACTCAGGTTAGGACAGATGAATATTAGCAGCACCAGCCCTTTTTCTGCTGGTGGAGAAGCATTTCTATTGATAACAGAGAAATGAGTTTTCAGTGCCATTGGTACTTCTGAAATGTGTTACGTATGCAATGATTCCTAATTCTTTTTCAGAGTTATCACCCCCAAAAACATAATGAAGAAATATAACTTTACTTACTTGCTTTGCAGGTGGATTACTACATCAGGAACTCATTTACACTTTTCTTACTAAGTCCTCAAAATGTCACCTTTATTTGTCTAAGAAAATTCAGGCTAAGGGGATACTTCATAGATCTATAGATGCAACAGAAGGGTGATGAAATATCTGAGTGATAAGATTTTTGTGCACTGACTCAAAAATAATTCCGTATAAGCTTCCTGTTAATAAATTTACCTGTGAAATGAAGATGTTTCTAGCCATCAAAGGACTAAACAACCTTTTGAAACAGCCTTCCAAGAGATTATCAATGATAAAAAAGGTGTAGTTTGATAGGTTTATGAACAAGACTACATGAAGTTGGGTCTATTTTAAGCAGGAGGCTGGACTTTTGATGGCCATGCTAATCCTGTGTTGCTGCTAACTCTAAAAATCATTGCCTGTCAGAAGTGTGAACAGTAGTGCTTTAACCATTTGAGAACTGATGCTAATTCTATTCAGTATATACACCTTCAACGGTGAGCTAGCTAGATAAAACTAACTGCCTGTCATTCAATGGAGCCACTTTCCTATGAACACCTATCTGAGTCACTTACGTGCAGTGATGCATGCAATTTACTAGAAGTGCCTATTCCAGTTTTTCAGGAATTCACATCTTCTTTTGGCTTATCAGCATCTACCAGTGCATTCTTTTTCATCATGTATATATTCAGAGAGGCATGAAAATGCCTACTAATTTAAAATGCATTTCAGAAAGATAGATATACACACACACTGTAAAAGATACCTCTATATGTACAGGGACAACTGATTAGAACTATTGATTATCTGTAGAATAAACAAATAAATAAATATTTTAAATGTTATTAGTTAAAAAAAGAAAAAAAAAATGCTTGGTTCATAGATATAGTTTCCAGGAAAAATATCATTCATTTTTTGGAGACAAGATTGAAATATGACTTTAAGTGACTACAGGTGGTACTAAATTTGTCTTTTCATAGACTACTCAGCATACGTGCTAGTGCAGGGGTGATGGAAGGAAAAGAGGGGTAGACAAAATGGTATGTTATTTTTAAACTCCCTCTTTTATCGTGCAATTGGCTGGTATATGACCTTACATCTTCTTTTACCAAGTGCAACATCTCCAGGAATAGAAGTCAGTAGCCTGAGATAATGAAAACTTGGAATCACTCCTGCACAAATGGTCTTGTAAGAAGCTGGGGTGGTGAGCACAGATTTTGCCGGCTTGTGATGTGTCGAACCTCTGTTGTCAGGCTCAGTTAATAGGGTTAAACACTACTTTTCAGAGATTTGTGTTGGTATTTCCCATGTGAAGTAGTCATGATGAGGATCATGTCTTTTGACACAGATAATTTCTTATCCACAGTGCAGAATATGTTCTACCCTTGGCTCTGCCCTTTGTTTAAACTTGTCCCTTGACTTTCTTGAAATAAATGGAGCATATGAAAATACACTAGGGGTATCTTGCTAAATACTGTGGCCAGCTCAGACCTGCCAAAACTTAACCTCAAACTGGGGGTTCCTAGCTATTGGGACAATAGTGTTGCTAGGGCTGAGAGGGTGTAAAAAGCACAAAATGTTCCTACCCACAAATATGCTGGAGAAGATACAAAATAAGTAAGTTTCTTAATATCCTGATCTCCATCTCACTGACTTTTACTAATGTTTAACAGCTTCATTTTCCTCTCACTGTTTACTGACACCAAGGATAAATTAGTGCCTGTTATGAGTAAAATGCACCAGAATCAAACCAGTTTCATTTTATGTCCACTTGATGCTAGTACAGAGGAAATTATATTCAGCTTATAGTTTGACCAGCCATTCTTCAGAGGTTTGAACTATGCTTGTCTTTTGGGGTTTCCTAAAAAGCACTATCTAGTACATTATCCTTTGGTGACTTTTAGAAATAGAGATAAAGAAGGGAAAAGTTCCAGTTTAGACCAGGCTGTTTTCAGAAATAAGGCTTTCAGCATCATTATTTGTATTGAAATTAGCTGTATTGAAATTAGGGGAGCTGGGGATCAGCACTGCCCTTGGGGAGGGTTTGCTTCTTACAGAGAATGATATAGTGGAAATGTGCCCCCAGCTTTAACAGGGGCTTGGTACTTTCTTTCTAATATTCTGAGATCTGCTTTAATTGATGAGGACAGTATTTTTAACAGGGTAAGTCTTAACCCTGTCCAGTGGAAAACATATTCTCACTAGCATGGAGAATTTTTCTGCTGTAACAGCCTGAGGCATCCTTGTTACTGTCTGGTGGCTTGAGCTCTTCCTGGCAGCTTGTCTCCACCAGTGATATCGAAAGACTTATTTACATATTACCCTGCACCGAAGTCTCGGCTGATATGTACAAGGGAATGACTTTCATATATTTGCTTTATAAAATAGAACCCTTTCATTTTCTAAGTACATATTTTCTGTACTTGATGTGACAGCTTTAACCACAGTTATTTTCATTTTTGCTTTAGCGACATGTGGAAATGTGCACATAAATACTGTTCCAGTGCGCTAGATACACATTCATAAAGTGTCACAGAAAAACGATGATTCGACAGTCCTGGAAAACAGAAAAAGTTACAGGTGATGTTATGAGAGAAACTTCTAGGGAGCAAGGCAACTTTCAGGGATAAAAGAAATATATCTGTTTTCTTTATCAAAGAACATTACTTCTATCTTCTTTTAATTCAGACAGCAAAACAGAATAAAACCACCAACAATATTGTGTTGCTATAAACTCTTTCCTGTTTCATCATGATGGAAATTGAGGAGGAGGTCAGCACGCTCCAAGTACTGCACATGCACTGTGGGCTGTGTGGCACAGGCGTCTGGCAGCTGTGGGTTGTCCAAGGCTCTGCAGGGCTGAGGTGTGCTGGAATAGAAGGTTCTCCAGTCTCAGAAAGCCGTTGTAATATAGCTGAGCCTCACTGCAGAGAACTTAAGTGCATAGAACTTTTTATATATTCCCCATTGGCCATACATATTCTACATGTTTTGCAGAGACAGCATGGCCAAAGCCACATGTTCTAAAATCATTTTGAAAAAGCCCGCAAGATTGCAGTAAAAGCCATAAGATTCAATTTGGAAACTTTCATACATCTGCTTTTGAGGCACTTAAACTTGAATGTGGTTTCCAAGATATGCTTTGCCATCATAAGAACTAATAACTATTTTTTCTTTAAGAAGAGATTTTTCACGTGATCACAGAAGATCAGGTTTAAGAAAAATATTACATAGAATTGGATGCATGTCAAAGTTCAGTGAATTGGCAACAACTGTTGAGAATATGATAGTACTGAAGAAGGCACATGTCCTGAACACAAGGTTTATTAGATCTCCAAATAAACAGCCTGACTATCTGCATTCTGCATCCAAACGTCTCCAGGTGCAAAACAGCCAATTGTAAAGTATTTCTATTTTCCTGGACAGATTACATAGTGTCTGCTGATACCTTCGTTAATTTTTTTTTTCATTAGATTTCTGTGGCAGTTGTTTCCTTGCTATACTTTTTCTTTCTTTAAAAAATTTGTTTGATTCTACTCTTCTGTTCCACTCACAATCTGTTGCACAAGCTTATCAGCTCTTTCTTCTGTTGCTTTTTCTGCTGAATATCTTATAGCTCTCTGTTCCTCTTTCATTCACGCTTTTAACATATAAAAAAATAATCTGAATTAAGACTATCAATCCTGCATGGAGAATGGGAAAAATCAGAAATCCTCACTGGTCCAGTTAAATATCATCTGCTGATGGTCCTGTTCTTAACAGGATGTGCTCGATTGAATTTAGGATGGAGAGAAAGCAAACCCAAAAACTTGGCACTATGAGCTATTCTGAAAAGAAGAAGTAGGAAATAAAAGGAAGATATGTGAGACACACACAGATAAGAGGCAAGAATATCCACAGCCTTATTTGCATTCTCCTTCTTTACTTGAATTTGAAGAGCTTAAAAATTGCTCTCGAGATGTACATATTGTGCCTGCATTATTCAGTGGTTTCATTGCATTGATTTATATTATAAATGTGCTTTGTAAAAAGATTTAAGAAAAGAATATACTGTTAGACTTTAATTTGAACAGAACACTTGAGGGATCATTAGGAAATGAGGTAAAGATAACAGAAAGGAGAAGAGAATTACTTGGCACTGGGCTGGGCCAGTAAAAGATGCAATTTCATTGAGTGGCCTACAGGGTACAATGAACAAAAAAACAAATTTAGCTAAAACTCTCCCTGTGTACCCCTATATACCATTTCATCTCTTAGTGATATAGAACTGCATTATACTATCTCACTTACATCTTCTCTTTAATTTTAGTGAGAATATGAAGCACGCTGCATCTCATAATAATGATAATGACAGATAGAGCTCTGAAAGTAATAGTATCCTTGAGATGAGATACCTGAAGGTAGGATTTGGAGAAGTGATAAGAGCCTGAAACAAACCTTAAACTGTGTCTTTGAAATTGTTCGCTCATTGCCCCAAATCTTGTTAATACAACAGGTGATATCCCATTGTTTGGTGGAAGATGTTAAACTCTGCTATTGTGTTTAGTCCTTAATTTTCACTCAACATGAATCCTAAAGCAACTGTCCTGTCTCTGGCACCATGCAGTGGTGCATAGTTGAAGCATCAGCATGAGGCTGAGGTTCACAACTGTGAGTCCTACTCTAGATACGGGCACCTTCGGGGCCCTGCAGATGAGATCCTTCTCTCTTTTAAGACCGTGAGTATCTCTCAAGGTAGTGTCGCCCTTTTGCTCAGCAGCCTCACGCAGGGATTTCCTCAGACACTTGCAGCAAGGGCACCTGCAGCATTTCTAGACTTGCCAGCCTGGTCAGGATGAGGTTTCTTTCCAGTGTCACCTGGGCTTCTTTTGGTGCGTTAAATGCAAAAGGAATTAGAGCATCACCTGGAAGACAGGGTCTGGGTCACTAAAATAGTTCCACTTGAAGTCTGCGCTCAAGGAGAAGATGGAGCTATTTCATTAGCTGGCTTTTGCCACATGGAAGATGGTTTAATTTTAAAGAAGTGAGGATGGGGAGATCTTGTTTGGCCTGAGTGCAGTGATACCTGTGACACCCCACTCAAATAGATTATTAATACATTAACAGTCCTGATACTGTGTGCTAATTTGTGGCTTTTTCTCTTTAGCTGTGTACATTTGGTGAGCTGACTACCTAAAAAGAATAAGACAAGCAAAATTCTACTGAAAATACCAAGAACTCTTAGTTAAACATCATGTTATGTTGTAACAAACATAATTTTTGACAATCACCCTATGTAACAGAGTCCCAGGGATTAAGGAAAAATGAGAGAAAGACGATACAAGAATTTAAATGTTTGTTTAATAAAGTCATTAAAAGGAAACGCTAATACTCTCAAGACAAAAAAACTTCTGAATCTTTCACATAAACCAAAGATATTTGTAGTCCCCCCTAATTCAGTTAGAGGCTAATCTCTTTTAAATCCTCACTCTTGTCCATTCTTTACTGAGGCAGTAAAACCTGATTATTAACAAAGGTGATGGAGTGCTTTGGCACCAGCTGCTGCTGCTCTGTGTCAAGTAGAAGAGGAACTGATTGGAAAGGCTCTGAGGAATACACAGAGGAACTCTTGCTAGCATGAACACCTGACAGTATTCAAAGCGCTTCTCAAAAAGACAGATGGCTAAGGGAAAAACTCCACCGTAGTCATGTAACAACAAAGAGGAGGCCTAAGAAGAAAATGTCTGAAGTCATCCGTATGGGTGGAGAAAATGAACCGCATTCAGATGGAAATATTGGGAGCGAGCAGTTTTCTAACAAACAACCGAGTTGGAGCTAACACAGCCGGAGTCAGCTGAGCTCTCCCGAGGAGAGAGGGGAACGAGTCCCCTCGGCGAGGTGGGGCAAAACCCAAAAGTTCAAGCGGAGGTTATGGCAACTCCTGGAGACGGCGGCCCAGGTCCCGGCCCGTCTTTGAGAAGTGCGCGGCTCAGCGTGGGAAAAAGAGATGCGAAGGCTGCCCTGCACCGCTGTGATCTTCAGCCGACCGAGTGGGACACCCGATGACAGCACCAGCCCTGCAGCGCGGGCGGAGGGGAGAGCAAAACCCGCGGGACGTTGCCCCTCGGCGAGCCGCAGCGCGACGAGAGGTCCGAACGGAGGCCACCGCGCGTCTGCTTTCTCCGGCGAGGTAACTCGGAGGTAGCGTAAATGGCAAAAATCCTTTTCCCCCCAAATGAGGGTTTGATTCCAGCTCTACGGGCCCCAGACTGATGGGCCTGAAGGAGAGGATAAAATTTCCCCTCGCTCACTGATCCACTGAGAGTTTTACCTGCCAAGGAATGAGAAACCCCAGTTATTCTTTCATAGGGATCTGCACCATTATGCTGTTTTGATATGAAACAGGTTGTAAGTATGCAAGGCTGCCAAACTTTACTACAGAAATACTCTTGATTTCTCTCAATGGAGCCTATTTTCCTAAATGAGAGCCTTACAATTGTTACAGTATGAGCAGAAACAATCAAATTCTGCCATGGTTACACAGCACAGAATGACACTGCAGTGGTAAAAAACATTGCAATGTAAGTAATTATTAATTTTCATCATTGCATGGGCTGTAAAATTCTGTATGTTACATTACACTTGTATAAATGTTGCTGGAAAATTTAAATGCAAAGCTTAACATCGGAGTACCATTTTCTTTGTCTCTGCAATTTTTTTGGAGCACGGAGGTTGCTAATTCACACTGTTGTGCATCTCTTTTGATAGCAGAGAGGCTCATTCATGTCACTGCCTTGAATTTAAATTTAGATTGCTTATATGTGTTCATATTTTCAATTTATATTATTACATCCACTCCTGCTCTATTCTTTGCTCATTAGGGACCTCTGAACACCAGCTCGAGGAAGTTCTGTTAAATGAATCGCATGCCCTTTGCAAGAGCTTTTTGAATGACATGTGTAATTATCGACAATTAACAAGATGCTAATTATACCTTCAAATTATAATCCTACTGAGCAAAATAAAAATCCTTCATGGAAGAAAAAATTGTTAAAGGCACAACATTATATTAAACCAAATGACAAAAAGTTTGGCAACTTCCAACGGTATAAATCAAACAAACTGCTGAACACATCACGCAGCTTGCCAGAATGGCTCTCTGCCAATTAGCTTTTCATTGCATATTCAATAAGTTGGGGGGTGGGGTGGGGTGGTGGGAAGAAAAGTGAAGGAGGAAGAGGATTTAACTGATGTGTCACTGCTCAATCAATAAAAAAAGTCAGAAAAGCTGTAACTATTTAAACTTTGCAGTGTGTGTTGTCTTACAGTTATATCAAACTGACAGAGAAGAAAGGTTTGTCTGAAAGGTTTGAAGCTACAGCAGCTTTAGTAAATTCTACGTTTGCAAGAGAAACAGCAAGAAAAAGCCTACCTGCCAACATAATAACTTGGACCCAGTCTTATAAACGCTCACCATGGATTTGATTTTTTTTTAGCAGTTTATATGGGCAGTTTTGGATCTTTATCTGCACTCAAAGATGGAAATCTTTGTAAAAGTAGAGCGGCTAGAATTAAAACTCTGCATTCACATGCTTTCAATATCTATTAGTTATATTTACTCCTGGTATAAGTTAGCCTAAAGTACCTTGTTCTTCAGCTCATCCTGATCCAACAGTTCCTCAAGGACTTGCTTAGTTCTGGTATCAGACTAAAGAACTCACAATACTGAAGATTTGTTGGCATGAATAATAACAAAAAATGTGTGTGATCTGTTGTAAACCTAAAAAAATCCATTTGTTTTCTCTAAAAAGAGTGTCCCTACCACAGGGTAAACCAGAACTTTCAGGTACTACGATAGTTCTTTAAAATGCCTGGGTTTTGTACCACTTCTCTGGTAAAAGATGTGACGTAACTCAAGAAGAAAAAAAAATTAAAATTACAGATAATTCTCCCAGTAAGGTAGAATTATCTATGGTCTACCCTGCAAGCATGTCTGCATTCCTTTTAATTTTGGGCAATAAATGCTAGAAAAGGAGGACAGCCTTCTGCTGTCTCTATCATTGTTAGTTCTGCTGCAAACATGCAGTGGGGTATAGTTTTGGGTTTGTGGGTTTTCTTGTTTTGCTTAGTTTTCCTGTTGACAAATTCCAAAAAGTTTATAAACCTTAGCAGGAATGGTTTGCAATCACTCAGTGAGGTGTATTAGGTGGTCTGGTTGGCCAAAGTAGTGGTTGGGATACATGCCATGCGGCTTCTGGAACTGTTTTCAGGTCATGAAGAGTGATCTGCAAACACTCCAAGTCAACCCTTTGCAAGCATTTGACAGGCCGGAATTCACACACAGCTGATTTGCCAACCTCGACAAAAGACTCATTAATAAGCCAATTTGTTTCCAAGGAGTACCTGATCCAGCTCAAGTTTTGAAATTCAGAAATCCCTGGAAGATTTTAACTCTATTCTTCATTTTACAAAGAGGAGTTTCAAAGGCAATACCTAATTTTTTAGCTACTTAGAAAACATTGTCTCTTTTTCTACTGTGCAAAAAGAAACAGTAAAGTTTTTGTGTCTTAAAAGAAAGTGGAAACTACTTAGAAGTTACTTCAGAAGACATGCCATCAGGAAAGCAATGGGAAATTGGATGACAGCATTTGTCATATTCCATCTGTACTTAACTTTTCATAACCTATCTTATCTAAACATGGAAAAGGAAAACGTTGTTTAATTTAGGCCTCATACTACAACCATTTAATAGTCATTAATTACTTTCTTCTCTATGAGAACACAGGGAAAAGCAGACTCATAATTAATCTAGATTTAAATACCCAAGAAAAGAGACATCCTGATCTGCGAGGACTATATGCCGCACAGTAAAAAAAGCATCCTATTTCCCTGTAATCTTCTACTGGAACATGAAGGGGCTATTGACTGATGACTGGCAACCAGACTCTTTTCTATACCACCGCACAGAGTAACTTCTCTAAGACATCTTTAATTTCTAGGCTCTTCAGATCACTGTATACATAAACACAGTTTTCCAAAAGACGTTAAACTTCTCTGCTTTATGTCTCTTTTTTTGTTTGGTTGGTTGTTGTTGGGTTTTCTGGGATTGTTGTTGTTAGATGATTATTCTTATGTGGTATGCCTGGATTGATAATGTAGGTTACTAAGTTGCTACTGCTAGACAGACCTGTACTGTTTGAGTTTTCCAGTCTGGGAAATGGAAATAATTATGCTGAGTAGACCTTTTTTCCCTCCAAATCCCATAGTCTACTTTTATTCTGGTAAGAAAAGGAGGGACCCTGGCTTGACTTATGGTAATATGCCTCTGAGCATTTGAGAAAGAGCAAATTCAGGAAAGTATGGCATTAAGCACTAACTCTGCCCTGTCCACAGAGCAGGACATGTAATACCAAGGAGCAGGAAGCTCCTATATCCTCAGTCTTGGTAGAAAGAGAATGGCTTTGCCTTCTAGGCAGAACTGGCCAGTGCAGGAAGATTTTGAGCTGCTTTTACAAAGAACAAATACTTTCCATAAAATGAAGTAGTTCCAGGTTGCCTGGCAGCAGGCAAGCGCTCTGAGCTCCTTATTCTCTTCTTCAAGAATTACCCGAGGAAGGCCTATCAAAACCAGGACATTTAGAGTAGTATGTTCAATATATAGAAAGTAATAAATTTTTAAATAATCTTTCCAAAGGAGGAGGAGGATGTATATGGAAGTATAGAGTATGAATGAGTTGAAACATCGACTTTATCAATAGAAAAATAACTAACGTGAATTTGAAAACAATTATTCAACTACTATATTAAGTTTCTTCATAAATTCTAAATGCAGAAAAAGGAAACATAGATTTTTTTCTCCAGAAAAGGAAATAAAACTGATGCAAAGTTTGAATCATTTAAGTGACTACAAAACAAGATGAAAGAATGAAAATATAGCTAAATATAAAATAATAATTGGGCAAGGCATATGTCAAATTAAAATATTAGGCAGCAAAATTAAGAAAACAAATCAGAGATCATTCTGCTAAACAACAAAAAACCCACTTCAATAAATTCCATCTGCTAACAGAAATAAAAACTGTATTACCAGGAAGATTCAGAGAAATAATATGAAGTAATAGTATGAGCTGACACAGTACTAGTTATACTATATAAAACCACAGGCCACAATGCAGCAAAGCACTTAAACATGTGCTGTGCAGTTTCCCATAATGATGTGTGGTAAATTGAAGGCATTTTCCTCCCTAACTTCTTGTTTTATTAGTAACTTCTACTTTTAAGTTACCAATAGCTTTTCTCACAGCTTTGCTGCTGGGCCCACTATGGATATCCACCTTTTCTAAGATTTTTGTAAGTAAGTGTGTGATAACCACCTAGTGAAGAATCAACAAGGGAATTTATGAATTTTATTTTATTTTCAAGAGTGGGTGTACTAAGCTCTTCTGGTCAAGATAGCGTTATAAATGGAAGGGTGAGTTTAGGACACAACAAGGCACGTCTACTTAAATGACAAAGCAATGAAGGAGGTGTGTCAGATTTCCAGCTGGAAAGCAGCTTTGCAGAAAGGGTCTGGGGGTGCTGGCTGGCCCCGAGGTGAACACAAGCCAGCAGGGCACCCTCACGGCAAACAGCCTCCTGGGCTGGGTTGGGAACAGCATTGCCAGCGGGTCGAGGGGGATGATCCTCCCCCCTGCTCAGCACTGGTGAGACACACTGGAGTGCTGGGTCCAGTTCTGGCCTTCCCAGTACAAGAGAGACATGGAGATACTGGAGAGAATCCTTAACAAAGGACCACAAAGGTGATGAAGGGACCGGAGCATCTCTCCTATGAGGAAAGGCTGAGAGAGGGACTGTTCAGCCTGGAGAAGAGAAAGCTGAGGAAGGAGTGAAGGGGTGATCCTGGGGAGTAAAGAACAATAAGCCAGACTCCTTTCAGTGGCACCTAGTGATGGGACAAGAGGCAAAGAGCACAAACTGAAATACAGTGTTTTTTATTTTTTTTTTAGTTTTTTTTTACTGCAAGGCTTGTCAAACGCTGGAAGAGGTTGCCTAGAGAAGTCGTGGAGCCTCCGTCCTTGCAGATATTAAAAATCTGACTGGACACGGTTGTGAGCAACCTGCTTTAGGTGACCTTGCTTGAGGAGAGGGGTTGGATTAGAAGATCTCCAGGAGTGCCTTCCTACATCAACCTTGCTGTGATTCTGTGACTGTGAGATGAAAATGAGAGAGACTTAAAGAGGACGGAGTCCTATTAAGTCAGGTTGTCTTTGCATGTGTATGTAGGTATGTTTATGTAAAGAGTAATCAACTGTAAAGGCCTTTCACAAGTTTCTTGCTTTTGTGGAGTCTTTCCATTTACAGAGCTGTAAGCTGAGAGGCTTTAGAAATGGGTTCAGCCAGTTTTCATATGTCTGAATGAGCAGATATCTGCATGTAGTGAGTTGGGTAGATGGAATTTCTTTTCAGACATTGTAATCACAAACTATCACGAAAACTAATAGGATGCTATTGTTAATCTTGAAGAGAAAGAGGAAGAATACATAATCAGCAGGAGGAAAAAAAAAAAAAAAAAAGAAAACATAGACTTACATGAGGAATCCAAAAGTGCAGATGAGTGATTGAAAGAATCATGCTGCTCTTTTTGGCTCACAGTAACCCTTTCTGCTCATTAGAAAAAGGCTGGAGAAAAGGTAAATTTCTGATACTTCAAAGCCCGTACGAGTGACTAATCCACCTACCAGCTTTATCAAGACAGAAAATCAGGTGTACCTTCTTTAATGCCAGCTTGCAAGCACTATATGCAAACAAGGAAAGCTTTATTTATGAAAGGGTGATATAGTCATAACTTAAGATAACAAAGTGTAATCCAGTAATTTTAGAAGCAATTTGTTTAACCTGTTTTCCTCACTATCAAAATGTATCTTCAAAACAGTTCTTTCACTGCATCTTATTACCTGCCCAGTGAACCTCTTTCACCAGCAGGAGAGGGATGAGGGCATTTTTTCGGTTTTATCAAGGTCTCAGGGGTCTGGGAGCTGCCTGCTGGCACTACTGCCTAAACTAGTCTGATGACTGATATGAAACTTCTTGGTAAGCCAGACTGTATTCCATTCTCCTCTGTGATATATCTAACTGGAGATTTCTGTATTTTATCTGTTCTGTCTCTCACCAGAAAACTGATACATTTGTGGTCATTTTTAGTATTTAATAACTGCCTGAATCTTTCCTTGTCTGTGGAAACTCAGTGTTACTTTCTTCCCCTCAACATCCTCCTACAACCAAATCAAGTTTCTTCCTATTTAACAGTGACTCCTGAGGTTACATGCTAGGAACACTGGTTGGCAGCTTATGCAAAGCAAGCTGTCTGGCATCCCACTTCTTATTTGCAGCAGACAGCTTTTCTTTCTCTGGTTTGATCCGGAGTTTGGGGAATGCTTGGGTGGAATTTGCTCCAGCTCCTCCCTGCAGTCGTGCAGCAGGATTAAGTATGTCATTCTCTCAGGCTCATTTCTGTAAACACTTTCGTGTCTGTTTAACACTTATGAGTAGTTCCACTGAGACCCACAAATAAAGTCAAAGTGACAGAGGATCAGGGTGTGATTTAGAAGAGGAGTGTATACAACGGTTGCTTGGATCCCCCTCTAATCTAGGGGGGTAGGTGCTGTTTTATGCTTCTTCTCAGTGGGCTCGTGAATTGTTCTTCCTCTTCCAGCATTTTAGGTGCTCAATACAGAATATTTTCTTTTTACACTAAGAGCTATATTAAATAGGTTGCAAAAACAGCTACTCAAGCTAAGCTGAATTCAGTGGCTAACTGTTCTATTTAGGGAAGTAACTGGTAAATTTAAAATAGAAAAAGAGAGATCCTGATTTTCTACTTTTTGAATGAATATTGCACCCTCAGACAAAGGAATGGTACAGTGGAAAAGAGCCAGACTACTTACTCAGTCATATGAACTTCTGAAGAGACTGCTGTGTAATCTACTGCTAGCTGAACCAGGAAAATGTGTTGACCACTTAGGAATCAGATATCAATTATCTCCATATGCAAACACCACATGTAACATTCCTCTGTCTCAGTGTCTTTTTCTCTCCCTTTGCAAACAGTATTTATACTGACTGCTTATTCATTTCCGTATACATACACATACCCACATGTATTTTTCCATGTGTATGTACATAGTGTATGTATAGTGCTAGCCAGACCTGCTTGGACTTTTAGTTCAGCAGTGCCATCTTCATCTCGCAGAATTCACTGTGATGTCTTCACCAGTGTGGACTATTCTGGCATGATATTTAAATAACAGATTCAAGAGAAAGCATGAAAATAAATTCCTCTCTCAATGCCAGGTCAAGTAGTATAACAAAGGAAGAGATGCTGTAATACCTCCATACATAAAAGAAATTCTGAGTCTGCTAGTACCAGAAGAGCTGAATTCAGTGAAAAAGTATAGAAAAATTGGGAAAATAGTAATACATAATGATTTTGTAAAGAATAACAAGGAAGATTAAAAGGAGTACTTTGAAAATGGGAAAATACATAAATAGCATAGGTAAGGGTAAAATATATCTTAGCATATGAGTAATATTGTATAGCACCAAAGCTACTGGCATAAATTTGAATTATTTCTGAAAAGTCCAGGGTGATCAAGGAAGCTTAATATACTGGAATACTGAAAAAATAGAAGCAGACTCTTAAATAAACTTTGTAATGTACATACACACTCACAGTCTCATCTGTTCTACTTAAAAACATCCTTTCATCTCTAACATAAAATACCTATGTAGTTCCTCAAATTTCTCAAAATGCTATTCAAAGACACCCACTTTGAAGTTTGCCCCAGCCAAGTGAAGACAGCTAATAACTTAGCCACCAGAAAGATAAACATGAGGTCAGAACAAAGACTGTACTTTTTTTTTTTTAAGAACTGGATATGAGGCTTGCACAAGGTTGTATGCTGAAATTAAAGGGTTTTTATTATCAAGCTGAGGGTGCTGAAAATAGCTATGGGTACTGTAATGTTTAGGTGGTAAGATGTATAAACTGAAGTTGGTTAATGCTGGCTCCACTAGTGGTTTCCTTGATTCGAAATGATTGTGCTGATGGGAAGTGCACTTGAGCAACCTAACTGTAAATGCAGACTTTTTTTGGGGGGGGGAGGGGAGGGGATTTCCTTAGGTTATTTTTCCTTCTTTTAGGTTTAAAGAAAAGTATTTCTCATCTCTCAACTTTTAAGCTCCTGCTTACCACGTGAAGTCCTCCTGTATGCTGATGGTGTTCATTCTCCTTCTACTTGAAGTTACATCCTTTTCTGCTCTGCCTTCCTTTCCTCGTAAACTGCTCTTCAGATATCATCCCTCCCTATTGCCATGCTTTATCTTTCTCAGTATAATTTCTATCCACTAAACATATACAGAGCTCCACACGATCTTTCCTTGCTGGCTCATTTCCACCACCGCATAGGTCTCGGTCTGCGGATTTATAGGTAGAATTGGAGTATTAGAGAACCACGGGCAGGGAGAGAAAGAAGCCTGAAAAAGGGAGGAGCAGTGTGGAAAGTGGAAGATGGCAACGGGTGCAGACCTTAGCCTGTTGGAATCCAGCAAGCTGTAGAGAAGGTTTCTTCTGTGTGCAAAATACTCCTACCACATCACAGTTATAAAAAAAAAAAATCATTTTTGTAAGGAAAAAAAAATTATTCCTCAATACTTTATTCCACTACACCACCATCCACTTGAGGGCACTGGCTAGGATGGAGAAATCTGAGGCAGTCTATTGTTAGAACATTGACCACAAACCACCCCTTCCAACCTTCAAACCTTTAAAGAGAGCTGGTATTTTACTCATCAAAGTCATTTTCTAGCTATACTTTATTGCACTTGTTTCAATTACAGTCAATCCTAGTAGCCTCAGCCTGACAAGGATTAACACTCAGTTACTTACATGTTGTTTACATTGTTAAAATGTCTGTTACTGTATTTCCTCAATAAACAGAACAAAAAAATGGCTTTTGGGAGGTTGCCTTAGTCTGTCAAGTCAATACAAATGTAGGATATTTTAAGGCTGTTTATACCTGATATCATCTTTGCTACTGGAGAGCTGTCTTCATTCAATTTTTGAGTGAGGTTTATACTATAATCCAAGTGCTTTAAAAATATGCTACTGGAAGTTATCTGGCAGATAGTACAACATCATCTACTATTAAAATACAATGTAATTTGCTGTTCAGACTAGCTTTTTTTCTTAGCAAAATGTCTCAAGAAGGTTTATTCACATTATTTCAAACATATACAGCAAAGCTATTATTGGAGTTTAGAGACTTAGCCAGTTCTTGCTGAGTCAAGCATTTCTGGAAAGGAGGCTGATCCTGAAAACACATCCAATGTTTAAATAGAGCTGTGCCAGCAGGTACCCTTGTAATTAAATCTCTTCATTCTTTAATCAGAATTCCTGTCAATCTCTGGAAGCTCTTCTACTGTAATCATAAAGAATAGAAAACAGGTAAGTGTTTAAAGATAGTTTTTCTTGAAGTGCAAAACAGGGCTATAATAAACTTGATTTAAAGTCGAATGCTACCAACCTCATGGAACGTGAGGTAGGTAAGCTTACAATGTATTTTCTTTGCTTTAGCACAGAAACATGTACAGAAATAGGTCAATATAATAAAAACACGCTGTGAGCCTCCCAGAGAAACAGTCCACTATGAAACATAAAAGAAGGAAAACAAGGTACATCTTTTGTGTTATATACACGCACACCCCATTTATAAGCTAGAGCATTCTGTCTGAATTCTAGGCATGAGCATAACAGCTGTCCTGACCATTTAATTTTTTTCTTTTTTTGTACAAGGAGAATGTGTACTAGCCTCAGTGCTTCCACAATACCCTTGATCAAAGATTTATATATGCACAGAGAGCAGGAATGCTAGAATTATTTCTGTTGGAGACCTTAGGGATATGCGACTGGACAGGACATTTGCATTCCAAGCCAAACACACCCAAGCGCAGGTCAAGTTAGATGTAATTTGAATTCCAAAAGCCATAAAACAGCCTGTTCAGCAATAAGTGGGGGAAAAAAGAAAGAGTGTCTAATGTAATCTGATATTGTTATTAAATACAACCCCCCACCCTGTGCTTAGCTCTGTTGATATTGTGACATGAATTGACAAAAGCCAGAAAATTCAGCATTACACTGACACCTCATCTTTTGCTCATGGCTTTGTGAAGAGAAGGGGAAATAGATATCACAGCATGAACTGAAGACAGTATCAGCCTTAGTTCTGAATTTTATGGCTTTTGGTCAGTTTACACCACAAACGTAATGTTACTTAAACACAAGCTTCATTACATTTTAACTTGAGGGAAGGAAGACATTATGAAGCAAACATACTTATATTGCCTGTGAGACCAAAATAATTTTTACAACTGTTTTTGCAGATAAAACAACACTTAAGAGATTTAAAAAGAATGCTTATTTTCTAGTATTTTTTTTCTGTAGTAAATTCACTCTTATTATACAAATATTATTTACCAAATTTACTTCTTATGGTTACTTATTGTCTATCAGGTAAATGCAGATTTTGGTACGGGGTCAAAACTTTCTATATTTGCATTCCTTGTTAATTTATAATGGTTCCTGCGGGCCTGATATAGTGCATTTATGTAAATCTTCATTAGTTCTTGACTTTATAGGTCATATTGATTACAACCTATTGTATTAATCCAGCTGTCCAATGTGCATATTAAGCCATAGTGAAGATGTGTAATATTCTCAAGACATTTAAAAGTAAATCGACTTGCTCATTCCCACTCTGTTCCTCAACCAGCCTCCCCCTTTCAAATGCCTACACATGCTATTATAAGCTATAAATGAAATATTTGTAGCAAGCATGTGCTTTATTTAGCTATATGGGAAAAATTCATATTTCACATAATCTAAATGATGTTTTAACACCTCCAAGACTTTAAAAAACCCAAGAAATTACTTTGCCTCCTTTTTTTAAGTATCAATGAGAAAACTATCTTAGTTTGTAGGCTAAATACATTGTACATAAATATAAGAAGTTTCTTTTGTCTTCCTAGCAAAGCCCCTGAGTGGTACCACCATACATCTCTGCTGTATTTCTCTTACCACAGCTGTTTACCTAGGTCTGTATTAGGTTAAAGAGGGGCGGGAGAAAGGCTTGAGCAATGATCTGGGCTTTTAGCCTTACCCCTACACACTCTCGTTCAGACACAACTAGCATTCTCCCAGACATGCCCAGGCACCATTTGGACAATGGTGTGGGCCTGGGATCATTCCCAGTGGGCATTTTGGAGGCGGCCACCCATTTTTTTGACAGAGAAGAATTTAACTTGTGGATGCTAACCATACTGTGCAATGTGGCCTTAAAGACAGAACAGTGCATCCCACTTTGTAGTATAGATATAACCTAACCTATATGGGCTCCCTCCATATAACAGTCTCTTCTTTGCCTCAAACACCACAGGTAAAAAGGCAGGAAAGTCTCATGGGTGATTTTCTCTGTTATCCCATTACAGAATTTATATACCCTAATCTTTTTCTGTGTTTCCGTGAGTCTACATATTTGAATAAATAGATAAGTTAGGGTATATAAATTCTGTAATAGCATAATGGAGAAAATCACCTCAGGTTAGCCTCAGGTTGGAAGGGACCTTGGGGTGTCATCTGGCTCAAAGCAAGCCAGCTTTGAAGTCACATCATTCTGCTTAGGATGCTGTCACAATATTTTCTTTGTTTATGGGTTAATAAAATAAACTATTTTATTCTGTTTGAAAATATCCAAACAAATTTCACTATCAAACAGTAAACACTACGTGATGAATCCTCTTACTTTAGGATAGACAATTTCACAGCAAGACCTATACATGCCTGAAACTCTAAGTTAGGGGAAAAGGTACAAAACCACTCAGCAATGGCTCATAGAAGGGCGAGAAAAAACCTTTGTGCCTGAATTCCCTTGGTGTAATCGAGTGCTCTCTCTGTATACTCCAAAAAGCACTTTACCTCAAGGTAAAAAAAAGAGGGTGGAGGTTTCAATCTTAATGTTTTGTTTATAGTCAGTGGCTCTGGAGCGGGGGAGCAATGGTGTCCTTTGAGGGAGTCACATGAGATGTGTCCCCCTGTGCAGGAAGGATCCCAGGTACTCTGAAGCAGAATACTTATTGGAGTTGTTCTTGGCTGATACTGTAAAGGTGCAATTATCCTTCAAACTGTCTAATGCTAATTTAAATTCTATCATGACATTGACATAAGATATAGAACTGATCATTTTTCCTCAAAATCAAATACACGTCCCTATATGAAAACATGTATTTTCATGACAAATGTGAATTTTGGTTTTAAAAAGGTATTCTTCTAAGAAAAATTATTTTCCAATCACAAAAGGTATTGAATACAGTGGAAAGAGTGTTTACCTAACTTGGGTTCTTGGTATAATACTGAAAAACAGTGTTAAAAAGGAAAAAAATAGGGTTTTTTTTTCTATGTGTTTTTTCCTACGTTGTCAATAGCAAAATAATATACAACTGTGGAAATTTGTGCTCCTCTAAAATCTGTGCTTCAGAGCTCCCGAGACCTTTTATTTACAGAAATGGGTGCTGAGAAGCTAATGAAACTCATGCAAACCCAGTTATGCACAGTCTCATAAAACTAGACAGATATGAGAAACATTTAAATCAAAATTTTCAAAATGGAATGACAGCAGACTTCTGAAGATGCAGGGCACTGTAGATGCCACTAAATTCAATCACATTCAAAAATACAAATAATGTCTTTTTACTTTCTTATACTGCCTCTAGCAAACTAGCAGTAGAATATTTCACAAGCTTTTGCTTTTTTATTTCCCAGTTTGTCCCAAGAGAAACAGCTTGATTGGTATGTAGTCTGGGTATCTGTTGTTTCTTGTGAACAATTTATTGTTGAGCAATAAGGTTGAAGAAACTAGCTCTTAATTTGAATCAGAAAGGAGTTAAGATTTTCAAGCACTTGTAGCTCTTAGAACAAGAGGTTTCAAAGCCTACAAAAAGCCTATGGAGACTTCATTGGCATCACAGAAATGTTCCCAATAATTCAGTGTATGCATGTATGTGTATATGTGTGCCTGTGTGTGTACAAGCTGGGGCATGAAACAATTTCCCAGAGCCAAAAATATTGAGGTGACCAGTTGTGAATATCCTGCATACTTAGACGCTTCTCCTATGGGACTGCAACAATACTGGGGTGCTGGGTTGTGCTGATGGTGCTGGTCTGCTTTTTGAACTTCCAAAGGCAGAACCAAAGTAAAACAAATGGCAAAAGTATGGATGTTGAGGATCAGTTTAGCAGTCTGAGGACAAAGGCTTTTCATGACAAAGGACACTGGAGAAGAGGCAAGCTTACCCAGAGTGCTGCTGTCCTACAGATACCACTGCAGTTTAGTTTGGGCCAGTCTTATCCAGCTGCTCTTCATCCAGCTGCTCTTCATCCAGCTGCTGATTTGGATGAGTCAGTGAGTAAGATAGGAATGACTGTATATTTACAGTAGAATTAAGTAATGCAAAGTGGCTTCTCTAGAGCTGGCTATCATCATGTTGACATTGGCTAAACATTCGGTGAGGCCAAAATGGGCAATATTTGATAGTCCTGAGGTGTTACACAATAGAAATTGGAACCAGCTGAAATATCTGTATTGCAGAATCAGTACAGGACCACTGTTCTCCCTGCCATTCCAGCACTTCAACAAAGAACAACAGTGATTAAGACTCCTGCCTATTCTGCAAAATTAATTATGAAGAATGAATATGATGATTTTACCAAACTGCTGAGATAGATGCTGGATGGTTAATGTGTTTAATTCATACAGGACAAAGTTTTTACTTTATAAATGGTTCACTGGGTAAATGCAAAATTATTCTAAATGTTTCTGGGAACTTTTTAATGTTTCAGTAATTTTCTCAATGATCTGACTGCTTTTATTTATCATAACACCACATAATTTATGGTCATGTTGGATTATATTTAGCAGTTATTTTCAGAGAAATGTCATATTTCCTCATTATTACCAGTTATTTTTCATGCACACCTTGAAAAAACAGCAATGGATTCATCCTAACAGCTTTTAGACAAATGAGAGTGAAAAGTTTAGTCCCTTTGAGGCACACAGGATCTCTCAGCAGTCAGTGAAGATTTTCCCATTCCCATTTCTAGACTCAGTCAGACAGACTTGTCATAGTATATTTAAAAACAGAGGCCACAGACTTATTAAATCTATTAAATGATGGAAGAATTAGCCTCAAACTACTAATGAAGCAGCTCCTATGAAAAATTCTGCTGGCTAGAAACATTTCTTTCCCTTCCTCTCTGCAGAAAAAGGAAGAGATGAAAGGAGAAGGATGACTTTGTACCGCATGGTCCTTAGAGCTATCCATTCTTACCATGTAATGTTGTTTTCTAGTCTCATGCTCAAAAATTCTACAATGTTCTAAGGATTTCAAATGAAACTTCATCTGCTATTTGAGCTAACATTTTAAATTAACTTAAACTCCCCCCCCAGTGCCCCCCCCCCCCAAAAAAAAAAGGAAGGAAAAAAAAAGCTGTTTATAAACTATGACTCTGAGGAAAATCTCCCTCTGGCCTGAGAATAAAAAGATAACCCTGCATCAGAGATATGAAAAGAAACTGTAAAAGTATCCTAGTATACGATTATGTTCTTCTGCTACCTGTGCTGCTGCCATCCTACCAAGATCATGAATGGATGAAGCAAACTCCAGCATGAAGCGTACACTTGCCTTGCTCACCACAAAGTCAGAAATTGAAGGGAAAAGGATGAGGAGAAAAAAACATCATCTCTTGTGCTTCAGTAAGAGTAAGGAGGAGGCAAGAAGCCTCATGTAGATTAACACTAGTTCAGAGAACCTCCTTCCCATTTGGGAAAAGGGTATTTCTATTTTCCTAATCCCATAAATACATCCTGACCAGCTAACAAGGTGCTTGAATGTTCCGCACGATACCTGAACACTAGCAATGGAGCGGCTCACGTGTTCCAAGCAAAGCTCTTGCTGCAACTCCTTGCTGCATCAGGCCCACTCTAATCCAGAGTTTGTCTGGAGTTACTGTTCCTGCTGGCATATTGTTTCAATTCCTCCTTCAAAAATGAGAGGGAGTAACAAGTGGCTCCCTGTTGGATAAGTAACAGATCTACTCTGTCAGAAAGCCTGTCTCAGACCTCACAGACAGAGCCAGTCAGGGACATCCTGCAAACTTTCCTAGAGACTATCCAAAATATATGGTGCCCTGTTTTTCAAATATCACACCATTTATCTGCGCTCTCTGGAAACATTTCAGACAGACACACAACATACCAAGATGATTGCTACAAAATGGAATATTCTTTCTTCCTATCTAAATGAAAAATGATGGCAGCTCTTTCTTTGGAGCAAAATTAATGCTTACCAGTACAGCACATGCAGGAAGATCAAGTCATAGCTCAAATTACAAAGTGAGTGCAAACATAATGGGAGTTTGCATGAGAGGGGAAAGGAGGATGGAGATGATATTTGGCCAATTTTCAGATGGGCCTCACCTCTGGAATTAGGCCTGCGATTTTACATGCATATGCAATTTTTCACATTTTTCTATGCTTCAACTGTCAGGACAATTTTTGAGATTACTTTTGGGAATGTAACATGCTGAGCAGAAAGCATGACATAGAGTACAAAAGGGAAACTTTCATCTGTTCTTAGTGTAACTTCTGATTTCTTTACCAGATTTCATTCTCATTATTGTATATTAAAAATCAATAACATTAAGGCTGGGACCAATTCAGTAAAGTGCCAACGACTTTGCCTACTTATGGCACAATCAAACAGGTAGGCTTAATTCCG
Organism: Haliaeetus leucocephalus; assembly: GCF_000737465.1. Taxonomy (NCBI): domain Eukaryota; kingdom Metazoa; phylum Chordata; class Aves; order Accipitriformes; family Accipitridae; genus Haliaeetus; species Haliaeetus leucocephalus. The sequence goes on along the minus strand of NW_010972585.1, from coordinate 2,098,649 downwards.
GCAACTGAATACCAAATGCTCAGAACGTTTCATGTAAGTAGGACTTAGAAAAAGGCCCTGTTATTACTAACTGCAACCACCACACACTTCAGTTTGGAAGGAATTCACAAGCCATCCAGCCTGTGGACAAACTTAGTAATGGAAAAACCCTCTGTGAAAGTTCTGCAAACACTTTCCCCTTATATACAGTGCTTTTATTTCTTTGTGAAAGACATATCATATTGGAACTTTATCTTAATAATTTATTTCTCACACAGGCAAGAATAATAATTCTGTTCTTTAAAATAATCAGGCTGTTACATTATTTTTAACTGTTGCAAACAAGAAAATGATTAAAATGAAAGCGAGGTGGAAGAGCTTTCCCAGTGCTTAACTCAGGTGTGTAAGTGGGGCCCTTGGCATCCGTAAGCCTTTTATGTTGTCAATGGAGAAAGAGAGAAGGTCCTACCAGGGAGTGCTTCAGAGCAAGGATTAATTTTAGTGTTCTGAATTACTCCCTGGGAAAGAGCCTTAGAGAAATTCAGAGGAGGTCACCAAGGGTGAGCAATGCTTTCTGTGCAAGGAATGAGTAAATAAGCTCTTCAACATGGAGAAAACTAGCTGAGGTGTGAATAAGGCAGAGGCCTACGAAATCATGAATGGCACTGAGAGGGTGAATGGGGATCAATTTTTATTTGCCTTCTCTGGTTTATGAGCTAGTGGTCGTCACATAGCAGCTGGCAAGTTCAGAACACAGACAAAAAAGCAATTCTTCACTCTGTAGTTGGGAAGCTGTGGAACCCTTTGCCATGGGATGCGAAGGCGGCAGAAGTTTATGCATATTAAAAAGTGGAGTGGACAAGCTGATGGAAGGGAATGATTTTGCAACTTGTCAGACTTACTACTATCTGTCTCAGGAAGTCCATAAATGAATTTACTGGAGCTTGGAGAATAATCCAAGAGGAAAAACAAATCTGCCCTTGGCCTTTGCCTTGGGGCCTATGCCTGGCCATTGCCAAAACTGAACCGCAGGCTGAAGGAACCTTTGGTCAAATTCAGCTTGGCTGCCCTGCTCCTACATCTTATATTACGTCCTTCACGAACTAACCTGACAGACAGCAGTGTCTCTGAAAACATAGACTATGAACGCTGAAAGCAGACTTCAGGGTAAATCCTCCGCAGCTGAAGACAGAGAACGAGTGCAATAAATTCCTAATACTAAAAGTTAAACCCTGAAATACTAATTGAGGTGAACACATTCTGTCACACTTTCCTGACAGCCACCCTGGAGGCAGATTGGCTTTCTCTTAGTGACCTTTTTACTTTTAGTGGGAAAATATCTGGCACCAGGTCTGTGTTTCGAACATCACCTTCTCTTTGCTGAGTCAACGCACAACGATCGGTTAATCTGTTCTGGAGGAACTGGGAGGGAGAATGGGATTATTTATCCCATCAGTCTGAGTCCTGGCAAACACACAGATGGGAAGTAGTTACTCTCTGGAAATTATTTCTCTTGAGCTTAAACCTGAGATGCCTAGGGAGTAAGGGGACAGTTTATGACTCTCTATTTTCCTGTATGGCTGGAAGCCAGGCTGTGATCTGGACATAAGTTTAACGCTGTCTTTTCTCAGATAAACACTAAACTTCTGCAGCCAGAATTTGTCTGAGTAAGAATAACAGTAAGAAGAAATATTTCACATCTTTAGATTTAAAAGCAGAGTTAAGTTGAAATTAAACAAGAGGCTATGGTTCTTTTCTCTTTCCCTGAAAGGATAATGATAATATATTTTATTGCTTCTGAGGCACTTAATTGATAAAATAATCTTTGTTGGTCACTTTCTCTCTAGCAAACAAGACACAGATTTGAGGGACCCAGCAGGGTTGGACCACATCTTGAATTCTGTAAGTGCTTTGCTACAGCTTTGGTTAGTTAAGAGGCTATTGTGACTAATCTGAATTTAGGCACCTATTTTCACAAATAACTACTGAAATCCATCTCCAACTGTGGTAGCAGTTTCAGCTGCTTATGACTACAAACATTTCTCCTAATTTTTGGAGAAATGTCAGCAATGATGATTTTCTTCCTCGTCAGCTATGATGTTGTAGGATATATATTTGCACATTAAGCAAAATTTTTCCATCTTGAGATTTTGGAATCACTGACTATTCTGAGCTTTAACATTTGTGTTGAGGTAAATAAGTTCTGTAGCCAAAGGAGGAAAAACTCACTAATCCTGACGAGTAAAATTGCGGAAAACCAGGAATCCTGTTAGGTGAAATTGTGAAAAAAGGGCCTTTTTAAAAATGAATACTTGAATACTTTCAAGAAATTACAATGTGGTTCCTTCTATAATCACTTATGTTTCAAAATAAAAAAAAAAATCAGAGTAAAAGACGTTTCCAAAATGCAGTTTATTCCAATCTAAAATAGATGCCTAAGGTGGATGAGATGATCCATCCCAGAAGTGCCTATATTTTTGTACTGACTGTGAGGGGAGCCTAGATAATTTAAAATAGATTTATATCTTTTAGGTGGCTGATGTTAGGGGAGTTCCACTTCAGTTTTCCTGTTGCAGTTTCATTTTCAATGTGCTGCTTTCTGTTCTCCTGCACTGACCTCATCCTCAAAGCAGTAAAGTCCTCAGCTGTAGAAGCAAATCCCTCTAGAAGGTGGCAGGGAAGAAAGGAGAAGTTTGAACATGACTGGCTGTCACGGAGATGAAGCTTAACTTTCTCCGTGGGAGAACAATTTGGTCTGTGCTCAGGCACGGAGGGACTCTCTCCAGCTGGCCCTGCAGACCAACAGAAGACACTAAAAGTCTCCCCAGGATTTCTTGGGCACAAGAGCTAGAGCGAGAGACACTCGTTGCTTCCATGGACTTTTAGGCAAATGCAGATGAGTTGCACATACTCATGGGGAAGGGCTGAGTGTGAACGGGCTTCTTGAGAGTGAAAAAGGACTATAGTACAACGTGCTGGAGAAATTATGACAAGATTTCCAGAAACAGCTGCGGACAGGCAGTATGTCAAGGCTGTTTAATTACTGACAAATTTATTTTAGCTCTTGGAGTAGCAGGGGCTGAGGAGGCTTTTTCAGCCATAGAGTGTGTTTGGTTCTGCATCTCTGGAAAGTGTTACGCTTTCTTTGCCACAGTCTCTGGAAGGTGATTTCCACCTCCAATGGTTAACGTGTAAATCCAGAACTGTATTATTTAGCCCCTTTCAGGGAGATTCTGCCCCCCCACCCCGTCATTTCATGTGCAATGCTTGTTAAATTAAACTAAGTATTTCCACCTTCCATTTTATTGAAGCTTCAAGAAACAGTTTGAAAAATGTTGACATCAAGAAACAAGCTGAGAGCAAGTGGTGCATGTTTCTCTGTGTGTTACATATACCGAACGACACAGTTTTGCTTTATGGCATTGTGCATTAAGAAAATGTTAATAGCATTAATAAACACCATAAACCTTTTCTGGGCCTCACAGCACATATGAAAAATTTAATAATATAAAGCCTTTTCCTAGGCCAAGTTAATTCGTTTCTGGAATCGTGTACTTCAAGAAACAATTTAAGCATCTTTCTGATTACAAAAGGTAAAACCAAAAGTGATTCTAGCTCAGAGCTAACCATGAATGAGGTTAATGTATGGCAAGCAATAATGCTGAAGAAGGAACTGGCAGTAGTACCATGTGGGCTTTCTCCTGCTCTATGAGGCTCACTCATTGGAAGCCATAAAATCTGGTTGGTGTAACAGAAGTGTTTGTAATTAGAGCTAATGGAGTTAGTTGAGACCACAGGAGGGGGAAAGTAGCTTTGATCCCAGGTGGCCTCATAGCAAGAAGGCTCACAGCAAGGGAGCACTCTGAATTGGAAAATATTAGAGGCATTTGCTGCAAAACCAAGAAGTCACTGCTGGAAAAGGCCTAAGAATATAATTTACAAGCAGAACTAATTTAGTTTCCCATCTCTTATCTCCTCAACTTTCTCCCCAGTCACAACATTCAAAAAAAGGATGAGTTTGTTTCTGCAATTTATTTTTCACTAAAACTGCTAATTGGTTCTTACAGTTTATACTACCTTGGTCAGGAAAGAAAAAGGTAGGATGAAGACAAATCTACCAAATCATTCCTGAAGGGGAAGCAACACGTTCATCATTATTAATCATGTAACAGTATTGCTTCATAATAGCCAAATTGTTCAATGTCATAGCTTTTGGGGGTTTCTATTGCCACTGTTACTGAGTGGCCACTTTGGAAAACCTGTGAAATAAATGCTAAGTGAATATCATACTGAGATTTCAACACACTTAAAGATAATATTTAGAGACTCTCTATGGTGTGATCATTCTTTTGTGACAGGTTTTTGGAACATTACCTAAGAGATTTAAAATTACTCATTATTTAAAGCCATTTGTGATTTAGACCAATAAACTAAGCAATCACTTCAGTGTAAGCAGATGGAAATTATGTTTGCAGAAGGCATTTTTTTCATTAAAAATAATCTTCAAACTCTATTTGCACTTACTTTTGCTTTCATCCTCGCTCACTCAATAAATGAATGAATTTGAAAGTCTATCCAAAATTATTTGAGTAAAAAGAAAAATATTTAAAAGAAAGTACAAATTAAGGAAAAGCATGACAAAAAGTGGGGAAGGACTTTGTCTTTAGCTGAGGACTAAAGTTGGAATGGGAACTGTTGAGAGGGAGGGGCATGCTGTATTCCACATAAAATCTACAAAGACAATCCATTTATCAGTTCCAGCAGTTTGCTGAACATTAAAGAAAAGGGATGGGAAGCATATCAAAAGAAAATTATGTCGAGATACTTCAGGGTACCTCAGGTTCATAGGAGATTTTTAAAATAGGAAGGTGACTTCTAGTCAGATATGGAGATATATGGGAGAAGACGGGTAGCTATGATCTAGTCACACATCTCTGCATTTATGAAAAGGGCAGTAGTGGGGCTGGGCTTTGAGGAGCTCTCAGATAGGAACATTTTTGAGGAAAGGATCCACAACAATCTTGCAGAGGAGACAAAAACACGTATAAGGGTCTTAGCAGAGCAAGGCTGATGTTCTACAAGTGAAGGCATGCGTCTGTGTTGGAAAAAACACTTAGGATCCAGAGGTTGCAGATGAACTCACCTGTATAGACACTTACCAGGGGAAACAACCTCAGGTTATATACTAACCAGGAACAGACAATCATAGGAATGGCACGGGCACTTTCAGGAGCAATTCAGCAGCACAAATGATGGCAGAGTAGAGAGTCATTTGGCTCCACCAGCAGCAAGTGTGGCTGCAGGGTATATGACTTCACAGAAGACACGGCAAAAAAACGACTGAGCTCTGTGAAGAAAGGTTTTAATACACTTATTAGAACCAGTATTTCATTATTTAGTGAATCTAAAATATTGTTCAAAATTCCTAATAAGCAGCCAAAGCCCTAGAAAGTAATAATAGTAATCATTTTCTGAGAACAGTTCAAGCAGATTTCGAGCCTTGGAAGTGCTCGGCACTTAAAGGGTGGATTATACATAACCAAAGAAAATGTTGGCTTTGGGAGGTGGAATGAAGGCACAGGGAGTCTCAGTGCAATTAAATATAGCATCTTGAAGAAGCTTGTATAATTTTTTACACAGACTATTGTCATTCTGTTCTCATGCTGATGACCTCAATATCCTGTATTAGCAATACTCATTTAAGTATAAATATTTCAGCTTTCTATTGAGTGTCAGAAAGGCACAAGGAGAAAGACGGCAAACGGGCTGACCTCAGATCTCTGCTAAATGCTCTAAGATCTCCTCTGACATTACACTACTGCTGTCACACACATACAAAGAGATTTATGTGTCCATCCCGTCCTTTAACTGAATTTATTAAAGATGGTATTTCCGGCTTAGTGAAAGTGACTGCCAGCTCCGTCCATTCCCACACTTGAGCAGCATTTGGCAAAGATAAAAAGGAATTATCAGTAAACTTTTTTTTTTGGGGGGGTGGGGGGAGGCCTGTGCACCTTTCATTCCCCCACCCCTTATTTTTTCACCAAATATCAACATTCTCTATGGAAAACAGTCACTTCCTTTCCCTCTGATTAAAATCAGCACTGAAGGAAGGGGGAGGAGTGGGGTGGAAAGGAGTAAAGAACCACCCAGTGCACTGAGGAAAACCCGAGAATGATCAATTAATCTTCTGTTTTCAATTTGTGAGCTGTGTTGTCTTGAGCTCCATAGTCTTTTATTTGTACAAATAAAATAAACAAATCAGACCTGATTGACCGTGCTGGAAAAAATAAAGATGGGGAAGAATTATCATCAGTAGAAAGTTTAGCAACGACAAGAAATCCTCGCAGCCATTAGAGAAGTTCCTGGGAAATCTGAGATATTCCAACCATTTTCTTGTACCCGGTGTTCTGATTCCAGCACGTCCTATGTACTATGGCTTTGATTACAAATGAATCAAGGCTCATCTTTTTCTTGGGCCATGGCAAGTGCATTCCCAGCATTTAAAAGAGAAGGGGGTTTACATGCCAAAATCATCTGTGATTTATTGCCTCATGGGCTCATCTGGATTTAATTTTTGAGTCTGGCACCAATTCCTTAATTGCTTTGGTCAGTTCATTCCATTTCTCAGTTCTGAAGCTCCTCATCTGCCAAACCAGAGGAATGATAAACACACAAGCACACCAGAAGCCCTGACAGTAACTTACTGGAGCCCCTGGGAAAACAGCGGGGACGTAAACCACGGTCTGAGAGAGCAATGGTGTTACCCTGCAGGATCTTGCCAAATTCCCATCCCTTCCACTCCAAGTCCTGGGACATTGTCAGGGACATAATGCATGCAGGCTCTGACACACTGAGGTGGGAATGTTTTGCAGCTTCTTGCTGCTCCTGACTTTAGTCCAGAGTATAGAAAAGGGAATTCCACTGTGTCACCACCTGCCTGTGATCTCCCCTCTAATAGCGCACCTGGCTTCAGGTAATTACTTTCTACCTGCTGATAATGCATATTTGCTGTGCCTGGGTTTGAACAGAGATGACAGTCATAACAGAAAGTACCATTATTATTTTCCTCATATTTTAGAAGTTTTCATAGGTGATTATAAACTGGCCTGTAATTTAAAATAAATGCAATTTATTTCATCTCATTTGATGTTCACTGCAAGTAAGTGGATAAAGGGAAAAGAAGAAACACAAACAGATACTGAGCTGCTTCTCTGGCTTGCCATCAACCAAAAAATTATTCCTCCAGCAGAAGGCCCACTGCTACTTATTTGCTTTCCAAGGAAGATCACAGGGCAGTGAATAAGGCAGGAGACAACTCTCCTTGCAGGAGACAATTTACCGCTACGTGTTTGACCAGACCAGAAACAGGCTTGCACTTCTACCTGATGTCCTGCAGAGTACGGTCTCTTCCAACCTTAACCGTCCTGTGAGGCTGTGAAAACGGTAGCAGAAATAACAGTAGAGCAAATGTCTCGAATCAGCTGAGAAAAGACACTAGCACTTGTCCCCCAGTTTCATCCTGACTTTTTAAAATTTTTTTAATGATTTTTTTCAATACTTCAAGTACTCAGTACAAAAGCGCATGGGACATTTTCCCACTGGCTTAGAGAAATAGAAGAACATGATGGCAGCATTACCAGGAAAAAAAATCAACAGCAGAGGCACCAGAAAGGTGGACAATGACACTAGCTTACAGATGGCATAACCTACATACAGATGGCTGTTCTGGTATCTTTGATAGAAACAAAACATCCTAATTTCTCTCAGCCATGAAACACGGTTTATCCTTGAGTAACATTTCCTGTGATCACACTTTCAAGTATAAATATTATTTTGAATGCTGATAGTGGGCAGAAGGAAAAATTCCTTTTACTCTGGAAGATAAGAAAATAAGCAAACATAACTCTTCTAATAGTTTTTTTCTTTACATGTCCTGGATTTGAAATAACGTAGCAGATGCTTTCTCTCAGTTACTCTTTATCAAGAATATTACATACAGATGTATTTTGGGAAGTTTATTTTTATTTCAATTAAAAACAAAAAAAAATGTTCCATGGGATGGGGAACACCTCTTTCAAAGCTTGATGTGCCAATATTTTAGTGGTCATGGGGGAATTTTAATATATGAATTCATAGCTAGAAAAGGAAAAAAGTCCCAACCTATATATTCTTTGTCTGAAAATGTGCAGAAGAATTCAGAAGTTATTTTCACAGCTTTAAACATAGCGAGAATCTCTGTTGACATCATGTGCCTGATTCCCAGGCTCCTTACTTCTACCCGCCTTGGGGTCATTTGCCTGGTGCAAGATGCTGTTGATCTCTCTGATGCATTCCTCTAAGGTTAAGATTATTCTCATAATTTGTGTTTCCCCAGACATCTCCTCCCTTTCCATTACGGAACATTGCCTGGATGGCTTTTGATGTTCCTGAATATTTGTCCGTGACTTTGGCATATCCAGGTCAGTGGAAGAAGCCAGGGAGTGGGAAACGCCGTATGTCCCCACCGCAGTCCTGCTGCCAGAGCCGGAGCAAGGCACGGAGCTCTGCAAGAGGTCTGTGCTCGCCGTGGGGAAAGAACCAGAGGTGCCCTGGGTAACTGTACAGGACCCGCAGAAGATGCCAGTGGTTCTGCAAAGCATCACATGTGTTGTCCTGCTGCTAGCTGGGTCAGATGGGTCCAGCTCTGCCTGGACATGTCGGATTTGCTGTACGCGTGCAATCCACGCATGCACATTCATTTCTGTCTGGCATGTCTTAGGTAGCCATGCCTGAGGTGCCAAGGCGCCATATCTCAAGTAAAAGCGACTGACCGGTGGGCACCTTAAATATCATGTCAAAACCCTAAAGGAAACGCGTGGCAGAGTCAGACGTAAGCTGCCCTCAACTTCTCACTTGCAACAGGTCACTCCTTGAGAGCACAGCGCCCGCCCGCCCGAGTGCTGGGGTCCTCGGGGTCTCTGTGGTCGGGGCGGACGTCTGTCCTACACACCCTGCGTTTCACGTGCCGTTGTCCACTTTTAGTATACAGATATTTGATCACTGGTTCGATTAAGTCTTAAAAAGTACTCATTTCTGGCAGCTTCTATTTAGAGACGCTCTCCAGAGTCACAGAAAAGAGTTGACCCTTTTTGGACTCTCCACATGAATAAAAGGAAGTTCATTTACAGTTATAACAAGGAAATGACCATTTTCTAGTATGACATGAAAATTTTTTTTTTTTCCTTATAAGACCATTTTAAAATGCGTATGTCCCAGGGTGTTCCGGTGGCCTCCTTCATGTGTGAAAACATCTGAGCGTAATAACTCAGTGTTCTTCAAGGAGTAGCTGTGCCACCTCAAGGAAATAATGTATTTTAAATATGCTCCAAAGATGGAAAGATCATTGCTAAATATGCATTCTTTAGGACTTCAGAGAAACAATATATGTTAAAATCTTGTTTCAATTTGTCTGAAAGATGATCTTTTTACTGAAAAGTTATCTTGTATTTTAATACGAGAAACTAGTGCTTGGCATTCCTTCTCACTACTCCTTTCTTACTTCAAGGATGTAAAACTGAATGTACTTATGACTAGTTTGTCTCCCCCCACACATTCACAATACAATTAATTCAGTGAAAAGCCTTGAACTTTCTTTTTTTTTTTTTTTTTTTTTAACACAAGGGAAGCAGAAAAAGCAAAGCAAAGCAAAGCATTGAATTCTCATCTCTCATCACACACTAGGAGGTAAATCCTGTCTCAGCACTGGCCAGCCTGCCCTGAACTTTGGTAGATAATTCTGGTAGTGGCACTCTGCACAAGCTTGCTTCCCTGCACAAAAAGAGCCGCTGCTTTTTATGCAGCTTGGCAAACTTTACTGAGAGGGCACCAGGGGAGAACAAACCACGGTTTTCATTAGCTCCCACCTTACAGCAGCCCAGGCCCATTCAGAGCTCTGCTAAGTCAACTAGAGGGCTTTTGATAGCAGAGAGCTTTGAATGCAAGTGCCCAGAGAGAAATCATATGTTGAATGAGAAAGAGATGGGGAGGGAGGATGAAAATAATTACTCTGGAAAGAAGTGCTGCTTGTTCTATGACATTTTCATGTGACTTTCTTCAGAGTGAGAAGCGAGCAGCTTGAGTTGTGCTCATTGTTTTGGTCAGCCTAGGCTCCTGCGCTGAGAAACTGCAGGAACTAACTTTCAGGAAACTGTGAACTTCATAATTTTATTAATTGCTTTAACATGTGTTTCTTTTACATGTCTGAAAGCAAATGCAATTGAAAGTTGCGGTTTCTGTGGCATTCCTGAAAATAAATATGACTAACACTGAGGACAAAACCTTAACGGAATATAGTGTGGAGGAGAAGCAGTTATACAAACAATAATTCTTTTAGACTGATTTACACATTTCTGAAAAATGTGTGAAAAATGATTATTACAAGTATACTTTGAAAGAAATTTTAGCATTTATTGGATGGATATTACACCCTTTAAAATACATGCTATAAATGCTTTGATGTTGTGAAGAAAGTTAATAGAGAGAAAATCACGGAGTTCTGTAGAACTTAAAACCCTCCTATAAAAAGTACTTTAAAAACTACATGGGAACACATTTCCCACTGACTTTCACCTGTGTGTCACATGCAGAAGATTTCTCAAAATCCAACACAGCCAAGAATAAGTCAGGACTTACCACAGAATGCTGTGCCTGGAAAATCTATATTACAGCCATTAAGGTTATTTCATACTTATCATATATAGATGCCTTATGGAAACTTTTACTTGCTTTGTCACTCATTCTCTCTGCTGTTTTCTCAGATTTTGTGAGCCTGTCTCTCTGTGCTTTTTCACAGGCAGAAAACAATTAAGGAAAACATCTTTCTTTTCTGATCTGTTCTCTAGTGAGAATTGTGGGTTAGTGAGTAGATACATGCTTGGAAACAAAGCAGAAGATTGCCTAACAACAGCATGCTTTCTTTAGAAAAATCTGTGCTTCCTGATTTGTCTGTATCAGAAATGTTGCAAAATAAGTCTTTTTTTTCTGATTCCACACTATTTCTGCTTTCTAACTGCTGTATCCCGGTCACTTCCTCAAACAGAGTGTAAACAATACACATTATAGAGATTTATATTAATTCATCAAATCACATTTAATATTTGCAAAAAACAGCTTCTGCACAGAGAATTAAATGGAACTCTGAATAAATATTCAAGCAAGACTTCAGATACTAATAGAAGAGTAGAAGTGTCACTGACTTGAAACTCAGTAGGCATGTGAATAAATTGTAACATGCAGCGACAGAAGTTACAGAAGAATTCCTTATGAACAGGGACTGTCTTGTTTGTATAACAGTCAGCATAGTCGAATATCACTTTTACTGGGACTTTTAAGCGCTTCAGCAACATCAGGGAGAATAATAAAAAGAATAACAAGAAGTATAATGTGGGCATCCTAAACCCGACAGTACCATGCAGCGATATTCAGCAGTGTTCATTCTTCTTTCAAATGGCAGTGCTTAGTAAATAAGGATGCAAGCTCCTCCTTCCGACTAAAAACAGGAGAAAGAAACTCCACAAATCATTGAGAATAAGAATGTTGTTATACTATGGGATATTTTAGCCATTAAATCATGAAAACACTTCTCTGACATAGAGAGAGTTGTTATTAAAGGAAAGAGGGAGTATTTTAACAGCAGAGTCTGACGTTTGCCGTCGGAGCAAGGCGACTGCTGTCAGCAGGAATTGATGGGCATTTCAGCCCCCAGCCGCAGCCCCCTCCCCGGGTGGAGGGCAGGCAGGCAGCCCCCCCAGCCCAAGTCTGGGGCTAGCTGCCTTAAGCCGACAGCACACCCGTAGCACGGCTGGAGAGCTTCAGTAAACGCGTGTTGGCAAAAAGGGACCGCTTTGCCGGTTCTTCATGTTGGGTCCCTGGGCGCAAACGATGTGGCAGCCCTGTGCCCGCGTGTGTATCCTTTCCGAGCGTATGGATTCCGGAATATAGTCCCAGCGAAGGGTTCACAATTGAAGCGTTCGCTGTTTCGTTATGATTAACAAGTCAGAGGCCATGTTTTTCATTACAGTGAGCAGTTCCTTATTCTGCTTTTCAGGGTGGAATTTCACATGTGCTCTTCTACGAGGTACCCACCCTGCCTCCCCTCATGCCGCTTCTTCTCCATTCCTGGCAAAACCATCCCTTTGCCTCCCTGGCATTGACAGGTGAACCATTTTCAAGGGTTAAACCTAACTGAACTAATTAAAAAAAAATAGGGGAGTGGGATCATTTTTTTTCTGACTGTGCTGTGCTTTGTGGGTCAGCTCACCGTGTGGTCAGCATGGACCAGAGCTGGTACAAGGGAAGAGGAACGGGCACACAGCCAAGGGCCTTGGTATGGGGAGAGAATGCTGTTTTGGTCGCACAACCTGTCAACTCAACCGTAATGTGAAACCTCACCTTGGCTTTAATGGTGCAACTTGGTAAATTGTGCAGCAGTATGAGACAAGGAGGCAGAACTCAACTTTCAGAAATGAAAGGATTCGCCTTCGAGGAAATTTCCAATACCTGCTGTTTGGCACTGAAGAAGAAATCCAAACTCCTGCAGTTCTGAATTTTTCCAGAACTATGGTTCACTGAGCTGTTTTGGAGTCAAGTGGTTTTTGTACGAGAACACAGTACCACCCACCATTGCTAAGGCAGCTTTAGTGTGGTCTGTCTTTCTTTAAATGATATCACTGCTTGGAAAACAGCAGGTATGTACAGTTCATAAATGTTATAAAGCTAAGAAAAAAACCCCACAAATATTGCAGCATTTTATAGAAATTGCAGAGCAATAACAGAGAAGACTTGAGACTCTATACTTGCATGTGACCAAGGGTAAACAGTTATCACTACTCAGAGCACCAAAGAAATGTGAATGTGCTTAGTCTGTACTAGTTAGCTTGATTTTTGCACCTTTCCTGCTTTTGAGGAACTGCTACTAGTTAGGACATTCAAGGGATTTATTTAATCAGAAGGAAGTTTGCTTTGCATGGGTGAAAATGCAGGTAACCTCTAATGCATATCAATGCAAAAAAACCTGACTCTTGTACAGCACTATTCCCAAGATCACTATTGACATCTGGAAATGTGATGGAGCAATAAGGCAAATTGTACCTTTAAATGAAGGCTGAAAGGAGACAATGCATCTGTTTATGTTGGAGCAGAAATCTAGCAGAGAAGTGTAGGTTGTAGATGTACTACATTTTAAAATTTATTTCTGATACTATAGATCATGAAAAACATTCAGGACAGGAAATCATCTTGCCCCAGACTCTGTGCTTTGATCCAGTTATGAACTTTACAACAAGATTAAAACCAAAGCTCTATGTGCTTCCAAACTCAACAATTCAAAATCTGGGTCTGCAGTCCAGTTTTTCAGTTTGATTACTTAGATTCAAGCCATCTTATTAAAGAATGTTTGAAACAGATCAGTATGAACCAAACCCTTAAACCTGTGCTTAGATGGAAGGTTTTTTAAGAGTTTGTACTCGGTATAAACTTTTGCCTCTTTTCTCCCCCTATTTATTGGCAAGGACAAACTCATTTGATTTCTGCAAATAAGGGTTCATTCGTAGCTCTTTACCTTGTGCCTACAACACATAGTATTTCAAGGCAGTCTCCCATCTATATGTTAGAGTGACCTGGGGGTGATTATAGCTTCCAGGTTTAGAGAAAATGAGGTGCACTCAACCTAATATGAGTAAACCTACTACAGCCTTTAATCATTTTTCGTGGAAAACACTGCATAGCCCCACAGGAGAACATTTCTCGAAGGCTGGATGAATGCCATTAGGCAAAAAGCCCTTCTAAAAGCTATCATATTTTTTTGTATAATCAAAAATAATACTCTTATGCAGTTACTGAGTATAATACTAGTGTGTAGGACCATGGTGGAATGAAAAAAACTCAGCTTCACCTGAATTTAAACACTGCCAAACAGTACATCACAACTAATTTATCCTGTGCTTCACTCACAACCAGTTAGCATCTCCTTTGTGCCTCATCACAGCACATGCCTCATTTGTATTTCCATCCACCTCACTGAGAAAGGCATGCCTCACATGTTGAGAAGCAACACTGTAAAATAAGTGTGCTCTTTACATACACTTAGCTTGACTGTTTCCACTCTTCTTGGCCATATCAGAGTTCTCTGGTTTAGATTAATTTCCCTAGTTACATATAGTATCTTGTAATTAAGTGTTTTAACTTTTTTGGCCTGAGAGTGAAATAAGAAAATTACTTATATCCCCATTCCAAATGTGTGGGTGGTGCAGGAAAAAATACCTCTATTTTCACTGGGACGTGCTTTGCCTTGCCCCAGACCCCTTTCTAATCAGCTTGTAAATGATTGATCTATGCAGGCAGCTGCAGTATGTTCACTAAGCAAAGGCATGTTAGAAGCTGGCATGGTGAGGAGACACACTGACCTGAATGAGTGGTCTAAAACTGGACTGAGTAAGATATTTCTACATCCTTACTTCTGAAACAGCCTTCTCCTGTAAGGAAGCACCTTTTGTGCATTGGTAACCCTGCAAAACTGGGCAGAAGCTAAATCAAAAAAATGACCAGGTTGTTCAGGGACAGTATAAAAAGAAAAAGTTAGCCAAAGAAAACTAATGTCACCCTGTAGTCTATATAAGCAGAACGTCTCGTCGTGGGAGGAACACTGAAGTCAGCATTTTGGTCTGAAATGCTGTGGAGGAACCTATCTCCGTTTATTGGCTACAGAGGGAGCGTAGGAAAACTACCTTCACTATCTTTTGGAAGTTGCCTTGAATTAATACTGCAATATGCATGTTTAGTTACTTTTTAGGCTCTTCTGAGTGGACTACTGAACCGTGCAGTAGTGTGCTGGTTTCCTGTATTGTGTTTGGGAGTATGCTGGGTGAACTAGGAAAAATGACACTAGGAAACTAGGAAAAAAAGGCGCTAGCTCCTCTAAAAAAAAGCATGATATTGGTAGTAACTTCCTTTTATAAAGGGGTGGAAGTTCTGATAGGAGCATCCTATAAGCCAGTCTCTACTCCAAAACACTTTATGTATCTCATGTTAAAGAGCCCTTAGGAAACCTCACCTTGGCTTTAATGGAGCTGGGAGATGAGATTTTTGTTTCTTCCAAGCAAGTTCTTCTAATTACTCAACTAGGGTGTCCTGCTTCAACTTGTGCTCTTTACTCCTGCCCTAATTACTTCAGAATTATTTTCTGCGCAGTGTAGGAACTTGAAAATATCTTTATATTCTGGTATCAAGCCAGAATACTCTAGTAGCTTGCATAGTGACCTGGAATATAGATGTAAATTCTCAAATGCAGAGGACAGCATTTAATCTGGATTTTTAAAAAACATAGGAGAGTGAACTGACCGCTAGATTACTCTATAAATGTATGAAGAAGCAGAGCTGTGAAGTGTTTCTTTCGTTGCACTTGTTTAAAAACAAAGTGCCTTCACAGTAACATTTGCTCAGGATCCTGTTCCTACAGATCCACATTAAATGTATATTGACAGTTTGTTCTGACTCTGTGAAAAGGGTTTCAACGATGGCCTGAAGAATGACTCTGCTTTGTCAGTTAATGCAAACAACAATTCATCAAAGAAATGTGCAGATCTGGTAGGACTGGATTGGATTAAAACCGTAATGAATTTTTGGAAAGCATCCTTGGATAATGCATTTTGGAAGGCCAAAGGAAAATGAGAATTATCTAGAGACTTCCAATTCTCACTAATTTACTTAAACCACATAAACATTCCTCCTTAACACTCATAATGAATTATTCCAAATTAAAGAGGTCATTTCACCTTTGAGATTGTCTGTGATTAAAAACCACAACAAAATACTTAACCAATCTATGCATCTAAGGGTAGTAGCAAACTACCCATAGATATTTATGCAATTTAGCTTATGCATTATTCAACATGTATTGGTTAGGGATTTGACTAAAAGAAAAAAAAAAGAAAACTAGAAATAAAGGTGGGTGATGAACAAAATATTACTAGATTATTAACCTCAGGGACTAAAAAATAACATTAATTTTACAGTAGGAATGAAAAAATCTACACACAGCCAATCTTGGTCTCACTGGAATACAGTGTCTCTGAGAGCTAAGGTTACCATATGTCTAGGCTTCCCTTGACACGTCCTTTTTTCCCACACAAAAAACTGTGAAGAAAAGTAGGATTGTGTCATTTCTAGATGAACAGAACATAACATATGTGCTGGAGCTCCTATTTCCTGGACATGAGCACATATATAGCATATGCAAATGTTACAGAAACATGGCAGCTGTATTATGACAGACATAATTGCAATTAGGATTCAATAGAATATTGAGGCACAGCCTTACCACCTTCGTCCCTTGCTTTTAGAAGTGGCAGTACCGTTGGGTGAGGTATCGCTTCCTCCTTCACCGTTCTGAGTAAGACCTCTGAGATACTGAAGGATAAATGGGGTGTCATTCTCCATTTTTAATCAGCTCCCCACCATTTTTGGACACTTACACTTCGTTTTTTAATTTAAAGACAAAAGTTTGAAACCCCAGAAATAGATAGGAACAGCCTGAAGAAATGGGATACATGTAGTGAAGCATCTACACATACACACACGCACAGTCTTTTTTTTAAAGGGGGGATCACTATGACACACAAAGTGTATCTTATGGGATATTTTGGTCTAGATGTGGCAGGGTGTAGGACTTCCACACTTTAAAAAAAGGGTGGGTCATGCAGTTAGAACTGTTGTCTGGGTAGAGAAATGACAGCTACCCTGGGCGAGCCCATCTTTAGGCTTCTTAAGGGCCCATGAAAGAAACGCGGTGGAAAATGCTTCCCTAAGGGATCCCAGCCAGGTCATCAGGAGCCCACTGCTCTTGCAAATGCTAGACGTCCTGAAAGCATGACTCTTTTTGAGGCCCCAGGTAGGCAAATAAACACCTGAGATGGGGCTCTTCCCACCCAAATATAGACACCTGCAGTGCAGTGTCTCTACGTGATGGAGAGGAATAAGCACGTGTGAGGCGGCAGGCGCTACAGCTGCCTGGTCTATATTTGAAGCCCAACTGTACGTGCATTGGAACAAGGGCCATAAATGCCTTCAGGGAAGACACGTCTCCTCATATGAACAAGCTGCGACACAGTTGG
The DNA here is from genome assembly GCF_000737465.1 of Haliaeetus leucocephalus. Taxonomy (NCBI): domain Eukaryota; kingdom Metazoa; phylum Chordata; class Aves; order Accipitriformes; family Accipitridae; genus Haliaeetus; species Haliaeetus leucocephalus. The sequence continues at coordinate 2,081,520 of NW_010972585.1, read as the reverse complement.
TAAGAATAAAAATAAAAGAAATCCCTCCCCGCAGGTGGGTAGAGAAAGGAGGCAAGGTAGATTCATTATGTAAGAGCTAAATTGCATTCAGAAAAGAAAGCAGGACAAACAAATCACAAAAGGAAGCAATTAGATTGAAAGAGAAGGCTAAATTGCCAAGGTGGCTGTTCAGAACCTATCCACAAATTACTCCTGAGTAAGCAGAGGCAGCGCCAGTCAGCTTATGTCAGGTAGGGACAGCACACGACAGTGATCCTGTGGATACTGCTAAAACCAAGAAGTCTTCAACTCAGAGGAGCAGACATATGCTTATGGTATGAATGCGCATATGGACAGTCTCTTGAAAGAAAGCGAAGCATTTCTTAGCAGACAAGATCCCTGATGCATCCAGTCTGGCATCTTGCCTCTGGCAATAAATTAGACTCAGCGTTTCAGAAACAGCTTCCAAAATCCTGTAGTGTATCTGACCATTTATGTAATGTGAAATATAAGTAAGCAAAAGGGAAATTCCTTCGTGATCTTTTTGTCAATCATACATCCTGGATCATTGGATTTTTATTGCCCTTAGCACGAATAACCACTAATGTTGTTACTGGCAATAAAATTAGTCCACACTTAAAAAAATAAAGTTATTGCAGTTAACTCTGACCAAATGGTGCCTACAGTCCAATATCTCGTTTTATTTATTCTACCTTTATCTGACATTAAAAAAAGAAACACACTTCTGTAATATAAAAAATGAGAGGTAGGGAAAAGTCACTTAAAGAAAATTTACTTTTATCTCAGGTTGTATAGTCAATGTGACCTCAGACGTTGTATGGAGCAGATTCACAGACAAAAAGAAACATTTCTTCAAACATCACTTCTTTTTGCCTGTATTCTGATGCAGGTAAAAAAAGGGCTGGGTCGGCTTTTTACATCATTCATAATTATCATACATTAATCCTTTTGAACTAAGATTTTTAGCTGATCCATTGCTACAAGTACCACAGAGCAGAAAGAATAAGGGGAAGGTAACAAGCTCCAAGGCCAAAATAAAGACTGAATTTGCTCTGAAAGATCTCTTTGTAATTCCCTCACAAACAAAAACTCCTGCTGTAAAAAGATACGTTATCAGTAAATAAAATACAGAACAATTGCCACTCTGTAATGACGAAGTCCTTTTTTTTGTTGTTCCTGACAGAAAAGCACTCATTTGTCTTCCCACATCTGATACAAAAGCCAGGCACTACTCTTTCTAATTTAGCTACACTTCCAGTGGGAAAAGAGGCCATTCACTAATTCTACTGCACCAACGTGCTACATATATAATATCCATGTCACAGACACAATAATCCCTGTACCAAACCAAGTGAATACAGCTAAAGTGTCTTCAGTGCCTTCAGAAATTCAGTGAACTACTGAAAAGACATTGTATTGTGGAAAGCACCATATAATGCACAGTACTGTGTATTTATTGTACAGTTAAGTAAAGGTGGGCAACTAGCAACTGCCTGGTCAAACCGACAATTCAAGTTTTCAAGAAAAGTAAAAACTGAAAAATTTCATGTCAGCCCACAATAAGGTTTCAGTTTGGGATTTTATTTTGGTCCTTTTTCTTGTCCCTTTCCTAAGTAGCACAGGTTGGTTTTCAATGAAAAGGAAAGATAAGTCAAAATCAGTACTTGCGAAATTGCGTATTGAAACTAAGGGTGACAGCATTTCCGAAATAAAATTGTTTGTTAACCTGTCAAGAAAGTTTCAACACTGTTAATGTCCTTGTTTTCTTTTTCTCCTACTGCTAGAATTACCTATTAATTTGTCTTTTAAATATTATCCTTAACCAAAATTTCATTTTCAATTATTTTTTGCTTAGCCAAAAAGTTACCTAACTGTGCAACTAAAACACCATGCTTCCAGTCAGGTCTGAATTTAAGTATTTTTTCCCCACATACTAAACAGGAAATTTCATGCAACAAAAATGACATACTTGTACTCTGAGGTGCACATAGTTTGTTTTAATTGCTACCTATCACCTGGAAAAAACAATTAATGATAGAGTATTGGAATTTGTGTGAGTGAAGTTGAGGAAAAGGATGTTACTGTATCAGACAAAATGGACAGAAGTCTTTAATAGTATTCTATCAATCTGCTGGTAGATCAAGAAAATCATTTTACAGACTAATCCCATGTTGCATCTTTTGTAAAGAAATTCTCTTGTGTCTTTAGACATATTTATAAGCTTTGTTTGGCACACCTCTGTCAGCAATATTCTGTGTTAGCAAGGTGGCAGAAAGATGTGACAGGTGATGAGATGAATAAGAAAGGCAAAAGCAAGAACTTTTAAAAAGCCAGATTGCCTTTACCCACAACTTTTAGCTAAAGTGATTCGGGATACAGATCTAAACCCATTCTTCATACATATTTTGCAATTCCAGAATAATGAAGAAATCCTGCACAAATGGGAACATTTGATTATCAGCCATTTATTCACCTTTCAATTTTGATAGCTTGGATGAAATAAAATCCTTTGTCCAGCATAACCAGGCTGTGGCAGTTGATTTTGTGGACTCCAGTATCCCCACCCTGTCCATCAACAGCGTGGTTCATAGTCTGTTTTCTCTTCTATTCCAATTCTACAGCAACAGGTATGGCCTAATTCTGGGAAGACATGAGGGGATATGAAGTTTGCCAACAAACTTCTGGAAGGCTAAAAGGTAATGGAGAAGACACGGAATGTGAAAATCATTGTGTTGATTTAATATTGAGGAGCAATATGTAACCAGAACATGTTGTTCAAATACAGCATTGGGGCGAGGCATTTAACATTCTTTGCAAAGGTTCTGGGGAGGAGAAAATTTTTTTCAGAATAAAAGTATGACAATAAGCTATTCTCTCTGCTAGGCTTTTTTAGCTTAAAAAAAAAAAAATAAAAATCCAGGAGGGTTTAGTCGGAGAAGACTTTCCATATGATTTATGTGAGCTGAAGAGCTCAATACAAGTTACGTTGAACTGGATTCTTCAATCTGTCAATGCCACTATCAGTGACTATGCAGCACTCCCTCTGTTCTCGGTGCAGTGGACTATGATATTTTATTTCATACATCGTTTCATATTCTGAAATGTATAATTGTACATCATACATCCAGCAAATTGCCCTGCACGGCACTGAACATGTGGTCTGATCTCGCATTGTAAGATTGCCCAGCAAGGTAAGTAAAAAAGAACAGTTTGGGAAAAACTAGGTAGTCTCACTTCATTGCCCTGCTCATAACAGGGAAAAAGGTTTACAATCTACTACCCTTTTGTTCTGGTCTCTGAACACTTACTTCCATGCTCAGCAGTCCCCAAAGTTCAGTGAAGCAGCGGTGCTTGTGCTGATTTCATTTGATTCCTTCTGCAAGATTACCTTAGCACATCTGGTAAAAATTAGATAAACAGATTAGTTACAGTTCTGTTCTCAGTTAATTTCTTGAAGCTGCTGCCCTCACTTGTCTATTGCAGAGGAAAGGCATAAATTTCTGGTCGGAATAGAGGTTCTCATTACTGGCCCCAGTTAGGGACTGCGCAGCCAGTGTCAAGTCTAATAGGATTTCAGGAGCTCCAGGTCCATAATTTGTGACAACGGTGGTGCTGCTGCTGCTGCACCTCAGCTGAGAGCACTGCTTGTCCAATAAAGAGAGGCTCTCTAATCCACGGAAATATGTCACACTCTTGCAGTTTTAATGAAACTGTAATCAGCCTAACCCCAGCTATATTTCCCCTTTATTATGCTATGTAAAATTATTTGGTGGTCTATAAAGCAGACAAAGGACTTCTTAAAATGCTCAGGCAGGAGTATCTGCCTGGGTTTTAACCCTTTAATGCTGTCTTTTCCCCCCCTTACTCTGAGACACCTGATAGCTACAGCAGGGCTGCTTTAGGAGAGCAGATAGAAACATAAACACGCTATTTTCTTTGACACCTCACAGCTGGCAGGCTGCACTCGATGGGAACGGGCAGGCATTACTGTCCCCGTGCCTAACGGATGACAGACACCGCCAAGCAGCGAGTACCTGTGGCGGAGCTGAAGAGGGATGCTCCGCACTCCTGAGGCTGTGCTACACCCGGCTTCACGTAAGGACAGGACACCACTGGGTTTTGGCAGCTGGGAAAAAGGAATGTCAAGAGTGGCAAGAAAAGCTTTAAACATCCAGCCTGCCTGGAAGGCAGGTGTTTTTGAGGGTGCAACGCCGATGATGAGTGAAGGCGTTACCTGGAGCAAAGCCTTCTGTCACTCCCTTTGCTGCAGACCTTAAGGTGGGAGCAGTCAGAGCTCCTGCTGCATGCGGAGGCAGCCTGTCTTTCAGGAGAGACTGCTCCTCGGAGTACTCGGGCAGCACTTTCTGCCCCAATAACTTTTAGGTTTCACTTAAATCCGTCATCCTTGTCTCTTGGGACCTCAGCGGGCTGGAGTCGGATTCACTTTCTGTTTATGACATTCAACTGCTAGGCTAAATATATATATATGTATATACACACACACACTTATACATATCTAACAGTTGTGTTCAATTTCCCTAAATATAAGGTGCAGTTTCTGAGGATATGTGTACGAAACATGAGGATATACTAGGTCTCACAGTTGGTTTCCTTGATTTTCACTTAATAAAGAAAGCTTTGTTTATGATTTCAGCTATGAACTGTCTGTTACCAAACCAGCAATGTCCTGCCTGAGTTTGCACAGAGCCTGAAATCAGAACCGAGTTCTGCTCACCTCCTGTAGAGGCCCCTCATGGAGTACCGTGAGAATAAGAAATGTATAGCCAGAAGAGAAGACAATTCATCATGACTGCATTTGAGTTGAAAAAACAAAAGAAAAAAGACCTAGTCTGGAATGCTAAATATTAAGGCCAAGGAGGGTGCAGTTAACAGGATTTGAAGCTGGGGCTTCAATTTCAAAACGATGGCAAGTGAGAGCTTAAATGAAGATGATCAAGAGCTGTCAGGAAAGGGCCAGTTCCCTCCAGGAGGAAATGATAGCACCTCCTAGGCCTACAGTGCTGCCTGGCTGTCACAGCGGAGAATTTGGCCTGTAGTCCTACAGAATGGGAATCCAGAAAAGAGCAAAGGTAAGACTTCTGAGACCCTGTATAAAACTCCCTGTTCTTAGGAGTTTTACTTACAAAAAGCATTACAATGCCAATTATTACACCTATTTCTGTTTACCCAATCTATGTAAGCAAAGCAAATGAGGCACATTTTGGGTGCTGAACTTTCCCCCATATTTTCCTATTTGAACCATTGTATACTTGTACATATACTTTCTCTATCTAGTGATAGTACAAATATATAGATATATACATACACATGTGTATATATGTATATATGCAAGACTAGATGGGTGCTGACTTAAACAAAATGCAAATAGATGCTTAGGCTCTTTGCTGCTGCATTTTCCCTTTTCATTTCCGAATGATGAGTTGCACTTCAGAGCATCATATTAATGTATACTGGAAAAGCACTAAAGCATTGCACTGTAAGTTAATAATAATCATCACTAGTTTCTGGTTCCCTTAGACGGCTAATATTATTTTCTGATTTCAGAAAATATTCTGATTCATAAGGAGAGCTCTTAACACTCTTAGGATTCAGATAGAAATGAATACAGCCATTTAATTAATTACTTTTTTTACGAAGCACCAAGATTTCATACTTTCTGTGCTACAGCTGACTTTAGTTCTCTTAAAATGTACCATGCCATTTAATCAGATATTGGCTGGGAGTCATCCCACCTACGGCTATCAGAAACACTTTGAAACTGAACTGTTTTGCAGCTGCAAACTGTGGACAGTGAATAAACCTCTACTGAAGGAGTGATCCCCATTGCAACATCTTTTCTGGACTTTCTACATCTGTCTGACCATTTCTGTTCCTGTGTCAAAACTGATCACAGTATTGCCATCTGAAGGTCACATGGCTGTGTCTGAGTTAAATAAACAGCACATTTTCTGCCTTTACATAAACATCTCATCCCCACCGAGATGAATGTTGTAGTGTCTGTGCTGCAGCTCAGCTGATCTGCCTCCATTCCAGGGCAGGAAATGCGAGCAAGGAGAGAGAAAGTAACATAATCATTTATTCACCTCCCCATAAGTTCTTTGTCTCAAAATAAATAATGATATTTGACCTTTCTCTGAGACAACATGGAAATTAAGACACATGACAATCTTTCTCGTGCCTTCTCCTTGAGGCGACCGCAACCACCTCTCACAATAAGCTGTAACTCCCTTTTCCCTAGATAAAAAGCCAGCCATAAAAGTAATAAACCTTTCAACGCAGCTCACGGAGTAGTTGACCCAGACATCTAGCTAATTAAGGACTTTCCCCCCGCCCCGTTTCTTCTTATTCTTGGGCCAGGGGGAGAGTTTATACCCCTGTTCCAGGAGGGAGCGTGGAAATCTGGGGGGGGAGAATGGCTTCTGTGCTCTGAGGAGGTGGGAAGGCACGGACGGGGAAGGAGCAGCCTCCCTGGCTGCCGGGCTGTCGGCTGGGCTCTGCCTGCACCCGGGCACACGCCGTCACCCTGCGCCAGGCTCTGGCAAGGCAGCCATGAATCCAGCTCGGGAGACCAGGGAGGGCTCTGCGTGCGAAACTGTGAGAGCAAAACGCTGAGTTTTGGGGGTGTAACATTAGGCCCACAGATAGTGCATTATATATATATATACAGATAGGGCATGTATAGTGTGCAGCCTTGATGTGGTTGTAGACACTTGCTCTTCCAGGATCCTCTCCAGCTGAGATTTACATCAGGTCTCGAGAAAGACAGAGAGTTGTAGCCATTTGCAGGCAACTGCTCAGCTGTATCACAGGCTATCTCTTGTTGAAAAGCAGGGGAAATCGGAGTGTTAGACTGTACCAATTCAGTCTGTTGACAGCTGAGGAAAGGACCCTTCCATTTTACAAAGACAGTGCTAATTAAAGCAAAGCAGGAAGAGAGCAAAGGGAGGATGTACTCAGAGTGCCACTGTACTGGAGATGTTACGATTTGAAAAATCCAAACTGTCCAGGAGCAAAAAAAACCCTAGAAAATGAGAGTGTATAATCTGAGGAAAAAAAGAAATCTGCTTTCGTAGATAAGACCCAGAAAATCTTTTCTAAGGTAGAAAAGACAAGATTTTAAAATAAACAGCCCTGCTCCCTGCTCTCCGTACCAGTTCAGCATGTTGGATGGCATGCTGTCTTCCTCACCTGTCTGCCATTTGATATGCTGACCACTGACTCACAAATATATGGTGTTGGTTTGTTCGTGTTTGTTGCCTTGTTTGCTTCACAAGCCCTTGATGTAAATCCAATAATTCCACAGTTACAGGGAAGATAATGTTAATGCAAAAGACAGATTCCTACCAGTATGAGCTGATGCTGCTTCAGAGCAAGCCCTGTGTTTACTGGGTATAGCTACTAACAAATCATTCTGTATCAGTGTCCTTTTCCCCAGTACAAGCTATTGGGGCAGCCATGTGGCATCTGTAATTCCAGTTCAGTGCAGGTCCACCAGAGAAGGGTTTGACCAATTGTGTACATATTCCTTCAACGGCATTCACTACAAATGTCTGTGGAAACTATTTTAATCACCCTATCAAGTTAAGACTACTGGCAATTCATTTAAAGAAAGGAAATACCATGTACAAAATATATTGGGTGAAGTTTTCTGGCTTGTGTTTTTCAAGGAGTAAATTCTGGCCTTTAAAGTCTGTGACTGCAAGAAGATGGAATGATTCTCCTTCACGACAGCACACATGTGTTCCTAAAATCATCACAAATGCCTGGCTTTTATATTTACAATTTCCTGAGAACTTGTTGTTCAGTAGTGGAATCTCTGCAGATAGCCTTAAAGTGAATACAATTCATTTCTACTTTAGGGCTTATCAGATAGTCTTTTAAAGAACTTTCTGTTTCTCATCGTGCACAGCTTCCACTCACGGGATCTCACAGGCTTCACAGCAGGGCTCTGGAATTTTTAAAAGGAAGATAAAACAAGAAAACAACAGCACCAACAAATCCTGGCATTTCTTCCTTAATGAAATATTGACTGTAAATCTGAAACTGTGGTACATCTGACTCCATAGAAGAGAGCTGAACTTCCAGACTATTTTTATTTCTGGGATAAAGGTTCTGACCCCTTGAGGTGCTGGTGTTTTCAAGGGACACAAAGTTTTACCACACTCTGTAGAAGCTGAGAGTAGTTGATGACTTTGCAGTTTGAAATATTGAGCTGGAAGAAAAAAGCTGTACTGAAGAGTTGAAGACAAGATGGTAGAGTGGGTTTCTTATATGCTGAGTTTTATTTGGAAGTTGAAGTTAACTTTGGCTTGGTTCACTCTGTTAACTTTCTATGTCATATATGTGTGTGGTCCCTCAGTTCGCTAGTAAACTACCTTTCTTCTTTGAATTGGCATCCTCTCCAGCCCACTATTAACAACTTCAAATGGGGTAAGAAATCACTTCTGCTTGTTTTGCAGAGGTACGGTTTTCATCGGTAGATACCGAATACTTCAATCCAACAGTCTTCTTGGAGAGCTCTTGTCAAGATGGGAACTCAGGTTCAAATGCTTCTTGAAAAATATGACAGCTGCCACAAAACAGCATGATCTATCATGACAGGAAGGTGAGATGATAATTGACTGTCACTGAGGGGCATGCCACTTCTTCATCTATGACCACCATGCGGGAAAATTATTAATGTAAGGCATTCTTTAACATAAATTTTGGAAGACTGAAATGGCAACAGCAACGCACAGTACAGAGTTACTCAGTGACTGGCCGTTCCACTGCTCCTGCGCAAACCTGAGAGCTGCCATACACTCAGGACAGCTAGGTCCCTGGAAATGGCTTTGACCTTTGGGATGCACAGACATCTCTAATAAAAAATTTACAACAGCCTTAAGCACCGAAGCACTATCTGGCACTCTGCCATTTTATTTTGGTTGTGAATGTCTTCTGTGCTGATGCCAGTTAGACATTTTTCTGGAGAGAACAGCAAGTTTGTTATTGCACATTTCACTCCTGTACAGGATGTCACATGTTCCAGCAATTTTGCTCAGGCCATTTTTTATTCCTCTTTCCTACACAAATGAAGGAGCAGGGTTTTTCCCCCATTATAAGAAATGTTCAAGACAGTCCTGCCATGCGGATCTCTCAACCCTCCCTTCCGCCCAGTTGCAATAAGAATGAAATGCCAGGGTAGGTGGCAGAACATGAATCAGTAAAAACTGTGAGGAGGCAGAGTAGGTTTTTCTATGCTATTGCAAACCACTGGAGAACAAGCTGGATCCCTGTTCCATCTATCCATCTACCTGGAGAATGCATATCTTGCCAAGCCATAAGCATAAAGCTAATCAGCTCTGAAACTAGGCAGTAAAATATTTGAAGCTTCAAATATATTAATGAGATTATGATCAGGGAGGGAATCTATTTTGCTAAAGCCCCCTTTTCCTTCTGTTTATGCTTCATTAATGTCCTATGTTCTTCTCTTCCAAAATCTTTTCATTTTCTTGAAAATGTCCAGTCTGGGACAAATCCATTAGAAAAAAAAAAAAATCTTAATTGTGAATTTCATCATTTTTATGGCTAGATAGGTGCTTGTTGATGGAAATACTGAAATTTCACTCTCGAATAAAGGCCTGAATTCTGGCAAGTATAACATTTTTGTCTGTTAGCACTGACAAGGCTGAACTTGGCAGGCTTGCAGAGCTCCAACTCAACACGTGAGCATATTCTGGCACGTATGGAGGTGAGAGACTGAATCCTCGCAGGCTAAATATCCTGTTTTAACTGTGAGAAGAGGGAAGGGGAGTGAAGGGAAGGGAAGATTCATTCACATTCATATGGCATAGCACTTGCCCTAGGACCCATGCAGTGCTGCTTTTGCCCTGGGACAGTGTGGATAATCAAAGGACTAGGATCCTAACACAAAACAGAGAGAGACAAAATGACAGTGTGGACAGCACCAGAATTGGCCAAAGGTGCTTGTTGAATCTGCCTCTACTGGCTGGTCATCAAAAATTAACGTGACTGGCAATCATAAGGCATAATTGGGATTTGAGTGCTTCCAGAGTCACTGGGGGTGGCTGTCTGAGGCTGACGGAAAGAAAGGTGATCTGGGTGGCTGCTATGTTACAGATGCCACCCAGCACACTGGGTTTTGGCTGCTTTTGCAGCTGTTTCTCCTGTCTGGCCTCTCTCCTTCCCTTTCATATAAAATTAAGAGTATGCTGTAGCTAACACCTTCTGCATATTAACAGGTAAAATCTGACAGGGAGCACAAATTCTTACCATGTCAGAGGGTTGTGTTGTAATTTTGTGGTCAAAAGCCACAGACGTCTATACCAGAGTGAAGCTAAATCAGAAATGCATGTGACGTTTTTAAATACTTTGTTTCCCTTGATCTTGTTTTTCACATCTCACCATATCTAAATACAACTTTTTTTTTTTTTTCCACCTTTTCCACAGAATCTTGTTTATTAAAGTATGAAGTAAAATGTTTTCAAGAACAGAGGAACTTAAGAAATCTCCTCTGGAGCTGATCCCTGTATGTCTAGCACAATACTTCGTCTCCAGCAGTGGCCATAGGAGCTGTTGTTGAGGAGACCATGGAGCTTCCTGCAGTTCGCTGCCTGACACTCTCTCAGCATCCATGCCTGCTGTGTCAAGGATTGTATGCCCATCCTTTCAATTACCATGCTTGAAGGCATCTGTCTGAACGTGCTGGTCGTGCCTGCCTCCCTCAGCTCCCTGTGGCGGACCTCACTCTCCAGAGGTTCCCAACCCATACTGGGAAGAGGTACTGCTTTTACTTCTTCTCCCAACTCCCTTGTGCTGTGAGAGCTCCTACCAGATTTTTTTATCGTGAGGCTTGCCCACCACCTCCACAGTTTCAAAACATTTGTCATATCCTCCCTCATCTCCAAACCTGAAAAATCCGTTTACCTTTGGAAAAAAACAACAACAACCCCTCCCTCAAAAAAAGAAAAATCCAAGGCCCAAACCCAACCCAAGCTCCCTAACAAAGAACAGGAACAATAGTCTTTTACATCTGTTCTAAGTGGCACTTATCTCACAGTGGTTTTACAAATGTGCAATTTCCTTGATTTCATATAACAGCTGCTGGTTTTCTCTCATCTAAAAGACAGAATACTCAGAGCTATTATTTTCACTAAGATAATTAACTAAATAGTTATATATGTAATTCAGCAGCAATTTTAATATCTTCTAGAAATATATAGTATCTCTTCGGGCATTCTCTTCATTTCATCCTAAAAAGTTAATAGTGTCATGTTACACTAGGAAAAATATGGTGCAATTATTGACAAAGACTTCATAAGAGAAGATGATAACAATAATACCCGGGGGAAATTTCTGTTTCTCTAAGCACAGAGTCATAAAACAATAAAATCAATATGATATTCACTGGAACAAAATAGAAAAATTTTTTACAACAGAGTCTGATCCTCATCAGTGTTTCCTTCCTTTTGTTTAAGATGGAAGTATGCTTAGGGGAAAAGCTGGATAAGATACTGGCTCTGGCCAAAATGTGTGTAAAAAAAGACTTCTAATCAGCTACAGATTTTCTACTTCATTCCCTGGAGCCGAGTGGGGGATTATAGATTGAGCCTGTTGTGTCCCTATAGCTTCACGAAGAAGAATCTTTCCCCTTAGTCTCAGTGTAGCTTTCCAACACAGATATGTATGAGTTATATATGGGAAGGGTGGAAGTACAGATGCTTTTGCAGCTCAACAAATGTTAGGGGGAGAGTTACCACTTGGACTGATTCAGCATTTAAAGTCTTCACAGTTAAGTAATCCTCAGAAAAGCTTGCGAAGGAGGGAGTTAAGTTTTGCAATATTCACTTTACAGATGGAGAAACTCAGGACATCATAGTAATCAAGGAAATCACTGCAGAGTAAGCTTGGCTTAAATTACACCATGCTCTACTACTTGATAATTTCTGGACATCAGGCAAAAATTTTGAAGACACTTAGCTGCACAATTCATTAGGAACTTCAGTCTCACTTTAGCAAATGGCTTTTTCTGTTTTACAGACACTCTCCAATTTGTAATTTCAGTAAAAGCTAGGCAGTCACCTCTTTTTAAAATTTTAACACAGCTTGTTTGTGCACCGTTGTACATATTACTGTTTCCTCTTCTGCATATTTAGCAATAAAATTCCTTCATGTACAGTATATGGCTCGTCAGAGGACTGAGAAATCTGTGGCAGAGGCAGGAGTAGAATACAGAATTTAGTGTCTAGTCCACCCTTCATGCAATCACCTCCTGCATGTATTGCACCTATGTTCAGTTGTATTAGTATTAATCATCAATTTAGAATGCAATAGGTGAAGGAAAGTGTGATGAATGTTTATGGCACATGACAGGTTATCTTTTAACTTACTCTCTGCAAAACAGTAGGGCAGTCATATTTCTCATTTCATTCTTTGCGTTAGTCATTAATTGAACAGACCACTAAATAACAAGTTGGGAACATTAACGGTTTCAATGTTAACTGCCTTTTCCAGAAAGCAAGCATATTCCTGCTCTTTTTTCCTGTGTTTTGCACATATAAAAGATATTTTTCTCAGCTACTGTTCAATCAAGGGAGTCTCATTTTGCTTTTTTCAGAAGTGTACTCCTTTAAAAATTACCCTTTCAAGTGGGCTCCTGTCCATTGGCCCATTTGGAACCAGCTGAGGCAATGGATTATCTGCTGCCATAGATTAATGTTTGTGGTTGTTCCCCCCACCGCTTTCCCAACAGCTTCTCAAGACAGTAGCTAAATAGTTATTAACTATTCATGAGTTACTCAACTGACCTACTTCTAATCTTTATGTCTTGTATCAGGCACAGCTTCAACATGGAGGGGCAAGAGGCTGTAGTGAGCAGTCCAGTTCCACTGCTAATTATAATGCTGCTTGTAGTAGATTTCATGTTTTTATTTCAAGCCCGCCTTGCCATCACACCTAATTGAAAGAGGCATGTGTTAGGCCACATGTTTCAAAGATGGACATTAAATGCAGGAGAGCTCAAAATGATTAATTAACAGTTCAAAGGGAAAGGGAAACAGGAGGGAAAAGGTGCTTACTGGAAAAATTCAGGGGCCAGACACTAACACAGTCTGGAGCTCTTAGAGTAATAACTCAACAGCATTGTCATTGTGAGATTATTTTTATCTGATGAATTTATTTGCTCTCCAACTTGGAATCATGTTGGGAATTATCAATCTTTAGTTCACTCATTTTCCCTTTGAAAGCTGCCATTCTTTCTGTATAGGGGTGGATTAGAAATAATCAAACAAGAGCAAGATCTGAACTTCTGACCTTTTGATGGCTGCATGCCAGTCAGGCTTTTCTGCTTCCACTTTCTCCCTCAGACTAGTTGGCAATCTTTTTTTTTATTATTTTTTTTTTTTTTTAACCAGTCTTTCAACAGATGAGCTTGCAGAAGAAAAATGTTGCCATAATGGCATTTTAAAAATACCGCTGGCAATTGCTGATATGACAGTACGTCTTTTCCTTCTCCTTCCCAGATGGGCAGAAACTTGCCACTTTTTTTTGCCTAAAAGTTTCCTAACACATGATGCTGACACACATCACTTTTTTTTTTTTTGCAAAGAACATGCTGAATCTCTTATTTTTAACCTTTTTCCTATTCTGAAATAAAAATAAAAGCAAATGACAATCTGCAGTTGTTGCTCTTCCTATAATACATGACTTGCTCAGATTTTCCCTTTACATGAGTTTAAGTCCAAGGATGCTGGCACTGAATTAGTAAATGTCCCTGCATCTGTAGCAATGCTGATTTTCCCTCCCAGAATACTCTAACCCACCGTGCTGACTTATGAGGTCAGTCTTCTATGTGGTGGAAAAAGCTATGTTTCAAATGCTTTAGGGCAAGGAAGGAAATGAAAAGAGATATTCCACTTTCACTACAAGTGACCCAATAACTAGGCTATTGCCCAAGCCATAAACACTTTTTCCGTAGCAACCATTTTCAGAAAGCATGTGCTTTCTGACTGCTCCGTCTGGCACCACACTGCAGGAGTAGATCCTATGCCAGGGGTCTTCTTGTAGAAGAACTCACCTGATGGTTTGTCTACCTAATACCTGCCAGGAGGAAGGAATTCAGATGCAGTCCTTTCTAAGGTTTCCTGTTGGCTTCCTTAGCATATAAGCTTTCATGTATACCAAATTTCTCCAGCTTTCTGGAAAGACCTACGGGCTTTAAACCACTGTGATGGGGTCAGGTGTTTCACTTTTATGATCCTTGACAACTAGCTAAGCATTGCAGATTTTTTTTCATGTGGCATGGGTTCCTAAGTGCTGTTATCACAGGAAAACTATTGTATGTCATTTAGGCATACAACATTGCTTCAATTTTAGTGATGTCATAAGCATTTTGCTTTATAAATACCAGGCTTCTTGTGCAAGACTTCACATTTTCTGTAATTTGGGCTCCTGTAAGGCATCTCAAATGGGGTTCCTGCATTAAGTCCTAAAAATAGCCACTAACAGTTATTAATTTAAAACCTGAGGAACGAACTTCAGGCATTTATTGGAGAGCATTTGGTAAATTAGTTGCCTGTTGGATTTACTGTTACTATAATAATCACAAATATGAATGAAGATATTGAGTGTTAAACTGACTGAGCTGGAAAGCTGGCCACTTAGGGTTAGTGTGAGGTTACTTCTGTCTCCTCCCGTGGGCAATCTGTAGCTGAAGCTAAGAGGAGTCTAAGGGGGAATTTCAAAGGAAGAAAACATCACTCAGGAGATACTGATTAGAGTGACTAATTTGTCAACAATATTTTGATTAAATACATTTTCCAATTTACTTCTTTATAAACTGTCAATAAAGTGAAATTCTTCTACTGATTTGTTCAAAATGCCTTGATATTTCCTCAGAGATTCCCTTTCGGTCTGTATTTCTTTCATGCTAAGCTTACCATTCACTTCCTACCATCCAAAACCTATGATGCATTGTTAGCCATAGCTTCACAGAACTGTTCCTGCCTTGTGTCAGATATTTCATGGGCATAACATCTGACAGAGGAATCCTGAAAACAGAACAAAACTTAATCTGTTTTCTCCAGTTCCATTCCTAAAGGTCAGGGATCGGGAAGAGGCATTATCATGTGTATATCCCACTGTTTAGTTTTAAAGTTTATGTAGCTACAAACAACAACAATACACTTTCATTGTGCAAAGAGGTGAAAAAAATCAAATGAGCTGTCTGGCCAAGTTTAATTAAGTCCCCAATTTGAATAGTGCTTTCAAAAAATGTGTGAGGTTAGCACTCTTTTTTTTCACAGATACTAAGCTTGTTTGCTAGACTTGCTGCGGAAAGTGGGCAAAAACCACCCCTATGTGGATGAATGTGAAGCAAATGCATTAAAACAACTGGAACAGCTCTCTGTGGAAAATGCATTGCTCAGCAATAAGGATAATTCATTAATATTTCCAAGCTAGGAAGAGTTGGAGAAGAACCCACTTGGAAGAAAACCAAGCTAGAATACGCCCAATTACTGGGCCTTAAATGCTTCCAAGATTTTTTAGAAGGTTGCGCCGGTTCATGCCGACAAGTGTTCCCTTTTGGCATCCCAGCCCTTCCCGGGCATACCAGCAGCGCATGTGCAACAGCCTAACCTCATCAGCGGAGGGCACCAGTCCAGCCTGCTCCTGGCAGCTCTGCTTCCCAATTGTCTTCATTATTTATTATTCGCTCAAGATACAGCTCGCATAGAGGCGTCGGTAATGTTCATGCAGCTATCTGAACTGACTTTGAAAAAAAGTTGTCCGGTGAGCTACAGGGGAAAGAGAGGGATTAAGGACAATGAAATCACACTGTTTCATAAACACGTTGTCATTACCTTTAACTTAGTGCAGTAAATTGTGGCAATGTGTTATAGTGAGACATTTCATTCCTATTACGGCATGTACAGCATGTAGTAGGAATTTGATATCCAAACCAGACACATGAAAGTTGGCTTGAAACATCACTGTCTTAAAATGAATAGTATTCTTTGTACAGTGAGATGAATCTAACTCTATAGTGAGCAATAGTGTGATGGAGAGACACCAGCTCCGGCTGATAAACATGAACCTGGTTTTATCACCAGATATTTGCACAGACAGATTAGAGTCAGATCACCAGTTATACTGTCAATACTTAAGGGCCAGTTTCAGAAACAACGTTGTCAGAGATGTGCCAATTGCCCTTTACTGACATCGTGGCTGTCCACTGTCCGTCCACTGATTTACCCTTGTGTAAGCTATCTCCACTCAAGTCAATGATGTGAATGTGTGAAAAAGAATAAGGAATCAAGTCCTTTATCTGGACTGTTACTTTGATGTATTCGAGTATTTCATCTTTCTATCTATCCCATCGCAATAAACATAGCCTCTAAGCTCAACCTATTCGACAAGGTCCTTTTTAGGGCCAACAGTTTTAGGCAGGTCTCATTTATTACCATCATTTCAAGTAGCTTTTTGATGCTGTTAAAATCAAAACTCCTCTATTCCTTGTTAGTGTCTTACTTTTTAAGCAAACAAGTCACTCCTACAGTGACATTTACAGTGGACACCTTGCTGCCACCATACATTTCATATATCAAATACTTAACTTGTTGTCTCAAGCCTCCTAATCCTTCCCTTTTTTCTTTGTTTTTATCATCAATAATACAGCAAGATGTGAAATGGCAGTGTTCTCTGTCATCTCTTCTTGTCCATTGCATTTAAACACAAGGTCTTTCCAACACAGTCCTCTTCAGACCATTAAAAGCTCCTTTGTCATCTTTATGTAATGGAAAGTACATTGATTTGCATTTCACTTCAGCTAAATGTATAATTATAAGCAAATAACTTATACGAACTGCAATTGTAAATTGAAAAATTTCCATCTGAATGTACACACTTATTTTAGGCAAATTTTAGAAAGACAAGGTCGTTAGCATGGTCAGAATTAAATTCATGTTGAAATTTGAATGAATATTCATGGAAAAGTTTTCAGTGCTCCATCTAGTATAACACACAACAGAGTTAAATTTCTTACAGCCACTTCCCCATAGAATATCATGGCCAAAATGCTTTTGGAAAGATTAGAACAAATGGACTCAAATTTCTGTTTACATCTGCCAAGGAGCCTCTGTGGCAGAGTTCCCTGCTCCTGCCCTCTGTGGCCACGTTCTCCCACAGTGAATCCTCTTTGGTCAAGGATCGGTGAGGGAAAGATGTACGTTTGTGTAGACTGTCTCAGCTCCCTTTGCTAAATTTTGCATTTTTCTCCTGAAATCAGAAGACGATTCAGTTTGGAAGGACACTCAGGAGGTCTCTAGTCTAATGTCCTGCCCAGGTAGGGTCAGCTGTGGGCTCAGACCAGCTTGTTCATGGCCCTGTCGAGGGAGGACTGCAAAATCTCCGAGGGTGGCCATGCACTACCTCCCTGGTAAGCCTGTTCCACCCTTAACTATCTGCACAGTGATCTTTTTCCTTGTATCCAGTACAAACCCCTGCTATTTCAGTTTATGCCCATGTCTCTCACTCTCTTGCCATGCACTTCTATAAAAAGCCTGTCAAGTAGTGCCATGTACCATGCACTCTATGTAAAACTATACATTGCAATAGCAGAAAGTTCTCTCTGGACAGAGAAATATAAGTTGCATTCCTATGTGACTGACTTATGGTCTGACTTTGGAAAGCAAGGAAAGAAAGGCTGAGGACTCAATAACTAACTGAAGATGGTTTCCCAGGGGAATGAGAAGACTGAGGGAGTAAATTTATATAGGACATATTTGTGGAAGTAGGAAATCTCAAACAAAAGGAGGATGCTCTTCTTATACTACATGCAGGCTAGTGAGTCCAATAGATTACTATCTCCACTTCTGATGAGCACTAGTACAATTTTAAAAGAGAGTTGATAAGCTGGAGAGGGCTTGGAAAAGAAAATGGAATAATTCAAATATTGGAAATCTACTTCAAAATAGATGAATAGACCCAGTCTATGTATCAGAATAAGCAGAAACGTTATGGCTCGATTATGATTCAGAAACATGTTCATAAAAGAAACATCTCAAGACAAACAATCATTAAAGGGGTAAAATGAAGTAAATTACCTGGAAATTGGACATTGCCACATTTTCAGAGGTGTTGTTACAAATTCTGGGGTGATATTTTTGATATATCAGTGCAAAGATCTGAATTTCATTCTGAAAATTTTTCATAGAGTAAGTTAAAAAATAAACCAATACATTATTCTACACATTCAGTTTAGACATAGTTTTTGATGCAATATGTTCTTCCTACTATAAGCATTTTGCCTGGCTCAAAAGTGACTTGTTTCAATTTTCGTTTCTTGTCCTGAGAGCTCTTGTTCCTCCTTTTTCTTTCTTTTTGGCTGAGGAAGTACCCTGCAAGGTCAGACCACAGCTTATTCTGACTTGCAATAACCTCAGCAAAGGAGTTGCAATTGGACAGGCCTGCAGCCATAACCAGTTTGGAAATGGCATTCATGAACAACGAAACTCCTCTGCCTGGAGGCATGGTTTCGCAGGTGATGAGTTCTATCCATATAGGAAATTTAAGCAGTTTAAGTCTCTCTCATGTGTCTCCTAAGCAGCAGAAGCTACAATGAACATAAAAGAACTGTCCTCCTTTGATTTCTCAGACAGCGTCAAATGCAGTCCAAAGTCACAGGTACTGTTCCTCAAGGGTGCATAGACTCCTAATGGTCTTTGATTTCAATTAGGCAAAAGCAACAAATATTGCAGAAGGTCTAACCCCAGCCCTTTTAAAGATGATGAATGGCTGAAGTTCAGGATTTCTGAGGTACTGTATAAAGGCTGGGTATTTAACAGTCCTGCAAGCTTCCTGCAGAGTTAATGGGGACAGATCAATACCGCTAGAAGGTGCTTCATCCCAGCCCTATGATAACTGTCTCAGACAGGGTGAAGAACCTGCCTTCTGGAAGGCCTCCATTCTCTGCAGAATGAGCCTGGACAGATAGTTTGGATCAAACTTCTGGCACTGACATAGACATCTGTCCCAGGCTGAGCTGTATCCCATTGTGAAACAGCAAGTCAAAAAGTGGTATAAGAGCAAGATCAAGCAGTGATTTATTGTCGCACAGAAATTATCTGTAATGAACTACAGGTTTATCCTTACAGATTATAGTACATCCCCAAAGGTAGTCAGAAAATTTGGAAAGGGCTTTGACAGGAAGTAAGTAAACGTCTCGCTACCTTACCTTCACCTTTCGCTCTAGGTGCAAGGAACATTTTTCCATCTCCTGTAACACAGGAAACAGGCAGACATATACAAGTAAAAAATACATACCTATATGTGTACATATATGCATATGTGTATGCACATATATATGTATCTTCCAGTAAAGCATTCCATTTCAGTGATCACATGACTGGATAAGGCATAGACAGTAGGTGACACGTGAACTAAAACCGGCAGAGAATCAAACAGAAACGTGTCTGTTAAGACTTCATTTCAGGGGAAACTCCTCTCATTTCAGGTTTCAAGTCTGTGACTCAGACTGCATTTATAGGAAAGGACTGTAATAGCCACAAGCTTGCAAGAGAACTCAAACCCATTTTCACAATACGGGGTGATGATTCACGGATTTCTAACAAAATGAGGCAAATGTAGTGGGTTTAGATGGAGTTCTGCTTTGAGAATTTGAAGCGAAACTTGAGGATCAGCTGTAAACAGTGTTCCTATAGTCTCTTTCAATCAAGAGGTGAGGTTTTAAGCAGCTCTGGCACTGGTGATGAAAGGAATTCCATCCTGTAGAGGTCAATATTGTTCACTTGTGGCCATTGACAGTAATTACATTCTCACAACGGTTGGATATAGTACCTAGAGTCATAAAATTTCAGAAGTGTTCATAGACACTAGAAGAGATAACAGCAGCATCATTTCTACTTCCATATACTATGCCTATGAATCTATAATCATTTAAGTTGTATTGAATAAGGGCAGTTTGACTTTTAATTATTTTTTTTATGATGAACAATAAACATGTCTGGCAAATAGTTACAAAACTAATTTTATTGAAGCATGGTATTTATTAAGCTCTTAAACTATTTTAGTTATGAAACATATTTCTGGAGCTGATGAATTTGATTAAAAACAACAACAAAAAAACCTTGAAAAAGTTTAATAACACCCGAACCAAAGAAAAACAATGAAATTCAGCTCTTTTGTTGCTAATGAATAGCCTGTTCCTTCCTTCCTCGCAGCTGAAGAATGGATTTCAGTAACTGGAACCAGAGTGTCTTATTTCAATCCTAAACTACCTTGATCTGCAGGTCTCAAAGCAAAAGAAGGAAACTATATGCCAGGTGTGATTTTGGTATTACGCTATATAGCAAAAGGTTGAATATAAGTGGGAGTAAAACTAACGCTGTAATGAGCAGGAATAAAACTCATGTCCTCCAGTGTCATATTTGCAGATGATAATATGATCCAGGTGCTCCTGTATTCATAGGTGTTACTAATTAGAGCCAAAAAAAGACAGCATGAATTTGCAGTCTTTGCTCACAGTCCCATGAACTCTTCTAGTTTAAAACTGTTAACTGTTTACCTTGATATTCATATGGTATTTTGCATATCACAAAAAATGTCACTACTATCTTTCCAACCTAAGTGCTTAGGCATGATGCAGAAGACATTTTGAATTCATTAAGATCAGTGGCAGAAATGGCTGTAATGAAAATATGCTTACATATATGCTGGAGAAATATCACACATCTATATGGATATGTGCAGGTGTGTATAAATACATATACAAGAGGAAAAAATGACATGTTAAGTTGATGAATTTTTTTTGCCATTAATTTTAATATTTATCATTTATATGATATATTCTGCAATGACACACATTGTTTGCACCAGACTGCATGCTGAAGTTCTTAGTTACCCAATCTCCTATAAAAAACAATTTACACGATGCCTAAAATCAATAAAAATTAAGTAAAGTTCTAACTAAAATTAACTAAGTAAACCTCTAGTGAATGAAAAGATGGGGCCACAATTCATCTGTAGGAAAATGGGAAACATAAAAATATATTTCCGTGTACAGGTCGATGTTACACCTGTACTGATTTAGCATTCTTCCTGGATCCACCACACACGTATTCACACGTACTGAGTATCGGCACATAACCTCCCCATGCCTGCGTAGATGTGTAACTTGAACCCGCTGAATGGGGATGCACAATGGCGTTTATTGAATTGTTTCAAGTTTCCGATCAAGGCTTTGTTTCCTCCCCTCCTATCTGAGCGTTCAGATTTCTAGAAGTGGTTCTTTGATGTGTGCTCATAAACACGGAGGGATTTCCCCTCCCTTCTCCTTCCCTTCAATTCCCTCTTTGTGCTTGGAAGAGTAATTTAACAACTAGCCTTTGTGTTGTATTTACAGCTACGCTCCCCTCAAAGATGGACTTATTTATTTATTTACTTTGGCGGGGAGGGGACGAGAGCCGTGCAGGAGAAGTGTTTTTAGCATCCTTGCAGGCACTGCTCGGAGGAGAGCAGCCTCTCCAATGGGGGATATTTTTCTGTCTCTTTTACCTTTTCCCAGCAGCTGATGCATCATGATTAGCTATTTTCAATTTGCCAGCATGCCTTTACAAGTGAGACTATAGCATTTATAGCAAAAAAGGCCCCTCTCTCTTTTATTTTGATATTACTCATTCCCAGACTGTTTTGGGAAGTCAGTTAAAAATTACTTCCATGCCCCTGTATATGTGCAAAATGTTCTCTATCACTGGGAAACCTCTCTCCTCTATTGCTGAAAGTTCCTATAAAGGATAGAACCAAATTGCTCCTCTCCTCCCAAAAACAAAGGGTCTGCCCTGCTCCCCCACCAAAATCTTAGTAGAAAAGACCTTCCCAGTCCTCACACTTGGCCTTCTTTCTCAGCCACTGTATTAGCCCCAAGGAAGATTTGTGACATTTCATGTGTCTCTTCTGTTGAAAAAAGTGTAGTGTCTTTTTTTACTCTTTTGTTACCATGAAGGTTTGAACTATAAGCTTCCTCACGTGTTTTCCCTCCTTCACATGCAAGATTCCAGCTGGCATGAAGTCTATGGGTTTTTTTAATCTAAAGCTCTTACAGTGTCTGCCATTAAAAACATTTGTGACTGAAGTGATTGCAATCCCCCAGTATCTCCTGATCCATAAAAATGCTATGGCTATTGACACGATGGACTGAACAGTCATCCTTTAGTGAGACCTACCGTGTCTTCTCTCTGCTGAAGAAATCACACTTTCTGTGAGCAATGGTGATGATTTCTAACTAAATATAAAAGACAAACCTCCATGATGAAGAACACAATTATTAGTAGACATTATTCCAAGCCCTTATGTTATTGTTTTTTAAGAATGGCATACCATCAGTGTAATGTGTGAGTAAATGTATTCAACTTAACTGCCAAACAATTAGTTCTCCTCTAACTCATGCTATTTTTACACTGTTATATTGTCAGAGTTGTATCTAACGCACAAATATGTAAGAAGGTCAGGGCTGTGGTCTTTTGCCTAAAACAAAACCAAACAAAGTTTCTTTGAGAACACTTGTCCTGATCCCTTACTGCTGTCATCTTCCATATAACCTAAAGTAGCAACATCACTGGGGTAAATTACACAAACTTTTCAGATCATGGATGCCAAATTCACCATTTAGAGTTTCAAGTAATTCTATTTTCCCTGTCAAATTTCCACACCAAAAAATAAAGAAACTATGGACAACATGATATCCAATGCCTCAATTCAGGCTATTCATAAAGCAACCTATTTTTCCAGAGGTAGAATGCCAGAGACTTCTGGAAAAAAACCCAGCAGACAGACACCATACACTGGTCTCCAAGTATATAATTACTTTTCAATCAAACAGACGGGTTTGGGGGATATTTTTTCTCTCTGTTTTTCTAGGGGATGGACTTATTGGGATACTCAGAGGGTTCCTCTCTCTCTTAGCAGTTCCAGCCGAGGTCCGTCTAATCTGTGCCGCTCTGGGATCATCCCCAGCTCTGCTCTGCACTGCTCTTCTGATGGGCAACGGCTTAAAATACTCTTTTTCTCTGTAATTGATTTGTTTGATTTCTCCCTGCTTTTCCCCTACTTGTTGGTGAATATTTTTAAGAAGACAACAAGGTGATATATGTATGTATGTAGATTTGTACATGGAAAAAGAAATACTGAATTTGTAAAATATTCAGTATATATAGGACGCGCAATGCATAAAGACTTGTCCATGGGAAGAAAGCCTGCCCTTATTTTTTGAAGGCATACCAAAAATGAACGACGTTTAAGCATAAAGAAAGAAGCACATTTTTGCTACTTGGAAGACACTGTGCCTTCTGTGTTCAGGTATAACTCACCTTGTAAATTCACCAGTTTCGTTAGAAAAAGAGTTGGCTGGTGCGTCTTCAAAATGATCTGTCGTGACAGCATGCTACCTATACTATCTGCAGTATGTCTGGCTTCGTGCTGCTTGCCTTCACAAGTGGCTCTAACAGTGCACACTGAAACTAAAGCAGGGTCTGGCATCACATTTGCACCTAAAAGCCAAGGCAATGAAATAGAGAAGTCTATCCAAGCGTATTACATGCATGCCATTGTCTGCCACTCAGCCAGCCAGCTGTGGGGCTCTCTTTTTTATTACTACTACTACTACTATTATTATTATTATTACTATTATTACAACCCTGTTTTCCTTCGCAGATGCTATTGCGAATTTACTTTTCCTGCAGCAAGAGCACGGATCCCAAGGAATGAGAGGATGTACAAGCATGGGAGCGCTTCGCAAGGAGAGGGAGCCTGCTCTCTGTGTGCTTTCCTGAAACTAATCTCGGCGCTCTGGAGATGACATGAATAGCTAATGCTCACCACGAGCGCTGAAAGGCGGGCGGCTCTCATCTGACTGCCTCCTGCTCCCATCGTCAGAGGGGGCTCTGGGAGCGAAAGGTCAGGGGGATAATCCTGCACCTGCAGCCCAGAGAGGGCCAGGCACGCCGTTCCCGACCAGCCCTGCCGTAATTGATGCTAATTGTTACGGAGCCAAGGCGCCCTTCCATGGAGGAGCAGGTGGGAGCCTTTGTTGCACTTGGGACCATTATACTAATAACAAGCTTACGATTCTCTGCACAGGCTTAGGAATACAAAGGCGCAGGCAATACTTTGGGGAGCCCCTTAAAAGGTTTACTGGGCGTCTCCTAACATGATGAAGTAAAAGTCCCCGAGAGCGAAAGGGCAGAACAAACCGTAAGAATAAAAAGGGCAGTACCTGCTGGCTGGCGAAGCCCTGAACAAACCTGGGAAATGTGACTTTGGGAGCTTTAAACTGCACCTGATAGCTTCTGTGGAGACAGAGGTTTTGCACCCTGTCATCTGTGGGAAGAGTCAGGTGCAAACAGCTACTTCAGGGACCCAGAGATGTCCCAGGGGATTTTTCTCTGGAGCTGCCCATCTGTCTGCAAGCCTTGACGTGAAAGGATAGGCTCAGAAAGGGGACTGAAAAATGAGAGGAGAAAGAAAGGAAAGGAGTCCAGCTGCTGATATGATACTGCGTTATGGTCAGACAAAAACCTAGTAATTGCTAATACTGAAACAATGTGGGTTTATTTTCTTTTTCCCTTCCTCTATGCTTAAAGGGATTGTTCCCCCCACCCCCTGCAGACCAGCAGACACCCAGCTGGAAGAAAGGAGTGTAGCTCCCATCAGTCCGAGGGAGTGAGCACAGCCCATATTGAAAGCTACATCCCAGGGTTTCACAATCCTACTGGTGGCACTTTATTAAATATCACAGCGTTACAGACACAATCAGGCCTGAACATTGAAGGCACTATAAATAAAAATAAACACCTTAAAAAGGGGAAGAAATAGTGGTTTGTGTACCCTGTGTGATGTGCAAAACGATTGCGAAAATAGTAAAGCACTTCTCCACAAAAGCCCACACAAGCATTCCTGCACATTCAAGCAAACAAACAAAATGAGGGAAAATAAAAGAAGAAAACAAACAAAGTGTAGGCTAATTTTAACAGGCTTGTAAATAAGTCTGGAAACACCATGCAAAATGGTCTGTGAATTTCTCAGAAACCAATTAGAGAGTCCTTTTAAAAACCCTGGAGTAGATGACCTTTTGGATAGGCTTTTCTCATCACTGATACACAAATATGTGATTTATAATGCAATCAGTGGATTGCATTAAAAAGTTAATGCATGCTGCTTGAGGATGTCACATCCTGCATCGCGTGGTATAGATTATATTGACCATTTTATGTAATTTACTGTTACTTTTTTTCAGAGCCTGACACCGAGGCGTAGTTAAGCTCCTAATTTAATCATGTGTCTCTTAGCTTTATGGGATCACTGTGCCTAGGGAAACTGACATGATGATCCATTAAAAAGTCTGTTACATCTTTAAGAATTAAAAAAAAAAAAAAAAGAAGAAAAGAAATAGTCTTGAAGGCATTAGGTTAGAAGCTGAAAGGGGAGAAATCATTTATGGAAAATCGTAAACCGATTCAGATATCACAAGGATACACTTTCAGATACAGCCGTCGGGTTACTCAGGGGTCAACAGTCAGAGCCAAGCATCACCTGCTCCTCTGAATCCCTTTTAATGGTCCTGGAAGTATGAGCAACCTTTGCAATTTTAAAAAGAGAACCCAAAACCTTGAATTTGGTCTGCAGAAGTCATGAATTTGGCTTCAGAATCATGGCAATTAAATACAAGCAAACAAACAACAAGCCCAAAAGCACTAGCTGGGCTTCTTTTTATTTGTCTCTTCAGTGCTTGAACCATAGAGGCTTGACTTTCCCTGCAGCCCGAGTATTAGCAACCAATTTCCTTTCTTGAGAAAAGGTTTTTGAAGAAATTTTTGAAGAATTGCAGAGTTCCAGCAAGAGGAAAATCTGAGCTCCCACAGTGTTCTTTGAAATACAGCAGAATTGGCTTCATTTTATGCTGTTAACACACCTGGAAAATTCAGAACCAAGATTTAAATCACTAGGACGTTGGAAGGAAAAAAAAAAATCACCTATAATAACTGGTATTCTGCTTGAATTATTATGTTGGCTTCTCTGTGTCATATCACACTAATTCATTAGCAGGTTTTCTGGGAAATGAACCTACAGAAAGGATATGGTTCCTGTCTTTTGCATCTCATCAGCTGGGAAGTGATAAAGTGACTTTGGGTGGCCTGGCCTGGCCTACTGAACCTAGCAGACCATATTTTTTTTCCAGGAAGATTTAAATTCTTAAGCCCGTCAGGAGAGGAGCAGTGAAGGTTCAGGCAGATGCATGCTCTCAGGTAGGAAAGCTGGCTTCCGAAGTGTCTCCGCAAGCTGTCTGCTGGCAAAAAGAGGGTACGGGCTGTTGCCCTGCTGTGGGTATGTGAGTGGCTGCAGTTAAGAGAAGCTGGTCCCGGCAGAGGCTTCAGGGGCAGCTCGGTGCTGCAGAATTTCCCCACTCTGTGCCTCAAGTTGCAGGAAAACCTGCTTGGTGGGCTCTGTGCAAGGCTGGCAGTCTGTACCTAGCTTGCGGGTGGCAGAGGAAGAGAGATCCTGGCTAAGCTGTAAGAGTAAGTGGGAAAGAAACCGGCTGCGTGATCTCCAAACTCAGAGAGAAAGCTTTAACAGGTCTGTTCAGGTGTCTGTACCTTGGGACCAGCTGCATGATCATGGCTGGTCCATGGAGCAGAGAGCAGCAGCCCATTTCCCAGAGCTGGGAAAATTGTATCAGCCCACTCTGGAGGGCAACAAGCATGCCTGAGGTCCTGGGGATGCTGTCTTTGAGCAGATGAAGAATGCAGTTAACCTTGTCATAGCAATGGAGGTTGGAGGGTTAACCAGAGAGCAAGGAGATAATATTCCTCTCCTTAAAAGCATCCCTGAGCTACAATTAACTAGAACACACAGTTCCTGCCTTAGCACTGGAGTAGGAGTTGCAAAGCTTCTCGTTTAGTGGTCTTGTTGGCTGCCCTTTCACTACAAATTCAGGCAGGACATCATAGAAGCAACAGGGTAGTCACCAGCCAAGAAGATTATAATAGTGACAGCCTCAAAGCGCAGTGCACTAGTATAATTGCCTGAAAATTAGAATACTTTGCAAAAAGCTAATATTTGTATTCATTCTAGGTACTGAGGACCAATTTTCTGATGAGAACGCCAACAATTGGGATGTTATTTTTCACACGTTCCTAGCAGCATGGTTAAAATAAGAGACTACACAAACTGGCAGAGATGGCAAGTTATCTGTGTTCACTTTCCTATCTTTCATGCAGATTCTTGTCTAAACAAGAAGAAATCTATTCTTTTCAAGGAAACCTTGCTATCAGGAGTTCTGTATTCTTATCCTACATTGATAGAGAGTGCAGTACTGACTAGAGAAGGGAACAAAAACTAAACCCCAAACACAAATGGAGCCACACAAGAAGAAAAGGGTGATTATTTATGTGCTTTGGTTTGCTGCACCCACAATATGATCTCTTTCAGAATTTCCCACCATACTGTTCATATAAGTCTGTTTTATGAGCAGCAAGTAGATTTGCTTTAGTCAAGAGTCTTTGCACAGACATTCTGGAGAGCTGCGTGAACTCTCCTGCATTGCTTTGCAGGTGGAAAATAAACTGTGTCATTATCAGCATACTGTATAGGGAATGCTCAGCTGCAATCTTCCACCCATTTAATTGCCAGTATATAATTCTGAAGAAAATTCTTGCTCTCTGTGAAAACCCAAGGAAATATATTTGAGACAGACTTGCCATGAAAACAAAAAGTTGACATGTTGTTTTGAATTTTCATGGATTCTCATGTGCTGGCAGGCAATTTCACAGTGATAAAAGGTCTTTGA
Organism: Haliaeetus leucocephalus; assembly: GCF_000737465.1. Taxonomy (NCBI): domain Eukaryota; kingdom Metazoa; phylum Chordata; class Aves; order Accipitriformes; family Accipitridae; genus Haliaeetus; species Haliaeetus leucocephalus. Next base: position 2,053,643 of record NW_010972585.1, on the reverse strand, counting down.
TCTTAGTGAATGGCTTCCTTCTATTTTCAATAATGCAACAAGCCATTTTCTCTTCTGGCAAAGGTATTTCCATAGAAATGTTTTGTTCAAATTGCTTTCACAAAAATACTAGGAATTAGTCAAGAAGTCACACTGGCCAAAGGTCAGAGGGATCAAATGGCTTTAATTTAACAAAAATCCTAATGAGTAACATGGGGGTTTAAGATACTTTTCTAACACAAAATGTGGCAAAAAGCTTTTTATTGAGTTTTTGATTGGTTAGGAAGCTGGAATTCACCTTAGCTTTACCAAAGTTTGGCAATAGTTCAACAATCTGGAGTTAAATTTTAAATAATTTTTTTGGACAGTTTCCATGCAAATGTTTCTGGTCTGAAGCAGTCTGACTGACTTCTGCATTGAGAAAATTATCCACATTTAAATTTGATCTTTACAGCAAAATTTCACATCTTACCTACCAACTTCCACCATCTTAGAGGTCCCTAGCTATACCATTGCAAAAGAACTTGCTGGTGAGAAGAACAATTCTCTGTGCCACTGTCATGGTTTAACCCCAGCCAGCAACTAAGCACCACGTAGCCGCTCACTCACTTTCCCCTCACCCATATCAACATTCTTCTCATACTGAACCCAAAACATCTCACTGTACCAGCTACTAGGAAGACAATTAACTTTATCGCAGCCAAAACCAGGACAGCCACACAGCACATATTCAATTCAGTGTCACTGCAGATTTTTGCTCCAGTATCAGTAGCTGGAAGGACTGGCTTGATCCAACTTATTATTTCTTCTTGCTACAGCTTTATTCAGTCACCCTTAATCCTGAACAGATACAGCAAAAGCCATCAATGTTATTGCACTGATTGCTGTATTTCTGCCTTTGCCTCCTACAGAATCTGTTAACTTGCTTCAAACACTGTGAGAAGCAGCTTAAGCAATTTTGGGACTGCTTTGAAGACCATTAGCTGCAAGTTATTAAATGCACATTGTTAATAATGGATAAGACTGAGAACTAGTGTAGTAGGCATTATTCCCATTGAAGATAATGGCACTTTGCCAAATGAGTTTGCAGTAATTGTGCCAATTGTGAAATCTACTGGGCATAAACTGAAAAAAATAGGAATGGCTCTTCAATATATTCAGTAATTATTCTCTTAACTACATTTTAAAAGTGCATCTGGACACTGGACAAAGTCTTCAGAATCTAAATGAGCCAAAGACAAGCTCTCCTCACAGCACAAGAGGGGAATTCAACCAAATGCATTTATTATACTCTGAAATCACAGCTGACTTCTAGTAGTGCCAAAAAAAGAGAGGTTTACACAAACTGCTCATAATTTTTTAAGCACTGATTACAGCTGAAGTGCTATTTTTTGTGTGAACAGAATTTGTTACCAAGTGCCATGTCATAGAATATAAACTTTGCCTAAGTCCAAAGACTCAGATGTTATTGCAAATGTAGTCCTAGAACGAAAAAAAAAATCGTTTTTTCAAGCCTTAAAAAAAAGAGAAAAAAAGTCTTGTGCTCGTTTGCTGACTTATCCTTGAAGAATTGTAACTTGCAAACAATAGGAGACTGAGGTTTTCCTTTACAAAATTACTGCCGGTTAAGGCAAACATAGATGGTTTCCTTGCTTTATTTTGTTTTCCCAGAATTCACAAATCAAAAGTATCTAGTACTAAACTGTGAAATCCCTGGTCAACAAACATAGGTGCAATAAAGTTCAGTTTTTCCGAACACTGTAGAACTACTGAAAGGCAGAATGTAATTTCAAAGATGTCTTCTTATGCTTTTAGGAAACCTCTCCTCTATAACTACTTGAGGATTAGGCTCTGAAAACAAATATGAATTTGCTATTAATTAAATTCTAAAGGTGATAAAAGCAGAACTTGCACCTTGAAAGAATAAGTGGGAAGTTCATAGATCAAGATGTCTTTGTGCATAATCACCAGAGATGGTTACACAGATGAGGAACATCTTTCAAAATGTTTTGCACTGATTTGGTCATGTATGATTCCAAGCAATTATTTAATGAATTATTTTCTATGCCATCAATTATGTTGGCATAATTGCCCCCTCCTGGGGCTGTCTGTTTTTTTTCGTATGGGCCGCTGCTACCTCACGCATTAAGTACATTTCAAAAAGGTTTTCTGACTGGCCATTTACACATTTATTCTATGAATCTATATGGCTATCACAAGGGCAAGCCCCAGAAAATCTTTGATGTTCCACTCATAATTTCTATTAATTTTACTCTCTGTGATCTATTTTGCTTCTATTACCCCGCTTTCATACTTGTATTCCTTCACTGAGTCATAGAAATAGAGAACATAAAATGAATGTCTCCTAAGATACCTTTGTTCAAAACAACTTTTTTTGTATTTGCTCAGGGAGTTTCCTTTAAAAAAATCAGGCTTATACCAGTATTACATCAGTCTGAAAAAGTAAATAAGTATAGGATGGTCAAAGAATTTCCTGTCACTTTGTTCATATATTTGATAACAAGGTTTGATTACAAGCAAGAAGAATTTGGGGGTTTGTAGCTTATAAAATTTAGTGTCATTTCTTCCCAGTCCCATATTAAGTAGAGAGAAGACATTCCCCATCAAAATTTCATGTTTATTATGTTGTTCCCTGTAGTTCATCTTGTTTGTTTTGGTGTGTCAGCATACTTTTTGTTCAGGGATTGCTCTCTCCCCAAATTGCAGAGGATTAATCACACAAAAGACTCTGATGATGCCCTAGTCCTCAGTAAACTTCAGGACACAGTGGTCCACTAGGGTATTGCTTTGTCCTTTGATATTTTTAGAAGTTCCCCGGGGAAACAAAGAATAGATTAGATGGTAAGGTCCAAGCTTCAGACTGGAGGCCAGGGGATGTTAACAAGGAGATTAAGGAGGTACTTGGCAACAGTTCCAAAATCACTGATTTATCTCTGAAAAAAATAAGAGCCTGGGATAAAGGTTACAAACACTTCGGCTTGGAAGGCCTGGACCAAAACACTTGTGTCCCAAAGGGTGAGAAGCTGAGCAGAGCCCTGGACTCAGAAACGATGATCACACTTGAAGCTTGCCAGTTTGAATGGCAAGTATGTCAAATGGCAAGGATGCCAAATAACACCCTGAGTCTGGGAAACTACCGCTCCTGTCGTGGGGAAAACAGCACAGTTTTCCACTTTTAGAGTGTTTGATGTATCATCTCTCACCCTGGAGAGTAATAGTTGGCTTACAGATATTTCCTACTGTTTTGTCTATGGTAGCACACCCATACTGAAAAGTATGTGTTACATGACTGACACTTGCTAAAATAACTGTAGTACCAAATCATCAAGCCCTCTGGTATGCCAGTTTTGCCAAAGGTTCAGGTTTATTTGGGGTGAGGAGTCAAGATCCGTAACTCAATGTATGCATGCAAAAAGGCTTTTGGAGTGATTGTAAAGCAGCATAACTCAATGTACTTTCTGCTACAAATACTTTTGAAGAAATGAGTTTTTAAAGGGCCAAAGAAGTAATGTGTCCCTTCTAAGATAAATAGGTGCTGCAGCAGAAGTAAAAGGTTTGTAATTAAGTGCTAAAATGGTCTTAACCTTTCAGAAAGTTTGAGAAACTCAGAGATTTTTTTCTTCTTTTTTTTTCTTCTTTTTGTTTGTTTTGACCATATTTTCCTATTTACCTTGTTGTAACTTTCAGATGTAAACAATTGTAATACACTCAGAAACACTGACTTTCTTGGACGTTTGCAGTCTCTTCCTTTCTTTGGAAAGTCACTTGGCTGCATCGCTCCCAGCCCAGGCGGGTAGGTGTTCTCCTGTCGCATCCATCCACTCAAAGCACAAAAGGAAAAGAAAACTAAGACACCTTCCATTCCTGCCCCACTCATCTCATCCCCTGCCTTTTGCACATACACACACAAATACACAGAATATGAAGCAATAGAGGGAAAATATTTCTAAAGATTCATCCCACAGTCCTACCTAGACCTGGCAATGGACAAGCTGCAAATGCTGAGGTGGTGGGGAAAAAGGGCTGTTGACAGGTACTGAGGCTTCCTTAGCTAAAGCAAAACAGCATAGCAAAAAACCAGTTACTTTTATTTAACCCTCATGTATTTTGTGAGTTTCAAAGACACTATGTAATTCCCTGTGAATTGTGATGACTCTTTGATGAACAAAAGGCTTGCTAACTCCCTACATATCCATTTTAATGATAAATTTGATTAAGATCCCACGAATGGAAAATCAGGCAGCTACTCTGAGTTCACACAAATGCAAATCTCAGTTTACTGCAACAAAAAGGAACTCAGACAAGGGTTTTGGCTTTGAACCCATAGGCGTGAGGTTTTGGTGGGGTTCTCATATCACTTCAGAGACAGAATATCCTCTGATTCCTTAGCCTCAATATATGACTAACTCTCTTTAGTCCCAGAAACTGCCCATCTCTAGCAAACTTCACAGCCTACCAGTGGTACCTATTCTTTTGGTTTATACCTTCTGGGTCAGGAGAAAGGTAAAAACAGATGAAATGATGCACAGGAATGCTGTTTCTCTTTTACCAGCACAGCATGTAATGAATAACAAAAAATTAATTACAATAATCAAAGTTCTTTCCTACATACTTTTTCCTTCTGTTATCCCTTTTGGTTGGGATCAAAATACTTAGAATCAGAGAATATTTTTAAGTCAGCCTACTTACTCTGGACATGGCTGATTGCCCTGTTAATCACCTTTCTTCTCCCCTTCTTGTTCTTCTCACCTTCTTTTCTCAGAACTTGTTTGGTCGGTTAAGCTTCCTGTGTGATTTTGTGGCTCCAGCATCTTGGTTTTTATTTCAGTGATTTGTCATTCTTCCAAAACCAAAAACATATTAGTAGCTTCTCCCAGCTCCACTTTTGTCATGCATTTGTTTGGTTGAGAGAATTGTTATTAAACTTTCCTCCCTTGTATGTATCTTGGATACACATCACATGAAAATAAGGTCTACACAAATTTCCATGTCACAGTGGTGTTCTTAATCCTAGCTTCACAATTTCAAACATAAATAAGAATTGAACATTGGCAAATTCTTTAATACCTTGCCTCCTCAATGTGAATTGTTCTGGGTCGTTATTGATTATACTGCATGTTAGCAGAATTATAATAGTCTGGTGTTATGGAAATGAATGGGACCTGATGCATGTCTTCCACCCCTAAGTGGTGAATATTGAAATATTGAATTATGGTTTCAGCTCAGAGAGGTTTTTTCTGGTTTAAAGTCAAAGTTTTTCTTCAAACATACACAAAAGTCCAAATTCTAGGTCTGATCATACATCCAGTTCTAACTTTAATAGCCCCACTTACTTGGATGTAATTACACTGACAATTATAAACTTAAATAGCCAGCTATCTATTTGATGTAGTGTAACTGATAGATCTTCATAGATGTACAGAATAAGTTGCATCATTACAGCATGTAAGAATACCAATTTCTGTCAATTTTACTATTAGAACTGTTATTGGTGCAAGAGAAATTATTTTTCTTAAAACTATTTCTCATTTTAATTGTAGAAATATCTTGAAAATACATAGAAAACAAAGTTAACATAGATCTAGACACCATATCCCACTGAGAAATAGTTAATTAAACATATAGATAAAAAACAGATCGTATTTGTTCATTTACTGTGCAAAGTTTAGCTTTGCATGCCAATAACCAGGGCTCTGTGTCATTATCTTACACCGAGTGTGCTGTGGTTTTCCCACTCTCATGTTTCTTTTATTCTCTTTGACTGATCCTGTTGAAGAAAATTCCTGTGTGCAGTCCCTGGGTCAGGATAAATTCCCATTCTCCATGTCTCCATGTCTCAGGGCTTCCACATACACCAATGGAAAAAAAAACCCAAACCAACAACCCAAAACACAAAAGAATCATTCTGATGGATACGTCTTGAAACTGGACATCACCTGAACAGAAATTTCTCCAGTGAAATGCAGTTGAAAAATCTTGCATCGCAATTAGCCCTTAACCTGCTTTGTTGTGGTCAGATTCAATGGAAATTTTAAGCATGAGCTTTCATTCCTAGGAAAGATAAATGGGACAGATCTGCTAAAAGTTAAGCATGTGCTTAAAAATTCTTTACGGGTGCTAAACCTTCAAATCCTTCTAGATGTGGTTTTTTCATAATGATCACAAATGAAATACCTTTTAAAATTACTAAGTGATAGAGGGACATAATTATTCTCTAAAATAATGTCCTCTACAAGTTAAAGCTGTGTCCCCATGAAAGGCAGTGCTGATTTGGACCAGATCCTCACCAGAATAAATAATACGATCCCAACAACTATACTACGAGGTAATCTAAGACCAGTTTTTCTGCTGGTGTAAGAAGTCAGAGCTGTTTTTCTAATATACCATTATTACGTTCCAGCCTCTTATGTCTTGTGCGTTAACAAAACATTAGTGCTTGACAAAAAGCCAACACTGGTAACAGCATCAGCTGATGATATGGCACAAATATGAGGAGTTGAGAAATTCTTACATTAATAAGTCAATGACTGTCGCTCTAACACAACAGTCATAAATTAGAAGGTGTTATATTAGGGTAAAATGCAATGATATCAAAGTAGCAGTAGGTTGCTTCAAATTACAGTTAGTATAGACTAGCTTTAAAATCATATCAGTGTAATCTTGTTATTGTCAGTCATTTATACAAATTGAATGAAACACACTTACTTGTTTTAACTTGTCAAAACTCAAGAACAGCATAACAAAAAATCACTGTCATCTCCACCTATGACAACTCCTAGCCCTAAAATAAAAGCTCAGGAAATGAACACCAAAGTTTTTCTGCTTTACAGACACAAATCACGCCAAGCAAGAATTACCCAGAACAGAGCATGGTATGAAGCTCTGGAAAAGGCAATAGCACACCACCAAAGAAGAATAAAAGGAGAAGATTAATGTTCAAAGTAAAATAAGGCAGTGCACTGGCAAATAGACTATTGGGACAAACCAAGAAATTGAGGTTTTCAAGTACACTGTTGCTTCTGCAAAATTCAGATTCCTAGATTTCGTAGTTTTGCCATAGCTTTCCTTGTTTATTTTCAAAATTTTTATTATTTTCAAAGAGACAATTTTTCAAAACCACTACATTATTTCTTGATTTTTCTGTAGAAGCTATTCATGGAATGTATGTATTAGCATAATTAACAGAATTATATGCATATATAAAATTTCTTAATTTTTTGCTGAAATCATTAAAAGCCTTTTTCTAAATGACGAATCTATTATTTTTCAAGAGTCAACGCTTCCTTCTATTTTATTTTATTTTATTTTATTTTATTTTATTTTATTTTATTTTATTTCACTCACCCTCACTTTTAAAATCATCACCACCAATGCAAAACATGAGTGGACCTGACCAGGTAAGCATACACATTTTGTGCTATTTTTTATTGCATTTCTAGAAGTCAAAAGGTCACATCAATTTTGGAACTGCATGAACAGCACCTCAGACCTAACTGATTGATATACCCTGGCTTTCTCAGGCAAACGCCGGTTGAGATACAGCTTATATGAGTAAAAAAAAAAGAAAAAGCAAACCTGCCAAAGGAATGCTTCAGCTACTGTTACTGCATCTTTCTAATGTTAATGCTAATGCAAAAACATTTCATACATTTTAATTACGGACACGAGTAAATATTTACCTGGACAAACATCTCAGTCTTCAGAAAAGTGTTCTCCTGCAAAGGCATTGCATAAGTGGGAGAGCAAACTTAAGGGGATGACTGCCCCTCACTGATCTAGGGTTTGTTACGAAGGTGGAAGCAAAAAGACCTAACCTGAAGTCCATCTTTACAAAGTCTGCCAAAGATTTGGACTGGTGGAGATTACTTTTGCCAGGAGGGAAGAGAGTGCTGGGAAGCCAGCTGTGCTTCTCAAGGTGTTTCATTATCGCACAGTTTTCCTGGGTTACTTCCACCCAAATTAGGGACCTGATTCGCAATCACAGAGAATGGATTTTGCTGAGAGTGTCTCCAGCTGGGCTGCTCCTGTGCGTTGGGAAGTAAACATGGCAAATGGGGAGGCTGATGCAGTTCCCGATCAGTTGTTCCTACTGTTGTGCAGCACCCTTGGCAGAGAGGGGGCATATATCGCCCTAAGTCATGAGCATGTTCACCGCCACTGCTACAAGCCCAGCAATTATAAATCAGAGCCCTGTGTTTATCTCAAGGACGAGGTGTCCATCTACAAAAGGCTCCTGCTGCTGGGAAACATATTAGGAAGAGAGAACAGGTACCTCTCTGCTGTACTGCCGAGGTGGGTAGCATCATTAACCATTAACCTGTGCCTCAATGGGCCAACAAGATCAAGTTTAAGGCCTTACTTAGTTCAGTCTCTGAAGTGCTATGAGTAGGACTCAAGTGTGTGGAAACACTTTAGTTCTGGCTATCATTAGGATTTCCACGAAGCAGCTGGGTTTGCCATTTAGTTTTTATCCTATTTCTGGAGCAGCTGCACATTCCTTACCCAGAGAAGACTGCTACTGTGCTTCTGGCAATGCAAAAATTATTCAAAGCATACACCAGTTTTCAAACTTCTTATGTTCTGCTATGTCTTCAAAAGAGAGCATTAAACCAAAATGGAATTATATCAACTTCAAAAGTCATATTGAGATAATAAAGTTTTTTTAAAATCTGCATCTCTAGTGCATCTTTCTATTGTAATTATTTTCCACTCAGACATTGCCTATACAAAACATGTTTAAATTTATTTACAAAAAAAACCCCTATTAAAAAGTTAATGAGGCACGAGGTCTTAGTTTTACAAGAATCTTTTTGTTCTCACTTCTAGACTCCGATTTAGAAATTATCAAGCATTTTTCTTAGATTAATTAGAAAAGCAAATTTGCATACAGCAAGAGAACCTTTAAATAGATTAAGGTTATTAATAAAAACCCTTACTGTTCTGCTGAAAAAAGCACTTCAAAATAATTTTTAAAGGAGCATCCCTAAAAACACAAACAAACCTCCTATCAAGACATATGTCAACTCTTCCATTTTTATGGTGAAAATTAAGAAAAATAGTGGCAACTAAAAATTAATTAATTTCCACTAATAAACATTAAATATCAAGCTTTAGAACTAAATACAATAACATCTGTGAGACTGCATATGTATGTGTGTGTAGATAAGGATAGAGAGCCTGAGAAATACAGCTCTCATCAAAACATATGATTAAGAGTTAAAATTGTTGCATTAAGGTAGAAATACTGGACTTCTCACTAAACTCACTGAGTTTACATTGGGCGTGTACTGACTACAGATGTAGTCAACCTTCTGTGGCTGATATCGCACTATAATCCTCTAGTCTTCTTCAGCCAGGGGCATCGTGTTAGAAACAGTCATTTCCTTATGCAGATCGGAGGGACATGCATAACTGCAAACTCTTCCCAGTGCACTAAACGTCGTATACTGTAGAATGATTAAGAATTTACTCTCAAACTGTAAGTATATCTGAAGGGAATTCTCCCCCGCAGGCTAATTCAAGGTTGTAAAGGGGCTCTAATGATATCTTGGGGTCTAGCACTAAATTCTATATATTTTTACAGTAACACCCTCTGCTGCCTTTCTCCTTTTTTCAAAGTGTTTTGCAAAGGACATTTTTCTTACGGTTTTTCAGGTATCTAAAATAACGAATTCAGTATTCAAAGCAAATGTAGGAAAAGAAATAACAATGATCAGTTCTGTGCCACATTGACCTGACAGCTTTATTTCATGCTTTTGCTTATCCTCTTGATTCCCTATGCCTTCTCCATTTGCCTGAAATGCAATTTCTCCTAGATTTTTTTTATTATTTTCAAACACCTTCTTGTAAATGCTTTTCTAAGTTTCAGTAAGACTGGTCATGGCAGTAAAAAATTTTGGTGCAGATCTGCAAGTGCAATAAATCAGCATACCCAATAACTGAGGACTTGCATTGAAGGTGCTGTTGGTGCCCATATTGTGCGTGGACAACAGGGCAAACTTTGCGCTGTAGAGTATGGTCATCTTTTGGATGAGTTTCTACTGGTTAAAGTTTTTCTTTGTATCTCTTAAAACCTCTAGTGTCTAACCTGCCATGCTTTATGCAAATGGTAAATAATAACAACAATAATTGGGGTGTCAATATTTGAATGTTGTCAATTGTAAGCTATTCTAGTTTAAGTTTATTATCCAGTTTTGAGGAAATTTATTAGTACATGCACAAATGATTTAGCTAGAAATGTAAGCACAGATTGTTTTGCAGCCTAGCTATCTTTTCCAGGGTTTTGAAGCTCATGAAAAACTCCTGTGAATTGAGTAGCCAGAGTATTATGTTCTCTGCTGAGACAAAAATGCATTAAATCTTTCAAATCCTATGAAGCTACTCAGTTTTGGTATTAATTCTAGCTACTAGATTTGATTTCTGCTGGAATGTACATGGCTGACTAGTGCCATGATTCATTGGTGCTTCACTAACCTAAATCAAACTGGATTAGTTCTATTTTCAGTCAGTAACCAAGTTGTTATGAGGTGTTTGCTGGCTTTCAAACTCAGTAGGTCTCTAAGCAAAATACACATTTGTGGCTTCACTCGTAGGTTTTTCTTTCCTTTTAGTTTTTTTTTATTATTATTTCAACTTCCATTCAAGGGCAAGTGACTGGAGCTTTGAGCCTGTTATGATTAAGGCAGATAATTTGCCTCAGCTATAAAAAACTCCCTGTAGTATTGAGGACAGGGTGGAGGGATGCTGGGCATGGGTGCAGCTGCTCCTCTAAGAAGTCAATTGGAGGCAACGGGTTTACCAAAAGGTTGTGGGCTACAGCCCTACAGCTCCTCACCTCTGCAGTCAATCTGTCCACGGAGTTGTCTCCAACAGAGCTGCTAGCAACTTTATGTTTCTAGCACTCAGCATTATAGCTCTGACCTTTTCACTTCAGCCTCTTTCACTAAGTGTAGTCCTTTCCTTGAAGCCATCATCCTGTCCTCAGACCTCATTCGGTTGTGGAGATTGGGAGGTATCTTCTTTCCTTTTGACTGACAGCTAAATCTGTGGCCTTTGAAAAAGAAGGCGGCCCCTATTCATCCAAAATGTCACTGTCTTAGAAAAAGGTGTTTTGTTGTTGTTGAAAAATGGCAATTTCAGTAAATAAATCTGAAGATGTTACAATATTTTGTGATAGGTGAAAGGGAAAACAGTACTGTATTTGGCAGAGAGCACGTTAAGGGTGAATCTTTCTACAGTTGACTTCTACCTCAGCATTTGGCTCAGCACTCCTCCAAACGACCGAGAACCATCTCAAGTGTTCTCTGAGGTCAGAGACGTTTACATTCACCACCCTGCCCTGCTCACTTCATGCTGCAGCCGCAGCTAAGGTACAGGTAGCCGAACTCACGGTCGACTATTCAGTGTTGTCCAACAACTCCCTGGGCCTATTGTCTACGCATTCTCTGTTGGGTTTTATGCACGATAAATTGCTATTCAGCCCGCAGCTTTAATTTGCGCATCCCTGGACAGTTATTAAATTCTCATCTTTCTCTTTTGACGTAGCTCCATTGTCTTGTTTGTGTTTCAAAAGTAAAATATGAGCAGGCACTGATATTTCTGTATTCTTTCAAGAGTGATACCAGCTAGAGGTAGGAAACGACATTATTCCTGCTGCTCTTTAATGCAATGTTACAATGATTACAAAATTACAGATGTGGAATTTCTTGAAATGAGTACACCGGTTTTTGATGTGCAAATGATTGGGCAATTTTCAGGAAAAACAAAACAAAACCAAACTAAAAAGATTGCTTGAAGAAGAAAATGTGCAGGAAATTAGACTTACCATTCTTAAAACCATCCAAAATCTGTGGCTGTAGAGCAATAAAACTGAGGGTTTTTTTCTATAATGCAGTGTCTATTCTATTCTGTTTTATTCATGTATCATCTTTACTATAATAATATTTTAGAACATTCCAGTAATAAGTACAGTGACAAAGCTAACATCAATCACCTATGCTTTGTGCTTTCTAAACTTATGTTTTACTATCCAAAAACATAAACAATATGCCAAGCATGGGATTTGAAGGGGTTGTACAAAGGATTTTGTCAGATTTTCCAAAACTCAAGTCTAACAGTTTATATTAATATCCAAGGTTTTAATATAAATATGAAATTATGACCCTAGTTCATGCCTTGGAATAATTCCAGTAATCTCAGTGGAGTTCCACTGGGGATGTATTTATCACTGTTGTTTTTCATGCATCCACTTATCTGATTCCTAATCTGCAGTGTATTATTTTGTGTTCTTTGAGGGAAGAGACTGAAAAGCACAGGAAAGCCAAGTAACTGAGGTCTCCCTCCTTATATCTACTGAAATTCACACCTTATACATCCTTTTTGCTTACAGTTGTTTACCAATCCCAGATCCAATTGTGCGACTCTTTTACCCGTTTTCCAGATGTAGCTGTAGTTTGTTTGTCTGTTTGCCTCCTGTTTTCACTCTTGTGCCACAGCCCAGTTGGGGTGCTTCTCCCAGGGCTAAATACTTTCTTCCTTCTCCTGTATTTGGCTCAGCTACCTTGTCTTCAAAGGTTGTAAATGTAGCAACCAGGCTTGAAGGCTTCAGGCAGAAACGTCTGCCATGGAGCAGTGCACCAGACTGGAATTTTGAGTGGCATCATCACCTGCTGCGCCTTTTTACCGTTGCCTTTTATGCTTTTTTCCCAGACTCAGTGCCAAAATCTTGTAGAGACATTGCAATAACTCTGTCTGCACAAATGCGCCTTCTCTAAGTTTTGGATGTGTCAGAGCCCAAAAGAAAGGATGTATTTCTGAAGTACTCCGTGCAATAATTTCCTTCTCTTAGTCTTGTGCTGTATGATGCTTCCCCCAATATTTATTGCTATTTTTAAAGAGTTTTATTAAGTTGGCTATAGAATGCCAAGGACACTTTTGTGCTATGGCAGGGTGAAAAGTGGAACCATTACAGTAATCAGTAAGAATCCAATTCTTGAGCTAAGATTGTATGGAATTTGGTTAAGTTAGTCAGAATAGATCCGTAAAAGAAATTATATAACAAACCAGTTCATATCCATATTCAACTCCAGTCATATTTAAATATATATGGATTGATCATATATGTTTATGTGAATGGTTATATGTGTCTGTATCTTACTGTCTTGCTATTATGAACTGTCACACATTTCCAAGCAGTCCCTGCATATATACATATTCCAAACATCATAAGAATCTAATCAAATAAATAACTTTGCAGCCAAAAGTTGAAAAAAGCTCAACACTAAAAGACACACCACATGCTTTACAGTTGGCAGAAACTATTTAATCTTTTAATTTTTTTTTTTTTTTTTAATGAAAGCGATACAGTGTCATTGTGATCAGAAAATGTAGGCTCACTCTCCAGTTTTGCAGTTCATCTGCACAGCTAAGGAGCAATGCTCCATTAAACAAGAACAACCAGTGTATTACAAAACTCATCTTTTCTTTCCAGAAAATGAGAAAGCTTCAATTAATAGAAATGTTTTCATTGTGGGGTTTTGCCCTTGTGATTAATGCAGACACACAGGAAGATGGAGACAGATACAGACTTCAATGGCTGGCTGCAACAGCTGGTTTAATGTAGCAATAGCAACATTTTATAGCTCTGAGCGCCTGACAATCAGTTGGTATAATGAAAGATGTTGCTTCTCCCTGCAAGTACTGCCTTGCTTAATACAGCGACAGGGTCTAGCATGGAGTTTATATAGCACCAATCTCACAACAAGCTTTCTGAGCTAAATGTATCTTGGCCTACAAATAGGATTCAGTTTAATCTCAAGAGTGAAATAAGGTGTTGAAGTGGGTTTCTGGAAATATTTTAGGCCAATATTTCTGGTAAAATCTAATTTCTCATTTAGTCTTTTACTTCTTTAACCTACATTGAACACCAGTTACAAGTTATGATGAGCTAAACTTTCCTGTCAACCAAAGATTACTAATTTTTAAATCCAACACTTAAACATGGCAATACTGAACCTAACAGGAAAATTCCGTACAGATACTGCCCTTCATCTTCCAAAACCAAGCCATCATTGACCAGCAATCAGTAACAGCCTGTATTCTGCAACCACAGAAACATCAAGGATGTCACAACAAATAAGAGTCTTAAAACATCTCTGTATCGAGAGATCACAGGGGAGTAAATAATTTCCTATCCCTTTTGATTCTTAATGGGAAGGTGACACCTTCCTCCCTCCATGAGAAAAAAATCTCTTCACTTGCACTCTCTACATCTGCTGTTTCTCAATTCGTAGTTGATGGGAGTGTGCGTGCACTGGCTAGCTCAGCGTCCCCAAGCCCAAAACTTCTGGGGAGAGTTTGATCTACTGCCCAAGCGGAGATTGACTATGTAATCCCAATGCAATAAATCTGCTGCCGTTCCAAAGAGTGGAATTTACAGTGCGTGCTCATGCCAACTTTTTTGCACGTGCCAGGAAAGCCTCAGAACTACAATGAATGTGTTGAAAATAATTACGATTTCTACAAGCTGTAGACATCTCAATTTCTGGACCTATGGCAGCCCGTGAAGGATGGCCCAATGTTCCTGTACTTAAGCAAAGTAAATAGATAGGCAATGGTCAGCAACAGCAGAAATTTCCATCAGAAATAGATCTACAATGGGAAAGGGAATCCTTGATAAGGATCTGTCTAGGTAAGATTTTGGAGTAGAGAAAGGAAAAATGTCTAGGAGGGGCACATTTTGCCTAATTCCCTTCCTCTCTGAAAACAGCTCATTCCTGTGAGTCTGAACAAAGTCCTGGTCATATGAAAAAGTGAGTAAGGTACTTCTAAAAGAAAAAAAAATTCATAGCTAAACTTTTTTCTTCTTTGTATCTTAAAAAAAAAATCAGACAAGCAAATTTTCATTTTAACAACCAACATTTTTTCAAGGCTGAGGTTCTAGTGGCGGCTTGGGAAGTTCCCCCTGCAAAAAACATATCAGAGTGAAAATGTTTGCAGCTTCTTCAAAAGTTCCTGTAGAAAAAAATTTACATTTTTCTTAACCTGTTGTATCCACCATTTCAAAATATCTGGGACTATATTTACACTAGAAGCCATTGTTGTGCCCTGTTTTCTTTAGCTATAAACTGACCTCACTTTCTAACTAATGGCATGTTGCAAAATACTGCAAATATGGCTGAAATTTCAAGTACCGTACAAGTTTTCCTCCTGCATTCCTTTTGCAGCACCTTAGGGAAAAGGCATTACGCTTTTCTGCTTATGACCCAGGCTCATGCCCACTGCTTCATTTAACCATCTTTGAGATTAGCATTTCTGCTCCATTCTCCTGGGCACTCCCAACAATTATTATTCCCAAAGGAACAAATTCAGTCATCTCGTTCATAAGGCTTCAATTAAAAGTCCCGAGGGAGGACATTGAAAGAGGTACTTTATTTTAAAAGCCTTTAAACACTGCACAACTGCTGCTTTCTGAAGAGCTCCCTGCCATTCCCTCCCAGTTCTTTTTCTGTCTTTTACTCTATCTCGGTCACTAATTCTGGCACGCTCTGGCAAACTGCTTTTTATTGCAGTACATGCATGCAATCATTTTGGTGGAGTACATTCTGTGATAGTGCTACTAACACTAGGTATCTAACCCCTGCGCCCAGATTAGGGAACTAGTCTGACTAAGGTATTTCTGTAGGCAATGGAAAGAAATAGGCTCATCCAGAGGAAAATGCAGGGCAGGAGCGTATTCCCAGTTCTCTGACTTGTGCTCTGGAGAAGACTTTCAGTGTTCATTGAGGGTAGCAGAGGGGTGTCCAGCTCTTGGGTCATCAAGCAGGCAGTTCACCGTAGCTCTTGCAGGGCTGTTACGTGAGCAGCAGAGCCAGGCTGGCAGGGCGATGCTGGGTACTTCAAATTCCTGGCCACAGGGGTCAGGAAGACAGTACACAAAAGTGAGACCAGCTCCGTCTCATTAAGGAGAAATGGCTTTTTGTCTTTTCCGCTCACGAGCTGCTCCTAATATCCCTTTTCCTCTAAAGACATATTGCGTGTACACCACAGCTCTAAGCCATGGGAGTGTTTCGGTATATGACTCATAGATCCAGGATATGGGTCACCCCTGCTGGCAAAGGTCTGTGAAGAGACCAGCCTCCAAATTTAGGTATTTCATTGCATAAATTCAGTATTTGAATTTTACCTGCTCCCCTTTACCTTCATGTTACTTAACAGTTCAGTTCATATTTTGCTGGGAATAATGTGAAGGGAGTTTTGAACCCAATTGCTAATATACCAGGCCTTATTTTCTTTCTTTGCTATGATTTCTGCTTTGCTGGAGATCGGAAACTTTGGAGCATTGTCTACTTCATACTATATATTTATTATTTTTATTTATATTGTTACCATGATCATTATCATTATTACAATAATTATTATTTTTAAGCAGAAGCTGACCATCCATTGCTATAACTGCCCATGACAAACATACAGCGTCAGAACTCCTAAAATGCAGTCAACATCTAAGTTGAATGCAGAAACTAGGAATTTCATGAGGGTCTGAAAATTCACATTTCCATTGCTTATTACAGAATGTGGATGTACTAAGCATCAGGAAGCAAAGAGCTTCAGCATTTTGGAGGAAAGGGGATCTAGTAACATACAAAAATAATCTAACTGGCCTTGATGAAATAAAAATGCTGAATAAAAGACTAGTTTGTTTACTGATGTTCATAGGTATAACAGCCTTAGCCATATTTTAAGAGGCAGATTTATGCCAATTGTGAAATTGTTGGGAGCGATAATAGGATGTCTTGTGTTGCTAAAAAAAACCAAAGAAGATAAACCTCACAATTTTAACATTTTCAGTCAAATTACTATTTCTTTAAAAATTTTAACAACAAACATTCCATCAGCATTATGTCAATACGGTCATATTACTCATCTCAGTTCTCGTATGTTTTGTTTATGAGCCACCAAAGAATTATCCCTATCCAAACTGATTTTAATTGAATTACAAAACAAAAAGAGCCTTTTCTAACTTTCTAACCTTCCTGACAAACCAGAATAGGGTCAAAGATATTTGAAGAGTCATTGAAGAATATGTTTTGATTTACTTCAGATAGACTCAGGGGAACTTTGTTCCAGATGGTAACCTTAACCTTTTACAACAAACTGTCTATCTATGATAGTCCCGTATTACAATTAGATCCATATCTGTCTGATATTTTGGTGGTCAGGAATTTCCTGATATTTTACCACCTATGATAATATATTTTGCATCATTTATTGTGAATACATGTAAGAGCAGAGGAAAGGAATTTAATTTCAGTTTCTCTCATTTGGCCATGAAGTTTTTTTGAAGTATATTCAGTGTAAACACTTCAGAAACCAGCAGAAAGTAGAAAACATCCTCACGTCTAAGTGTCTTTTTAGCAGTTTAAATGTTAACAGAACTACTCTTTTTTTCTATTTTGATTTGCAATTTTTGACCATAAAGACTTGAAGACTGGTTTTATGTCAGTGGTCAGTTTTAGATATATTAAAGCTACTTGTGTGTCTATTAATTGTGTGCACAAAAAGACACTGAAGTTTTCATGAAACGGTAGTTGTGCTTAGTATTATCTATATTTCCAGTTAGGTTGACACAATAAAGTAAATGAAGTGCCGTTTCTGCAAGTCCTGAAAACAAGAAGATTATGTTTCTAATAACCCTCCAAATACCATATTTACTATATTTACCATTTTTAGGCTCTATAAGAAGTATTTCTTTTTATTTCATGGGATACCTAATATTGTAGGAATCACAGCTGTTCAATTTTTAAAACGGGCCACCACTCCCTGTATGAATGTCTTATCTAGATCAATAACAGACCCTATATTTCTACATAATAGAATCGACCCATGTTCACACCTTTAATACGATATTGTACAGACCTTCACCATTTAGAATATCAGATATAACTTTTTTAAAAGCTTGAGAGAAATTACCTCCTTCACCACCCCCCACACTAAACTGAACCAACTTACCTTGAATATTGAACAGCAATTTTCAGGCTGGGATCCATGGATACCTTGATGTTTGTGGTCTATTTCCAAAGGATTTGTGTAAGATAACTAAGGAAAGTAAGAGGACTGTCAATAAGTTTAAATTCTCTTCAGAAGGTTTAGCCTATCTGCTGGAAAATTCTACATGCTTGTCAAGTTAGAAAAAAAGGTTGAAAATCGCCTTATGGATGGATTTGATGAATTACAGAAAAGCATTAACACTTCTGAAGAAGCCCTGCTGCAAATAGTATTATCAATCTTCTCTTATAGAAATGTTTCATTTCAAGCTACAGGCACATTGCAAGTGCTGTCTGTAGTTTCATTTCATTTTCTTTATAGTCAGATATTATATTATTTTTCTTAGCCAAATATTTCTGCACACTGTATTTTTGACTGCATGCTTAAGGTGTTTCCATTTCTCCCACTTGATTAATTTTTTTGTGAATCTAATTAAGTTTATATTTCCCACAATTAATTACATCAGTGCCTGCGCACATAATTTTAATTCAAAGAGTACATTATATTTTTATAATTAATGTACTACATTCAAAATTTCGTATAAATTTTGGCCTGGTCATTGGTTTACAAATGGTTTAGAGTAGCAAACGTTCATTCTTGTAGCATTTCTTTGCATGTTACACAAAGTAGATTTCTCCATTTTTCAGACACTAACATTTCCCTAGAGATGCTGTCTTGATAAGCTGCTCTTCAACTGGAATAAACAAAATACACTGTGACTGAAAATTCTGTGCTGATGACATTAGCTCCAACTCAGAAAACATAGGCTTTAAATCACAAAAAAAAAATCTGTTTTAATAATGATTTTTCTTCCACCATAATGAACACTTGCCGTTTCCTATTTTCAGTTATCAGGCTTAAGCCTTTCCTCATACCAACTTATTCATATTTTTAACCAGTTCGGCTTTATGGAATTATTCACACCTCTGTTGGAATACAACTTGGACATATAATTTTCTTTTTACTACACTGTCAGGCAGAAACTTTCCATATTTTTTTTTTCTTTTTAATCCTTGTCAAATTATTATTTTTCCCTGCAAACTTGAGAAGTTCTTGGTATGGAGTACTTTAAAATCACCCTTCTGTCTTTCTCCTGCCTTCTGCTAAGAAAAGCTTTGGAAACACAATGAACACATACATGTGTGGGCACCAAGTGTCTGTGCTAAAACAAGCAGTGCTTCTGTCTAGCACAGAGACAGTCAGTCTGGGAAGGTGCACCCCTAATCATGGGACACTGCTTCATCTTTCTTTGGTGACATCTGTAAGGCTCTATCTTCTCTTTATAAAACATCCCACTTTCAAAGACTGCTAGCGCAAATTAACGCATTCATTATATTGTGGCTGTTTGGAGTGTGGCATGGGGAGGAAGGACGGCACAGCCCTTGATCCTTCCCTACAGTCAATGGATAGAGACAACCTATCTGATCTAATTAAAAAATGTACTTGAGAATGAGTTGAATTAAGCTCTAAATTTTCTTTTTTTTCTTAACTACCTCCAATTAATCTATAATGATTTTCTAATACCCTGGTTATCTGGAAGTCTGAAGGCTAAGGTTGGCTTATCTACCTACTTAGTACCCCTCCAAAAGCCTCGTAAGTGATTATAAGACATGCTCAGGTATGCATGTAAACCTCTGAAGAGATTGTGTCTCTCTAGAGCAATAGCTGGAGCTTTACTAACTGGATACAATTTAAAAGCTCTGCACATCTTAATCATGGACTTGACTCAATCATCTCTAATTCCAGGTTCCAAATTTGACTGGAAACTGTGATCTAGATCCACCTTTACATAGATCTTGACATGGATGTTCAAAAGAACACATTTTTTTTGCACTTAAAGGAAGTCTAGACCGACCTAATTTTTTTTACTTGAGTTATGTTTCTAATGAACCTTCTGATGATTTTCATAGCCTGGGCATGTGTTGAAAGGCTGGGACTGCTTCTCATCATTTTCAGCAGCATAGTGCTCTGTGATGAAATAAGTTTTTCTGATCAGCTGGATGAGCACACCTGTTTTTGAAGTATGCTGTGGTTTCTTTCCTGCTGGCATGACTGATTTTGCTTTCAGTGGAAATCAACATGCATGGCAGTGGGAAGGTGATAATTTTTGGACCTTGTTCGACATATAGCCAAAAGATAGTGCAAATATCTGAACCTAAAAGCTGGAAATCCCAGAGTTTATATTTAGTGTATGATGGCACTCTAAAAATATTTTCAAGGACTACAGTAATGAATCATACTCTTTTTTCACCCTGTTTGTTATCTAAGCTAATTGGTATGTGAGAAATACTACAACTTTAATTTTGTTATCAACCTCTTCATGTCGAGACTATCAGATGGTGCAGACATCGTAGCCTCTGTTTCTTGTTTGATATAAACACCGACGAAACCAAGGAATCTTTTTTTTTTTTTTTAGAAAATATGTAGCAGAATAAAATGTGTCTTAATGCTCATATTAAATGCAGCAATTCAACAGTAAATCAGGTTCATTCATTCAGAACTCATCACAAACTGACCATTATGTCCCTTTCATCACAAACAGGAAAAGAAAAGCCTGGAGAATAATATTCACCAGACATAGAGCCTTAATAATAATGTTTCTTAGAGTACTTAATCAGGCATATTTTATTGTAGGACAACTCCATTAAAAAGACATTCAGAGTTGTGCATTGTTTTTCAAGTGGAATCCAGTGAATTTCTGAGAGGAATACATGCTTAGGAGGATCTCATTTTCTCCTGGATATTTCACAAAACCTCTTTGAAGTCTTTGTAGTTATAGTAGGGATAAAATTAATCCTATTCCTGTTACACACTGATATAAATCAGATAAAACTGCTGAGAAACTGATGGCAGAGATATTTAGCTGGTTCCTGTCAGTGTAGCTCACTGAAGTCATGGGAGCTATACCTACCTGGAGTCATTCTGGTTCCATTATTTGTTTTTATCACTGAATACATATTTATTTCTGCAACTGAATTTCAGATTAGGCAGTTATACATGTGCTATGTATTTGTCCTGCAGCATCCAACATAGTATATAGCCTTTCTGCCCTTAATATTTCTAAAGGCAACTGATAATAATGAGGCTAGTCTTAAGGAAGAGTTTTCAAACTTGGTTTTGAAAACATTTCACTGAGTAATTCTCACTGGTGCATCCTTTGTAAAAAATAAGTCTTTATCATTCTAAACCAAGTTTTGCACAATAATTGCTTTCTAGAATACACGTGACTTATTTATTGTAGAACTGTGTCTCATCCAGTATCTCTTCTGTAACAGCTAGCGAAAGTGAATGCTTAAGGAAAGAATATAAAAACCAGGAAAAGGGCAGGTCTCCAAGACTATCCTCTTTTCAGCATCAGTAAAGCTGGGTCTGTTCCCTTGTGCACCAGCAAGCAACAGAAAACCAAAAAGAATGCTAGAGACTAGCTGAGTTTTTTGGAAAGGACATGCCAATCCAGTATCAGTTGTTTTCCTGTCCCCATACTTATGGAGAACCCAAATGCTAAGCGTTTCGGCAGCAAAATGATCTAAAGTAGTCCAGAGGCCAAGCTAACTTGTACTAGTTCTAGAAGCATCACCCTGCCCCTGTTCCCTCACACTCCTCTACACACAAAGGTATCAGGCCTGATTCAAAGCCCTACAAGGTATAGAGCAGCCTTTGCTGCCTTGTCATTGACTGCCATGAGATGAACTAGGTGAATTTATAAATAGGTGTAGGATAGTGAAATCATTCACAGCTTGGTTTTATCAACTTTGACAGTGCTTTGTTATGAAGCTAAAAAGAGAAAGAAGATGGCATGTATTGTTTCTTGTAACATCATGATGTGGAAGAAAGTGCAAGTATGCATTTTGTTATTCACTAGGGTATTCCAAAAGTGACTCACGTTGTCTTTAAGGTTAAAATATTCATCCATTTTACATTAGAAAGAATAACAGAAAAGCACACCTATTTTCAAGGTGAATATGATTGCCGTATTTGCTGCTGCTGTGAGAGTTTCATCGTATAATAAATCAATCATCTTTTATGCATGGCAAAGACTATTTCAGGAAAAGAGAAATACACAGAATTTATTTATTAACTTGTTTTTCAGCTCTCACTCTGAACATGTGTGCAGGGTGTGAAGAAACACAAACATAGAAGAGGGATCAAAAGAGGAGAAGAACGATCAGAAGAGGAGGAAGGCTGTCATCTCCAAACCAGCAAAAAATATTCCGGGATGACGGCACATCCCTCTGTTTTATCAACCTCATAGTGCAACGGCCGGCGAGACGATGTTGTCAGACGCCTTCTATGTCGCTCCTAGCACGAGAGGGAAGAAGGCAACTGAAGGCAACTCCCTTGGACCAGGACTTGGTAGGTGAGCTCCTGCCTCACCACCTCCTCGCTCAGTGCCACCGGTACTGCCAACGCTGCCCGTCCGTCCTGGCCCCTCTGTTCCTTGGTGGCTGCTGCCACCTGGGCATGGCTTGTACACTGCAGGGAGTGTCGAGCCTGGCAGCAAGCAAGATGTGAAGAGGAGAAGAAAGAAAGTCGCTGAGATGAACAGCAGCAGGGATGGTACTTGCCTGAAGGCCTGAAACAACTCCTGGCAGCCCTGGGAGGTTTTATTAGAACCCGGTGCCATCTTCATGGACAGTGGAGTTACTACACAGCTTTTCATTAACCATGCAGCTACTCAGTCCTGTACTGTTTGCTTCTGATAGCGCTGGGAGCCTGTCGGATGTGATGTATGCATATGTTAGGTGAGGATGGAGCAGCAATTGTACTGTGCTTAACATTCCTATTGTCAAACAAACCAGACAATACCAAAAATGCAGCTTGCCCTAAAACACAAACTGCAGTCATTTGACACTGTGGCTGCTCATTTTTTAAAGCCACAAATATTCAAGAACTGAAAGAGATAAATCTTAATGTGTGAATCTTTTCCCCTGTGTTGTGGTTTAACCCCAGCCGGCAACTCAGCCCCACACAGCCGCTCGCTCGCTCCCCCCGGTGGGGTGGGGGAGAGAATCA